>NC_068430.1:4466841-4576841 GCF_023373465.1 Oncorhynchus keta | reverse complement strand
GGATTTGATCCGCAACGCATTTTGGTATTGCTATAACCGTGTTTTCTCATCAATAAATTAATCAGATAGCTCAGTGCTATAAGGATAATAATAATGACAAGCCTTTTTGTTTTTACATTAAATATTCCTCTATTTCATTGAAGGTGAATTCTTCTTCTGTGAATAAGAAGTACTCAGTCTCAGCATGAGACCTTGGCTTGGGTTGGCTTTAGTTACGTAGCTAGGCTCTCTCTCTCTCTCTCTCTCTCTCTCTCTCTCTCTCTCTCTCTCTCTCAAAGTGTTAATGTTGTTGTTTGGGAAGAAGTTAAGGGGATTTATGGAGCAGTTGATCAGTGCTTCGTCTCGACTCGTTTCGTCTCAGATCACCAACAGACAGGTACGACTTTATTTATGCTCCCGACGGTTGCTATGGAAACCACCACACACAGACAGACATTGGGAAGTGCTAAAAGTTTGATTTAAAAATTTTAAAAAATAAAAATAGTGTCGCTGACTGTTTGGGTTTTGGTGACAATAGTAAATTATAGGAAGCTTTATTATTCCATTGTTGCACTGTGGAACAAGCATCAGCAGCAAACATGTTATTATCACAACTTGGAGACCCTGATTTAGACTGTGTCTCATTGCTCTACAATTCAATGCTCTCAGTAACAGATAAATGTAGCTATTTGTTTTAAATTGCAATTGAATGGGAGTGTACCAGCTACCCAGATGTGCTTCTGGTCATGGACTGCAGGAAAGGGCTTCTCGTTAAGCAGAGTAAAAGTGTTTACATGAGTAATACTCGGCCTACTGCCATAATCAGTTTCATATTTAGATAAGTGATTTTTTTTTAAACTGTTTTTAAACACAACATTTTATTTATTTAATAATGCCAGAGAAGCTGGTGTTTGGAGGATATATATATTAATGGCACGGGTGCCAATATATCCGACCAAACACCGTCTTCAAGGGGATTATCACTTTTATATCACTTTTATATCACTTTTATATCACTTTTATATCACTTTTATATTGCGTATTCAAATAATGATTGACATATTTTTCATTATAAAACGTTATTTTATTAATTTATGCATACTATTTCATCGTTCCACAAGATATATTCCTGACACAAACCTAGGGTTGCTACTCAAGCTGGCTGATCATTCGTTCTATCGATTCAGTTGCCAGAGACACGACTCGGTCGTTCAGGCATTCTGTCCTGTGTTCGTTGACGCCACCCAGTCTTTCGTTCTAAATGTTCCATCGTCGTACTTTTTATTTTATCTATTTATTTATTTTACCTTTATTTATACAGGTTTTTTCGCATTGAGATAACATCTCTTTTCCAAGAGAGACCTGGTCCAATAGCAGCAGGGGGAACAACGTTTCAGAAACTGACACAACATTAAACAAAACTATAAACACATACAGTACAACATACTGGCGGGTTCTTATCCCTTGCTAGCCAACTACGGCTATCTTTCGCCACGTCAAAAAGTGCAGCCAGAATATCAGCAAAATCAAACTCATTTGCGTGTGTTTAAGCTGTTTTCTAGTGACATGTTTTGAATATATCCATAACAATGAGCTAGCCAACAACACAGCTTACACAATCACATCAAACTGAATCTGGACACTGTTGAGTTCACATCAAACTGAATCTGGACACTCAGAGGAGCTAGCCAACAACACAGCTTACACAATCACATCAAACTGAATCTGGACACTGTTGTTCATCAAACTGAGCTAGCCAACAACACAGCTTACACAATCACATCAAACTGAATCTGGACACTGTTGTTCAGAGGAGCTAGCCAACAACACAGCTAACACAATCACATCAAACTGAATCTGGACACTGTTGTTCAGAGGAGCTAGCCAACAACACAGCTTACACAATCACATCAAACTGAATCTGGACACTGTTGTTCAGAGGAGCTAGCCAACAACACAGCTTACACAATCACATCAAACTGAATCTGGACACTGTTGTTCAGAGGAGCTAGCCAACAACACAGCTTACACAATCACATCAAACTGAATCTGGACACTGTTGTTCAGAGGAGCTAGCCAACAACACAGCTTACACAATCACATCAAACTGAATCTGGACACTGTTGTTCAGAGGAGCTAGCCAACAACACAGCTTACACAATCACATCAAACTGAATCTGGACACTGTTGTTCAGAGGAGCTAGCCAACAACACAGCTTACACAATCACATCAAACTGAATCTGGACACTGTTGTTCAGAGGAGCTAGCCAACAACACAGCTTACACAATCACATCAAACTGAATCTGGACACTGTTGTTCAGAGGAGCTAGCCAACAACACAGCTTACACAATCACATCAAACTGAATCTGGACACTGTTGTTCAGAGGAGCTAGCCAACAACACAGCTTACACAATCACATCAAACTGAATCTGGACACTGTTGTTCAGAGGAGCTAGCCAACAACACAGCTTACACAATCACATCAAACTGAATCTGGACACTGTTGTTCAGAGGAGCTAGCCAACAACACAGCTTACACAATCACATCAAACTGAATCTGGACACTGTTGTTCAGAGGAGCTAGCCAACAACACAGCTTACACAATCACATCAAACTGAATCTGGACACTGTTGTTCAGAGGAGCTAGCCAACAACACAGCTTACACAATCACATCAAACTGAATCTGGACACTGTTGTTCAGAGGAGCTAGCCAACAACACAGCTTACACAATCACATCAAACTGAATCTGGACACTGTTGTTCAGAGGAGCTAGCCAACAACACAGCTTACACAATCACATCAAACTGAATCTGGACACTGTTGTTCAGAGGAGCTAGCCAACAACACAGCTTACACAATCACATCAAACTGAATCTGGACACTGTTGTTCAGAGGAGATAGCCAACAACACAGCTTACACAATCACATCAAACTGAATCTGGACACTGTTGTTCAGAGGAGCTAGCCAACAACACAGCTTACACAATCACATCAAACTGAATCTGGACACTGTTGTTCAGAGGAGCTAGCCAACAACACAGCTTACACAATCACATCAAACTGAATCTGGACACTGTTGTTCAGAGGAGCTAGCCAACAACACAGCTTACACAATCACATCAAACTGAATCTGGACACTGTTGTTCAGAGGAGCTAGCCAACAACACAGCTTACACAATCACATCAAACTGAATCTGGACACTGTTGTTCAGAGGAGCTAGCCAACAACACAGCTTACACAATCACATCAAACTGAATCTGGACACTGTTGTTCAGAGGAGCTAGCCAACAACACAGCTTACACAATCACATCAAACTGAATCTGGACACTGTTGTTCAGAGGAGCTAGCCAACAACACAGCTTACACAATCACATCAAACTGAATCTGGACACTGTTGTTCAGAGGAGCTAGCCAACAACACAGCTTACACAATCACATCAAACTGAATCTGGACACTGTTGTTCAGAGGAGCTAGCCAACAACACAGCTTACACAATCACATCAAACTGAATCTGGACACTGTTGTTCAGAGGAGCTAGCCAACAACACAGCTTACACAATCACATCAAACTGAATCTGGACACTGTTGTTCAGAGGAGCTAGCCAACAACACAGCTTACACAATCACATCAAACTGAATCTGGACACTGTTGTTCAGAGGAGCTAGCCAACAACACAGCTTACACAATCACATCAAACTGAATCTGGACACTGTTGTTCAGAGGAGCTAATCCAACAACACAGCTTTCAGACACAATCACATCAAACTGAATCTGGACACTGTTGTTCAGAGGAGCTAGCCAACAACACAGCTTACACAATCACATCAAACTGAATCTGGACACTGTTGTTCAGAGGAGCTAGCCAACAACACAGCTTACACAATCACATCAAACTGAATCTGGACACTGTTGTTCAGAGGAGCTAGCCAACAACACAGCTTACACAATCACATCAAACTGAATCTGGACACTGTTGTTCAGAGGAGCTAGCCAACAACACAGCTTACACAATCACATCAAACTGAATCTGGACACTGTTGTTCAGAGGAGCTAGCCAACAACACAGCTTACACAATCACATCAAACTGAATCTGGACACTGTTGTTCAGAGGAGCTAGCCAACAACACAGCTTACACAATCACATCAAACTGAATCTGGACACTGTTGTTCAGAGGAGCTAGCCAACAACACAGCTTACACAATCACATCAAACTGAATCTGGACACTGTTGTTCAGAGGAGCTAGCCAACAACACAGCTTACACAATCACATCAAACTGAATCTGGACACTGTTGTTCAGAGGAGCTAGCCAACAACACAGCTTACACAATCACATCAAACTGAATCTGGACACTGTTGTTCAGAGGAGCTAGCCAACAACACAGCTTACACAATCACATCAAACTGAATCTGGACACTGTTGTTCAGAGGAGCTAGCCAACAACACAGCTTACACAATCACATCAAACTGAATCTGGACACTGTTGTTCAGAGGAGCTAGCCAACAACACAGCTTACACAATCACATCAAACTGAATCTGGACACTGTTGTTCAGAGGAGCTAGCCAACAACACAGCTTACACAATCACATCAAACTGAATCTGGACACTGTTGTTCAGAGGAGCTAGCCAACAACACAGCTTACACAATCACATCAAACTGAATCTGGACACTGTTGTTCAGAGGAGCTAGCCAACAACACAGCTTACACAATCACATCAAACTGAATCTGGACACTGTTGTTCAGAGGAGCTAGCCAACAACACAGCTTACACAATCACATCAAACTGAATCTGGACACTGTTGTTCAGAGGAGCTAGCCAACAACACAGCTTACACAATCACATCAAACTGAATCTGGACACTGTTGTTCAGAGGAGCTAGCCAACAACACAGCTTACACAATCACATCAAACTGAATCTGGACACTGTTGTTCAGAGGAGCTAGCCAACAACACAGCTTACACAATCACATCAAACTGAATCTGGACACTGTTGTTCAGAGGAGCTAGCCAACAACACAGCTTACACAATCACACACAATCACATCAAACTGAATCTGGACACTGTTGTTCAGAGGAGCTAGCCAACAACACAGCTTACACAATCACATCAAACTGAATCTGGACACTGTTGTTCAGAGGAGCTAGCCAACAACACAGCTTACACAATCACATCAAACTGAATCTGGACACTGTTGTTCAGAGGAGCTAGCCAACAACACAGCTTACACAATCACATCAAACTGAATCTGGACACTGTTGTTCAGAGGAGCTAGCCAACAACACAGCTTACACAATCACATCAAACTGAATCTGGACACTGTTGTTCAGAGGAGCTAGCCAACAACACAGCTTACACAATCACATCAAACTGAATCTGGACACTGTTGTTCAGAGGAGCTAGCCAACAACACAGCTTACACAATCACATCAAACTGAATCTGGACACTGTTGTTCAGAGGAGCTAGCCAACAACACAGCTTACACAATCACATCAAACTGAATCTGGACACTGTTGTTCAGAGGAGCTAGCCAACAACACAGCTCAACACAATCACATCAAACTGAATCTGGACACTGTTGTTCAGAGGAGCTAGCCAACAACACAGCTTACACAATCACATCAAACTGAATCTGGACACTGTTGTTCAGAGGAGCTAGCCAACAACACAGCTTACACAATCACATCAAACTGAATCTGGACACTGTTGTTCAGAGGAGCTAGCCAACAACACAGCTTACACAATCACATCAAACTGAATCTGGACACTGTTGTTCAGAGGAGCTAGCCAACAACACAGCTTACACAATCACATCAAACTGAATCTGGACACTGTTGTTCAGAGAGCTAGCCAACAACACAGCTACACAATCACATCAAACTGAATCACAGTTCAGAGGAGCTAGCCAACAACACACACAATCACATCAAACTGAATCTGGACACTGTTGTTCAGAGGAGCTAGCCAACAACACAGCTTACACAATCACATCAAACTGAATCTGGACACTGTTGTTCAGAGGAGCTAGCCAACAACACAGCTTACACAATCACATCAAACTGAATCTGGACACTGTTGTTCAGAGGAGCTAGCCAACAACACAGCTTACACAATCACATCAAACTGAATCTGGACACTGTTGTTCAGAGGAGCTAGCCAACAACACAGCTTACACAATCACATCAAACTGAATCTGGACACTGTTGTTCAGAGGAGCTAGCCAACAACACAGCTTACACAATCACATCAAACTGAATCTGGACACTGTTGTTCAGAGGAGCTAGCCAACAACACAGCTTACACAATCACATCAAACTGAATCTGGACACTGTTGTTCAGAGGAGCTAGCCAACAACACAGCTTACACAATCACATCAAACTGAATCTGGACACTGTTGTTCAGAGGAGCTAGCCAACAACACAGCTTACACAATCACATCAAACTGAATCTGGACACTGTTGTTCAGAGGAGCTAGCCAACAACACAGCTTACACAATCACATCAAACTGAATCTGGACACTGTTGTTCAGAGGAGCTAGCCAACAACACAGCTTACACAATCACATCAAACTGAATCTGGACACTGTTGTTCAGAGGAGCTAGCCAACAACACAGCTTACACAATCACATCAAACTGAATCTGGACACTGTTGTTCAGAGGAGCTAGCCAACAACACAGCTTACACAATCACATCAAACTGAATCTGGACACTGTTGTTCAGAGGAGCTAGCCAACAACACAGCTTACACAATCACATCAAACTGAATCTGGACACTGTTGTTCAGAGGAGCTAGCCAACAACACAGCTTACACAATCACATCAAACTGAATCTGGACACTGTTGTTCAGAGGAGCTAGCCAACAACACAGCTTACACAATCACATCAAACTGAATCTGGACACTGTTGTTCAGAGAGCCAACAACACAGCTTACACAATCACATCAAAGACACTGTTGTTCAGAGGAGCCAACAACACAGCTTACACAATCACATCAAACTGAATCTGGACACTGTTGTTCAGAGGAGCTAGCCAACAACACAGCTTACACAATCACATCAAACTGAATCTGGACACTGTTGTTCAGAGGAGCTAGCCAACAACACAGCTTACACAATCACATCAAACTGAATCTGGACACTGTTGTTCAGAGGAGCTAGCCAACAACACAGCTTACACAATCACATCAAACTGAATCTGGACACTGTTGTTCAGAGGAGCTAGCCAACAACACAGCTTACACAATCACATCAAACTGAATCTGGACACTGTTGTTCAGAGGAGCTAGCCAACAACACAGCTTACACAATCACATCAAACTGAATCTGGACACTGTTGTTCAGAGGAGCTAGCCAACAACACAGCTTACACAATCACATCAAACTGAATCTGGACACTGTTGTTCAGAGGAGCTAGCCAACAACACAGCTTACACAATCACATCAAACTGAATCTGGACACTGTTGTTCAGAGGAGCTAGCCAACAACACAGCTTACACAATCACATCAAACTGAATCTGGACACTGTTGTTCAGAGGAGCTAGCCAACAACACAGAGCATCAAACTGAATCTGGACACTGTTGTTCAACAACACAGCTTACACAATCACATCAAACTGAATCTGGACACTGTTGTTCAGAGGAGCTAGCCAACAACACAGCTTACACAATCACATCAAACTGAATCTGGACACTGTTGTTCAGAGGAGCTAGCCAACAACACAGCTTACACAATCACATCAAACTGAATCTGGACACTGTTGTTCAGAGGAGCTAGCCAACAACACAGCTTACACAATCACATCAAACTGAATCTGGACACTGTTGTTCAGAGGAGCTAGCCAACAACACAGCTTACACAATCACATCAAACTGAATCTGGACACTGTTGTTCAGAGGAGCTAGCCAACAACACAGCTTACACAATCACATCAAACTGAATCTGGACACTGTTGTTCAGAGGAGCTAGCCAACAACACAGCTTACACAATCACATCAAACTGAATCTGGACACTGTTGTTCAGAGGAGCTAGCCAACAACACAGCTTACACAATCACATCAAACTGAATCTGGACACTGTTGTTCAGAGGAGCTAGCCAACAACACAGCTTACACAATCACATCAAACTGAATCTGGACACTGTTGTTCAGAGGAGCTAGCCAACAACACAGCTTACACAATCACATCAAACTGAATCTGGACACTGTTGTTCAGAGGAGCTAGCCAACAACACAGCTTACACAATCACATCAAACTGAATCTGGACACTGTTGTTCAGAGGAGCTAGCCAACAACACAGCTTACACAATCACATCAAACTGAATCTGGACACTGTTGTTCAGAGGAGCTAGCCAACAACACAGCTTACACAATCACATCAAACTGAATCTGGACACTGTTGTTCAGAGGAGCTAGCCAACAACACAGCTTACAATCACATCAAACTGAATCTGGACACTGTTGTTCAGAGGAGCTAGCCAACAACACAGCTTACACAATCACATCAAACTGAATCTGGACACTGTTGTTCAGAGGAGCTAGCCAACAACACAGCTTACACAATCACATCAAACTGAATCTGGACACTGTTGTTCAGAGGAGCTAGCCAACAACACAGCTTACACAATCACATCAAACTGAATCTGGACACTGTTGTTCAGAGGAGCTAGCCAACAACACAGCTTACACAATCACATCAAACTGAATCTGGACACTGTTGTTCAGAGGAGCTAGCCAACAACACAGCTTACACAATCACATCAAACTGAATCTGGACACTGTTGTTCAGAGGAGCTAGCCAACAACACAGCTTACACAATCACATCAAACTGAATCTGGACACTGTTGTTCAGAGGAGCTAGCCAACAACACAGCTTACACAATCACATCAAACTGAATCTGGACACTGTTGTTCAGAGGAGCTAGCCAACAACACAGCTTACACAATCACATCAAACTGAATCTGGACACTGTTGTTCAGAGGAGCTAGCCAACAACAACACATTCACATCAAGCTCTGGACACTGTTGTTCACAATCACATCAAACTGAATCTGGACACTGTTGTTCAGAGGAGCTAGCCAACAACACAGCTAACACAATCACATCAAACTGAATCTGGACACTGTTGTTCAGAGGAGCTAGCCAACAACACAGCTTACACAATCACATCAAACTGAATCTGGACACTGTTGTTCAGAGGAGCTAGCCAACAACACAGCTTACACAATCACATCAAACTGAATCTGGACACTGTTGTTCAGAGGAGCTAGCCAACAACACAGCTTACACAATCACATCAAACTGAATCTGGACACTGTTGTTCAGAGGAGCTAGCCAACAACACAGCTTACACAATCACATCAAACTGAATCTGGACACTGTTGTTCAGAGGAGCTAGCCAACAACACAGCTTACACAATCACATCAAACTGAATCTGGATAGACTGCAAACAACCTGCGCTTTGTTTCATTTGACCTTTTTTCAATTAACATTTATTTATATATATATATATATATATCCATGAAATAGATGCCAGCTGATTCATGATTTCGACTGGCTGAGAAATGCTGTCTGCTTGTCTGTCTTGACCCGACATGTTCATTACAATAGATCGAATTCGAAATTTTTTAAACAATGTTGCAAATGTCGAAGAGACAGAATCAAAGGTTTATTCGCTGATGTTGAAAACTAAATGTTAGTCAAAAAAAAAAATATGTGTTTCTAAATTGCCTGGCTGGGCTGAGGAGACAGTGGATTGCGCAGTCAGATGGAACAGAGTTAATAGGCATTTTAAGGTCATTGTTTTAACCGGTGGTAACTTGTCAGTCAGTCATAGTAGTATGATAGGTGTTGTTGTACAGGGTCAGTCATAGTAGTATGATAGGTGTTGTTTTACAGGGTCAGTCATAGTAGTATGTTGCCCCTGGAGTAAATCCAGGTTAAGTCCTCTGCTCAGGGGAACATAACATACAAGGTGAAAATATGTCTATTTGAAACAGCAACCTTTTAGTTCATGTCCCAAAGCTCTAAATTCAAGGCTACATCACATGTCCCTGGCTAGGTCCCCTGGCTACGCCCCCAGGTTACATGACATGTCCCTGGCTACGTCCCCGGGCTACGTCCCCTGCCTACGTCCCCTGGCTACGTCCCCTGGCTACGTCCCCTGG
Organism: Oncorhynchus keta; assembly: GCF_023373465.1. Taxonomy (NCBI): domain Eukaryota; kingdom Metazoa; phylum Chordata; class Actinopteri; order Salmoniformes; family Salmonidae; genus Oncorhynchus; species Oncorhynchus keta. Next base: position 4,566,672 of record NC_068430.1, on the reverse strand, counting down.
CTACGTCCCCTGGCTACGTCCCCTGTGACCAGGACTCTAACCAGGACTCTAACCAGGACTCTAACCAGCACTCTAGATGAATAGGGGATGTGTGATAGCTATAGAGAGATCCCTTGTGCCACAGTACAGGGTAGCACAAGTGTCCATCACTTATCAGTCGAAGATATACAAAGCCATTCAGGCTTACCACGCCAGGAAGAATGAAGCAGTTTGAGCTTCATGTATTGTATAAAAAAAAAACATTTCCTTGGATCCATGTGTCTTCCTCTTCTCTGACAAGGAGGTGAGGACAGGAGGACTGGACAGTCAAGGAAAGACTGAGAAAGTGCTCCAATGTCCGTCCCAGTATCAGGCCTCATAGTTCCCCTCAGACACATAAATGTAGAGGGGATTGTAACTGTCCCTCAGATCACTGTCAGGAATCACAACCCCTGGAACACTGTCAGAACACTAGGACGTTTGACTAAACATGTCACAATTCCTTCAGAATGTTAGCCTAAGTCCTGCGAGTGAGAGTAATCAGGAAGTTATGTGATGTAATCATGAAGTTAGTTGGAGATGGGGTTGTGGTTGGAGATGGGGTTGTGGTTGGAGATGGGGTTGTGCTTGTGGTTGGAGATGGGGTTGGAGATGGGGTTGTGGTTGGAGATAGGGTTGTGGTTGTGGTTGTGGTTGGAGATGGGGTTGGAGATGGGGTTGTGGTTGGAGATGGGGTTGTGGTTGGGGTTGTGGTTGGAGATGGGGTTGTGGTTGGAGATGGGGTTGTGGTTGGAGATGGGGTTGTGGTTGGAGACTGTTAGGGTGTTATGTGTGTGGAAAAGAAACATCCCAGCATCCTGTTAGGGTGTTATGTGTTTGGAAAAGAAACATCCCAGCATCCTGTTACGGTGTTATGTGTTTGGAAAAGAAACATCCCAGCATCCTGTTACGGTGTTATGTGTTTGGAAAAGAAACATCTCAGCATCCTGTTAGGGTGTTATGTGTTTGGAAAAGAAACATCCCAGCATCCTGTTACGGTGTTATGTGTTTGGAAAAGAAACATCCCAGCATCCTGTTACGGTGTTATGTGTGTGTGGAAAAGAAACATCCCAGCATCCTGTTACGGTGTTATGTGTGTGTGGAAAAGAAACATCCTAGCATCCTGTTACGGTGTTATGTGTTTGGAAAAGAAACATCCCAGCATCCTGTTACGGTGTTATGTGTTTGGAAAAGAAACATCCTAGCATCCTGTTACGGTGTTATGTGTTTGGAAAAGAAACATCTCAGCATCCTGTTACGGTGTTATGTGTTTGGAAAAGAAACATCCCAGCATCCTGTTAGGGTGTTATGTGTTTGGAAAAGAAACATCCCAGCATCCTGTTAGGGTGTTATGTGTGTGGAAAAGAAACATCCCAGCATCCTGTTACGGTGTTGTGTGTGTGGAAAAGAAAACCCTGTTGAAGGACCTCTGACTAAAACAGTGGTTTGTTTACTCGTGTTTACACACGATTAAGTGGTTTGTTTACTCGTGTTTACACACGATTAAGTGGTTTGTTTACTCGTGTTTACACACGATTCAGTGGTTTGTTTACTCGTGTTTACACACGATTCAGTGGTTTGTTTACTCGTGTTTACACACGATTCAGTGGTTTGTTTACTCGTGTTTACACACGATTCAGTGGTTTGTTTACTCGTGTTCACACACGATTCAGTGGTTTGTTTACTCGTGTTTACACACGATTAAGTGGTTTGTTTACTCGTGTTTACAGACGATTCAGTGGTTTGGATCAGACATCAGGTACAACTACAGTCGATTATTGATGTTTCATGTTACCATGTCTGTTCAGTGGAAAAGTATGAGAAAAAATGAATGAGGACATCACTTCTCGAAAACCAAGAGAGGAGAGAGGAGAGGGGAGAGAGGAGAGAGAGAGAGAGGAGAGAGAGAGAGAGGAGAGAGAGAGAGGAGAGAGAGGAGAGAGAAGAGGAGAGAGGAGAGAGAAAAGAGATAAGAGAAAAGAGAGAAAAGAGAGGATAGAGAAGAGGAAGGAGAGAGAGGAGAGAGAGAGGAGAGGGAGAGGAGAGAGAGAGAGGAGAGAGAGAGAGAGAGGAGAGGGGAGAGAGGAGAGAAAGAGAGAACCCATTGGATTCTCCGAAAGGAACCACAGGACAAAATACAAACTCTCCAACCCGAAAAGACCTGTGGTGTGGATCCCAAATGATATGATAAAATATACCGACCACATATTCCAGTTGGCTATACTGAAACTCTTCAATATCATCGTCAGCTCTGGCATCTTGTCCAATATATATTCAACCCCAATAATTACCGTGGCATATGCGTCAACAGCAGCCTTGGGAAATTCCTCTGCAATATCATTAACAGCAGACATATATTTCCACAGTGAAAACAATGTCCTGAGCAAATGTCACATTTATTATGGATCCCCATTAGTTCCTGCCAAGGCAGCAGCTACTCTTCCTGGGGTTTATTATGGATCCCCATTAGTTCCTGCCAAGGCAGTAGCTACACTTCCTGGGGTTTATTATGGATCCCCATTAGTTCCTGTCAAGGCAGCAGCTACTCTTCCTGGGGTTGATTATGGATCCCCATTAGTTCCTGTCAAGGCAGTAGCTACACTTCCTGGGGTTTATTATGGATCCCCATTAGTTCCTGCCAAGGCAGTAGCTACACTTCCTGGGGTTTATTATGGATCCCCATTAGTTCCTGCCAAGGCAGTAGCTACACTTCCTGGGGTTTATTATGGATCCCCATTAGTTCCTGCCAAGGCAGTAGCTACACTTCCTGGGGTTTATTATGGATCCCCATTTGTTCCTGCCAAGGCAGTAGCTACACTTCCTGGGGTTTATTATGGATCCCATTAGCTCCTGTCAAGGCAGCAGCTACTCTTCCTGGGGTTTATTATGGATCCCTATTAGTTCCTGCCAAGGCAGCAGCTACTCTTCCTGGGGTTTATTATGGATCCCCATTAGTTCCTGCCAAGGCAGTAGCTACACTTCCTGGGGTTTATTATGGATCCCCATTAGCTCCTGTCAAGGCAGCAGCTACTCTTCCTGGGGTTTATTATGGATCCCCATTAGTTCCTGCCAAGGCAGCAGCTACTCTTCCTGGGGTTTATTATGGATCCCCATTAGTTCCTGTCAAGGCAGCAGCTACTCTTCCTGGTGTCACGCCTTGGTCATTGTATCTTGTGTTTTTGTTATATGTTTGGGTAGGCCAGGGTGTGACATGGGTTTATATGTTGTATTTCGTATTGGGGTTTGTATTAATTGGGAGTGTGTATTATTAGGGGTGTGTCTAGTTAGGCTTGGCTGCCTGAGGCGATTCCTAATTGGAGTCAGCTGATTCTCGTTGTCTCGGATTGGGAACCGTATTTAGGCAGCCTGAGTGCGCGTTGTATTTCGTGGGTGATTGTACCTGTCTTAGTGTTAGTCACCAGATAGGCTGTAATTAGTTTCACTCGTTTGTTGTTTTTGTATTTTCAGTTATTTCATGTACCGCATTATTCTTCATTAAAAGTCATGAGTAACCTACACGCTGCATTTCGGTCTGACTCTCTACTAACAACAGACGAAGTTCATTACAGAATCACCCACCACCATTCACAGACCGAGCAGCGTGGGAACTGGCAGGATCTGAAGGTGGACGTTATGAACAACAGAAGCAAGGAATGTAGGACGTGGGAAGAAATCGACAGGTGGGCAGCCGACCCAGAGCGAGTGCAGGAGCCCGCCTGGGATTCCCTACAGCAGTGCGAAGAAGGCTGCAGGGGAATCGAGTCAAAGAAAAAGACACGCCGGGAAAAACGGAGAAGCGCTGGTTTAAACAGGCAGCGACAGCTGGAGCAGCAAAGGGAGAATGAATTATTTGGAGAATGGACATGGGAAGACTTGTTGGATGGTAAAGGTTGTTACACTTGGGAGGAGATATTGGCCGGAAGAGATCGCCTCCCATGGGAACAGGTGGAGACACTAAGGAGAGCAGAGGCAGCGGGAGATAGGAGCCGACGATACGAGGGAACACGGTTGGCAAGGAAACCGGAAAAGCAGCCCAAAAAAATTATTGGGGGGGAGCTAGAAGGGAGAATAGTTATGCCAGGTAGGAGACCTGCGCATACTCCCTGTGCTCACCGTTGGGCTAGAGAGACCGGGCAGGCACCGTGTTATGCTATGGAGCGCACCAGCTCTTCCTATTTGCCGGGCTAGAGTGGGCATCGAGCCAGGTAAGCTTGGGCAGGCTCGGTGCTCAAGAGCTCCAGTGCGCCTGCACGGTCCGGTCTATCCAGAGCTACCTCTACACACCAGTCCTCCGGTAGCAGCTCCCCGCACCAGGCTTCCTGTGCGTGTCCTCGCGCCAGTACCACCAGTTCCAGCACCACGCACCAGGCCTCCAGTGCGCCTCGCCTGTTCAGCACAGCCAGTGCTTTTCTCCCCTCCTGTGCTATCAGAGTCTCCAGCCTGTTCAGCGCAGCCAGAGCCTTTCTCCTCTCCTGCGCTGCCGGAGTCTCCTGTCTGTCCAGCGCCGCCAGTGCTCCCAGTCGGCCCAGCGCGTCCAGTGCGCCTCGCCTGTTTAGCGCAGCCAGAGCTTTTCTCCTCTCCTGCGCTGCCGGAGTCTCCTGTCTGCCCAGCGCCGCCAGTCGGCCCAGCGTCACCAGTCTGCCAGGATCCACCAGAAGTGCCAGTCTGCCAGGATCCGCCAGAAGTGCCAGTCTGCCCAGCGCCGCCAGAGCTCCCAGTCTGCCCAGCGCCGCCAGTGCCGCCAGTCTGCCCAGCGCCGCCAGTGCTCCCAGTCTGCCCAGCGCCGCCAGTGCTCCCAGTCTGCCCAGCGCCGCCAGTGCTCCCAGTCTGCCCAGCGCCGCCAGTGCTCCCAGTCTGCCCAGCGCCGCCAGTGCTCCCAGTCTGCCCAGCGCCGCCAGTACCGCCAGTCTGCCCAGCGCCGCCAGTGCCGCCAGTCCTCCCAGCGCCGCCAGACAACCAGTCTCTTCCAGATCTGCCAGACAACCAGTCTCTTCCAGATCTGCCAGACAACCAGTCTCTTCCAGATCTGCCAGACAACCAGTCTCTTCCAGATCTGCCAGACAACCAGTCTCTTCCAGATCTGCCAGACAACCAGTCTCTTCCAGATCTGCCAGACAACCAGTCTCTTCCAGATCTGCCCGACAACCAGTCTCTTCCAGATCTGCCCGACAACCAGTCTCTTCCAGATCTGCCCGACAACCAGTCTCTTCCAGATCTGCCCGACAACCAGTCTCTTCCAGATCTGCCCGACAACCAGTCTCTTCCAGATCTGCCCGACAACCAGTCTCTTCCAGATCTGCCCGACAACCAGTCTCTTCCAGATCTGCCCGTCAACCTAGATCTTCTAGATCGGCCAGACAACCTGAATCATCCAGGTCCACCAGCCAGCCAGGATTTACCGAGCCTACTACCTGCCTGAGCTTCCTCTCAGTACTGAGCTTCCTTTCAGTACTAGGCTTCCTCTCTGTACTGGGATCCCTCTCAGTACCGGGCTTCCCCTCTGTCCCGGGCTGCCCTGCTGTCCTGAGCTGCCCCTCTATCCTGAGCTGCCCCTCTGTCCCGAGCTGCCCCTCTGTCCCGAGCTGCCCCTCTGTCCCGAGCTGCCCCTCTGTCCCGAGCTGCCCCTCTGTCCCGAGCTGCCCCTCTGTCCCGAGCTGCCCCTCTGTCCCGAGCTGCCCCTCTATCCTGAGCTGCCCCTCGGTCCCGAGCTGCCTCTCAGTTATGTGGGGATCAGGGTGAGGACTATTAGGCCATGGTCGGCGGAGAAGGTGGATTATCCTAGGATGCGAAGGGGAGGAACTAGGACATTTATGGAGTGGGGTCCACGTCCCGAGCCAGAACCGCCACCATGGACAGACGCCCACCCGGACCCTCCCTATGCTCTTGAGGTGCATCCCGGAGTCCGCACCTTAGGGGGGTTCTGTCACGCCTTGGTCATTGTATCTTGTGTTTTTGATATATGTTTGGGTAGGCCAGGGTGTGACATGGGTTTATATGTTGTATTTCGTATTGGGGTTTGTATTAATTGGGAGTGTGTATTATTAGGGGTGTGTCTAGTTAGGCTTGGCTGCCTGAGGCGATTCCTAATTGGAGTCAGCTGATTCTCGTTGTCTCGGATTGGGAACCGTATTTAGGCAGCCTGAGTGCGCGTTGTATTTCGTGGGTGATTGTACCTGTCTTAGTGTTAGTCACCAGATAGGCTGTATTAGTTTCACTCGTTTGTTGTTTTTGTATTTTCAGTTATTTCATGTACCGCATTATCTTCATTAAAAGTCATGAGTAACCTACACACTGCATTTCGGTCTGACTCTCTACTAACAACAGACGAAGTTCATTACACCTGGGGATTATTATGGATCCCCATTAGTTCCTGCCAAGGCAGCAGCTACTCTTCCGGGGTTTATTACAGATCCCCATTAGTTCCTGCCAAGGCAGCAGCTACTCTTCCTGGGGTTTATTATGGATCCCCATTAGTTCCTGCCAAGGCAGTAGCTACACTTCCTGGGGTTTATTATGGATCCCCATTAGCTCCTGTCAAGGCAGCAGCTACTCTTCCTGGGGTTTATTATGGATCCCCATTAGTTCCTGCCAAGGCAGCAGCTACTCTTCCTGGGGTTTATTATGGATCCCCATTGATTTCTGCGAAGGCAGCAGCTACTCTTCATGGGGTTTATTATGGATCCCCATTAGTTCCTGTCAAGGCAGCAGCTACTCTTCCGGGGGTTTATTACAGATCCCCATGAGTTCCTGCCAAGGCAGCAGCTACTCTTCCTGGAGTTTATTACGGATCCCCATTAGTTCCTGTCAAGGCAGCAGCTACTCTTCCGGGGGTTTATTACAGATCCCCATTAGTTCCTGCCAAGGCAGCAGCTACTCTTCCTGGGGTTTATTATGGATCCCCATTAGTTCCTGCCAAGGCAGCAGCTTCTCTTCCTGGGGTTGATTATGGATCCCCATTAGTTCCTGCCAAGGCAGCAGCTACTCTTCCTGGGGTTTATTATGGATCCCCATTAGTTCCTGCCAAGGCAGCAGCTACTCTTCCTGGGGTTGATTATGGATCCCCATTAGTTCCTGCCAAGGCAGCAGCTACTCTTCCTGGGGTTTATTATGGATCCCCATTAGTTCCTGCCAAGGCAGCAGCTACTCTTCCTGGGGTTTATTATGGATCCCCATTAGTTCCTGTCAAGGCAGCAGCTACTCTTCCTGGGGTTTATTATGGATCCCCATTAGTTCTTGCCAAGGCAGCAGCTAATATTCCTGTGTAACAAGTGTCAGGAAGCAAGTTCGGGGAGTGATTTAATCAGTAAACGAAACAAAATACAAAACAAGAAACATGAACAGCACACAGACAAGAAACAATGACGCCTGGGGAAGGAACCAAAGGGAGTGACATCTATAGGGAAGGAACCAAAGGGAGAGACATATATAGGGAAGGAACCAAGGGGAGTGACATAGTAAGTTATGGCTGCAATCCCGATATGACAACTACCACTGAAAATAGAGGGCGCCAAATTCAAACCACAGAAATCTCATAATTACAATTCCTAAAACATACATGTTGTCTTATATCATTTTAATGTTTCTCGTTGTTAAAAAAGTGTCCGATTTCAAAGTGTCCGATTTCAAATAGGCTTTTCAGCGAAAGCACTACAAACGATTATGTTAGATCTCCACCAAACCACAATAAGCACAGCCATTTTCCAGCTAAATATAGCATTCACAAAAAACAGAAATAAAGATAAAATGAATCACTAACCTTGAATTATCTTAATCAGATGACACTCATAGGACTTCATGTTACACAATACATGTGTTTGTTTGATAAAGTTCATATTTATATCAAAAATATCTGAGTTTACATTGGCGCGTTAGATTCACTAGTTCCAAAAATATCAAGTGATTTTGCATTGCCACATCATTCAACAGAAATAAATCATCATAAATGTAGATGATAATATATACACATAGAATTATAGATATACCTCTCCTTAATAATGCAACTGCTGTGTCAGATTTCTTTTTTTAAATTACGGAAAAAGAAATTCACGCAATAATCTGAGACGGCGCTCAGAAGTAAAAACAACACAGCCGCAAAGATGGTGTCAACATAAACAAGGAATTACATGATCAATATTCCCTTACCTTTGATGATCTACATCAGGAAGCACTCCAGGAATCCCAGGTACACAATACATGTATTTTTTTTCAAAAATGTCCGTTATTTATGTCCAAATACCTTCTAATTCTGGTCAGCGTTATATCGGTCGAAGAAACATTTCAAACTAAGTACAGAATCAATCATTAGGATGTTTTTAACATATAGCTTCAATAGAGTTCCAACCGGAGTATTCCTTCTTGTCTTCGTGAGCAGTGGAACGCAAGTGACTACCATGAGGAAAAAGTGGGATCACAAAATGGCTGCTTGATGGACAGCTGATATATTCTGCTCTCATTCACTCCCACAATAACATAGAAGCCTCATTATAATGTATATTGATAGTTGACATCTAGTGGAACCCCTAGGCAGTGCAACATCATTCATATCTCAAGTGGATTTCATTGGGGACTCTGGTGAATACATACAAGCTCAGATTTCTGACTTCCAGTTTTGATTTCAACTCAGCATTCTGCCTTCCAATATGAGTTCTGTTATAATCACAGACATCATTCAAACAGTTTTAGAAACTTCAGAGTGTTTTCTATCCAATACTAATAATATTCAAATATTAGCAACTATGACTGTGGAGCAGGCCGTTTGATATGGGCACCTTTCATCCAAGCTACTCAATACTGCCTCTGCAGCCATAAGAAGTTAAGGGCAGGTAACCAAGGAGGTGATGGAGTCCAGGTGAGTGTCATAATGCGCTAAAGCGTAACGATGGTGACAGGTGTGCACCATAACGAGCAGCCTGCCGACCTAGAGGCCGAGAGGGACCACGCGTGACAGTACGCTCGGCTCTAGCCGCAGTACTCCCTCCCCGATGCTCGGCTCTAGCCGCAGTACCCCCTCCCCGACGCTCGGCTCTAGCCGCAGGACGCCGACCAAGATGACGATCCCGGGATCAGGAGCGGACTAGCCACCTCTGCTAAGGCGCGGGAGCTGAGGCAGCTTGAGGACCACACTCTTTAACAAATATATACTGTAAACGAATTGGCAAGGGTACTAGAACTGTCTGCGACACCCAGGCCACCCGGCCGAGTCAAATGTCTACCTTTTGCTGGTGATCTGTTGCGTCTGTCCCCAAACCAAGGAGGGCCTACAGCAGCACCTAGACATGAGCCCTGACAGTAAATCTCAGTAAGACCAGAATAACGGTGTTAAAGCGTAAATAGGAAAGTATACCAGTATCATTTGAGGACCAGGATATTGACAACTGTGCCATACAATTAGGAAGAGATTTTTGCAAGATTCAAGGCTTTGTGCTTTTCAGCTAAAATTATTATAATTATATATTTATTATTATATATAACTCTTGCCACCAACAAAAATGTTAATATTTCGGGCATAAAATCATCGAAGCTCTGCAGATTTTGTTGTGAGGATACAGAATCGATAGAGCATTTATTTTTGTATTGCTCTCAGGTAGCCTGTTTCTGGTCTCAGGTTCAGGAGCGGCTGAAAATACTCTTAATAAAATAATTTATCTTCAAATCGCAATCCCTGGATTTAATTCGATTAGATGGATTGAAATTGTACGTTAAACATCACAGTACAGTTGAAAGATATGTGTTGCGTATAAACCTGAAGTGGGTGGCCAGCAGAGATAGATGGGATGGGCTGAGGGTGAACAGCAGAGATAGATGAGATGGGCTGAGGGTGGCCAGCAGAGATAGAATGGATGGGCTGAGGGTGAACAGCAGAGATAGTTGGGATGGGCTGAGGGTGAACAGCAGAGATAGATGGGATGGGCTGAGGGTGACCAGGAGAGATAGATGGGATGGGCTGAGGGTGGCCAGCAGAGATAGATGGGATGGGCTGAGGGTGAACAGCAGAGATAGATGAGATGGGCTGAGGGAAGCTGAGGGTTGGCATGTGGAATTGGAGACAAGTGGGAGTCGATTTGCTGTGAGGGAGATAGAATGATGTCCAAAGACAAAAGTTTTTTAAAAATATATATTAAAAAAATAACACACAATAAAAAGTACATTTGAATGACACTAAGTGGCTGTATTTTTACAACTAATGCCGGTTTGCCTGAGGCTGATGCCGAGCAGGTGTTTGTACACATGCATATACACACTGTCATGACGTTGGCCTGGGGGGGGGGTAGGTTTATGACAGTCATAAATACCTCTTCCCCCCTTTTTTCTCTCTCTACTCTACTGATGTGACATTTGCAAAACCCCCTTTGGTTAACTTAGAGATTCTGGGAACATCAGAAGGTGGAGGGAAATGAACTATATTCTGGTAATCCGAACAATTGAACATATGTATGGTACTTAATTAAGAACAATTACATTTGCATACCACGTAGCATAGCAACATAGAACAAAAAAGCAGCAAGACAACATTCAGAGAGACAGTAGGAGTGTTTTCTCTAGTGGTGTGAGGTACAGACAGACAGTAGGAGTGTTTTCTCTAGTGGTGTGAGGTACAGACAGACAGTAGGCGTGTTTTCTATAGTGGTGTGAGGTACAGACAGACAGTAGGAGTGTTTTCTCTAGTGGTGTGAGGTACAGACAGACAGTAGGAGTGTTTTCTCTAGTGGTGTGAGGTACAGACAGACAGTAGGAGTGTTTTCTCTAGTGGTGTGAGGTACAGACAGACAGTAGGAGTGTTTTCTCTAGTGGTGTGAGGTACAGACAGACAGTAGGAGTGTTTTTCTCTAGTGGTGTGAGGTACACACAGACAGTAGGAGTGTTTTCTCTAGTGGTGTGAGGTACAGACAGACAGTAGGAGTGTTTTCTCTAGTGGTGTGAGGTACAGACAGACAGTAGGAGTGTTTTCTCTAGTGGTGTGAGGTACAGACAGACAGTAGGAGTGTTTTCTCTAGTGGTGTGAGGTACAGACAGACAGTAGGAGTGTTTTCTCTAGTGGTGTGAGGTACAGACAGACAGTAGGAGTGTTTTCTCTAGTGGTGTGAGGTACAGACAGACAGTAGGAGTGTTTTCTCTAGTGGTGTGAGGTACAGACAGACAGTAGGAGTGTTTTCTCTAGTGGTGTGAGGTACAGACAGACAGTAGGAGTGTTTTCTCTAGTGGTGTGAGGTACAGACAGACAGTAGGATTGTTTTCTCTAGTGGTGTGAGGTACAGACAGACAGTAGGAGTGTTTTCTCTAGTGGTGTGAGGTACAGACAGACAGTAGGATTGTTTTCTCTAGTGGTGTGAGGTACAGACAGACAGTAGGAGTGTTTTCTCTAGTGGTGTGAGGTACAGACAGACAGTAGGAGTGTTTTCTCTAGTGGTGTGAGGTACAGACAGACAGTAGGATTGTTTTCTCTAGTGGTGTGAGGTACAGACAGACAGTAGGATTGTTTTCTCTAGTGGTGTGAGGTACAGACAGACAGTAGGATTGTTTTCTCTAGTGGTGTGAGGTACAGACAGACAGTAGGAGTGTTTTCTCTAGTGGTGTGAGGTACAGACAGACAGTAGGAGTGTTTTCTCTAGTGGTGTGAGGTACAGACAGACGGTAGGATTGTTTTCTCTAGTGGTGTGAGGTACAGACAGACAGTAGGATTGTTTTCTATAGTGGTGTGAGGTACAGACAGACAGTAGGATTGTTTTCTCTAGTGGTGTGAGGTACAGACAGACAGTAGGAGTGTTTTCTCTAGTGGTGTGAGGTACAGACAGACAGTAGGAGTGTTTTCTCTAGTGGTGTGAGGTACAGACAGACAGTAGGAGTGTTTTCTATAGTGGTGTGAGGTACAGACAGACAGTAGGAGTGTTTTCTCTAGTGGTGTGAGGTACAGACAGACAGTAGGAGTGTTTTCTCTAGTGGTGTGAGGTACAGACAGACAGTAGGATTGTTTTCTCTAGTGGTGTGAGGTACAGACAGACAGTAGGATTGTTTTCTCTAGTGGTGTGAGGTACAGACAGACAGTAGGAGTGTTTTCTCTAGTGGTGTGAGGTACAGACAGACAGTAGGAGTGTTTTCTCTAGTGGTGTGAGGTACAGACAGACAGTAGGAGTGTTTTCTCTAGTGGTGTGAGGTACAGACAGACGGTAGGATTGTTTTCTCTAGTCGTGTGAGGTACAGACAGACAGTAGGAGTGTTTTCTCTAGTGGTGTGAGGTACAGACAGACGGTAGGATTGTTTTCTCTAGTGGTGTGAGGTACAGACAGACAGTAGGAGTGTTTTCTCTAGTGGTGTGAGGTACAGACAGACAGTAGGAGTGTTTTCTATAGTGGTGTGAGGTACAGACAGAAAGTAGGAGTGTTTTCTCTAGTGGTGTGAGGTACAGACAGACAGTAGGAGTGTTTTCTCTAGTGGTGTGAGGTACAGACAGACAGTAGGAGTGTTTTCTATAGTGGTGTGAGGTACAGACAGACAGTAGGAGTGTTTTCTCTAGTGGTGTGAGGTACAGACAGACAGTAGGAGTGTTTTCTCTAGTGGTGTGAGGTACAGACAGACAGTAGGAGTGTTTTCTCTAGTGGTGTGAGGTACAGACAGACAGTAGGAGTGTTTTCTCTAGTGGTGTGAGGTACAGACAGACAGTAGGAGTGTTTTCTCTAGTGGTGTGAGGTACAGACAGACAGTAGGAGTGTTTTCTCTAGTGGTGTGAGGTACAGACAGACAGTAGGATTGTTTTCTCTAGTGGTATGAGGTACAGACAGACAGTAGGAGTGTTTTCTCTAGTGGTGTGAGGTACAGACAGACGGTAGGAGTGTTTTCTCTAGTGGTGTGAGGTACAGACAGACAGTAGGAGTGTTTTCTCTAGTGGTGTGAGGTACAGACAGACAGTAGGAGTGTTTTCTCTAGTGGTGTGAGGTACAGACAGACAGTAGGAGTGTTTTCTCTAGTGGTGTGAGGTACAGACAGACAGTAGGAGTGTTTTCTCTAGTGGTGTGAGGTACAGACAGACAGTAGGAGTGTTTTCTCTAGTGGTGTGAGGTACAGACAGACAGTAGGATTGTTTTCTCTAGTGGTGTGAGGTACAGACAGACAGTAGGAGTGTTTTCTCTAGTGGTGTGAGGTACAGACAGACAGTAGGATTGTTTTCTCTAGTGGTGTGAGGTACAGACAGACAGTAGGAGTGTTTTCTCTAGTGGTGTGAGGTACAGACAGACAGTAGGAGTGTTTTCTCTAGTGGTGTGAGGTACAGACAGACAGTAGGATTGTTTTCTCTAGTGGTGTGAGGTACAGACAGACAGTAGGATTGTTTTCTCTAGTGGTGTGAGGTACAGACAGACAGTAGGATTGTTTTCTCTAGTGGTGTGAGGTACAGACAGACAGTAGGAGTGTTTTCTCTAGTGGTGTGAGGTACAGACAGACAGTAGGAGTGTTTTCTCTAGTGGTGTGAGGTACAGACAGACGGTAGGATTGTTTTCTCTAGTGGTGTGAGGTACAGACAGACAGTAGGATTGTTTTCTATAGTGGTGTGAGGTACAGACAGACAGTAGGATTGTTTTCTCTAGTGGTGTGAGGTACAGACAGACAGTAGGAGTGTTTTCTCTAGTGGTGTGAGGTACAGACAGACAGTAGGAGTGTTTTCTCTAGTGGTGTGAGGTACAGACAGACAGTAGGAGTGTTTTCTCTAGTGGTGTGAGGTACAGACAGACAGTAGGAGTGTTTTCTCTAGTGGTGTGAGGTACAGACAGACAGTAGGAGTGTTTTCTCTAGTGGTGTGAGGTACAGACAGACAGTAGGATTGTTTTCTCTAGTGGTGTGAGGTACAGACAGACAGTAGGAGTGTTTTCTCTAGTGGTGTGAGGTACAGACAGACAGTAGGAGTGTTTTCTCTAGTGGTGTGAGGTACAGACAGACAGTAGGATTGTTTTCTCTAGTGGTGTGAGATACAGACAGACAGTAGGAGTGTTTTCTCTAGTGGTGTGAGGTACAGACAGACAGTAGGATTGTTTTCTCTAGTGGTGTGAGGTACAGACAGACAGTAGGAGTGTTTTCTCTAGTGGTGTGAGGTACAGACAGACAGTAGGAGTGTTTTCTCTAGTGGTGTGAGGTACAGACAGACAGTAGGAGTGTTTTCTCTAGTGGTGTGAGGTACAGACAGACAGTAGCAGTGTTTTCTCTAGTGGTGTGAGGTACAGACAGACAGTAGGAGTGTTTTCTATAGTGGTGTGAGGTACAGACAGACAGTAGGAGTGTTTTCTCTAGTGGTGTGAGGTACAGACAGACAGTAGGAGTGTTTTCTCTAGTGGTGTGAGGTACAGACAGACAGTAGAGTGTTTTCTCTAGTGGTGTGAGGTATGGACTGTCTATGTTGCCATGCTCCGTCACCTATAGCACTCTCATTCCTTGTGTTTTATCAAACTATCCATTATTCCATCAACACAGATGTGATCCTGTTCACCCTCTTTGTGTTTCTCTCTGTCTACAGTATATCTGCCTCTACCCCCTCTTTCTACCCCCTCTCTCTCTCTCTCCCCTCTCTCTCTCTCTCTCTACCCCCCCCTCTCTCTCTCTCTCTCTCTCTCTCTATACCCTCCCTCTCTCTCTCCTCTCTCTCTACCCCCTCTCTCTCTCTACCCCTTTCTCTCTCTACCATCTCTCTCTCTCTCTTTCTCTCTCTCTATCCCCCTCTCTCTCCCTCTCTCTCTCTCTACCCCACTCTCTCTATCTCTCCACCCCACTCTCTCTCTCTCTCTCTCTCTCTCCCCCTCTCTCTCTCTTTTTCTCTCTCTTGCTCTCTCTCTCTACCCCCACCTCTCTCTCTCTCTCTCTCTCTCTCTCTCTCTCTCTCTCCACCCCACTCTCTCCCTCTCTCCACCCCACTCTCTAGATAATATACAAAAGTGAAATAAACAATAAAAATGAACAGTAAATATTACACATAAAGAAAGTACAGTCTTGCAAAACTCTGCATGCAGTATTTTGATTGGATGTTTGTCCCATTTAGTAAATTCATTATTAGAGAGTGGACCCCATACTTCACTGCCATATAGAGCAATTGGTTCTATAACTGATTGACAAACCAGATTCTAATTGGAATTTTGATTTTTGATGTTCCTTTTAGTGACATTGAATGCTCTTCTTGCTTCATCTCTCAGCTCATTCACAACCATGTGAAAGCTACCTGTGTTGCTGATATTTAGTCCTAGATATGTATAGTTTTTGGTGTGTTCTAATAGAACTGTGTCCATATAGAATGTATATTTGTCATCCTGATTTCCGGACCTTTTTTGGAATATCATTATATATATATTTTTTTTAGGTTAACGGTCAGAGCCCAGGTCTGACAGAACCTGTGGTTAACGGTCAGAGTCCAGGTCTGACAGAACCTGTGGTTAACGGTTAGAGCCCAGGTCTGACAGAACCTGTGGTTAACGGTTAGAGCCCAGGTCTGACAGAACCTGTGGTTAACGGTTAGAGCCCAGGTCTGACAGAACCTGTGGTTAACGGTTAGAGCCCAGGTCTGACAGAACCTGTGGTTAACGGTTAGAGCCCAGGTCTGACAGAACCTGTGGTTAACGGTCAGAGCCCAGGTCTGACAGAACCTGTTTAGTGGGAGACAGCAGCACCAGGTCATCTGCGTGCAGCAGACACTTGTTTTCAGTGTTGTGTAGGGTGATACCAGGTGCTGCCGATTCTTCTAATGTTTTTGACAATTTATTAACGTAGATGTTAAATAGTGTTGGACTGTTTCTGTTTCCCTGTTTTACTCCCCGTCCCTGAGAGAAGTCTGTTTACTTGCTGCCAATTTTAACCGCACATTTGTTTTTAGTGTACATTGATTTAAAACCTCTCTGGGGTAGGCGGGACGCTTGCGTCCCACATGGACAATAGCCAGGGAAAATGCAGAGCGCCAAATTCGAATACATTTCTATAAAAAGCAAACTTTCATTAAATCACACATGCAAGATAGCAAATTAAAGCTACACTCATTGTGAATCCAGCCAACATGTCAGATTTCAAAAAAGGCTTTTCGGTGAAAGCATAAGATGATATTATCTGATGAGAGCACAACAGTAAACAATGAGAGAGTAGCATATTTCAACTCTGCAGGCGCGACACTAAACGCAGCAATAAAATATAAATCATGCCTTACCTTTGATGAGCTTCTTAAGTTGGCACTCCAATATGTCCCATAAACATCACATCCTTTTAATTTGGTCGATATTCGGTCCAAAATGTCCATTTATTTGGAAAGTTTGATCCAGAAAACACCGCTTCAAACTTACGCAACATCGCTACAAAATATCTCAAAAGTTGCCTGTAAACTTTTCCAAAACATTTCAAACTACTTTTGTAATACAACTTTAGGTATTTCTAAATGTATATAATCTATCAAATTGAAGACGGATGATCTGTGTTCAATACAGGAGCAAAACAAACTGACCCTACTTCTGGTTACGCTCCTCTGGTACTTCTTCATTACACAAAGGAAAAACCAATTTCTACAAACTGGTGACATCCAATGGAAGCTGAAGGAAGTGGACTTCATGGAAACATATTGAAAAGACAGTGACTTCAAAAAGAACCCTAAATAAGTTATGTTATACTCACAGACATGATTCAAACAGTTTTAGAAACGTCAGAGTGTTTTCTATCCAATGCTAATAATAACATGCATATATTAGGATTTGGGACAGAGTAGGAGGCAGTTCAGTTTATGCAAGCTATTTATTCAAAAGTGAAAATGCTGCCCCTACCCCAAACAGGTTAATAAAATCATATGTTTTCCCTCCAATACCACTTTCTATTAGTTTATATAAAATACCTTTGCGCCAAATTGAATCAAATGCTTTCTGAAAATCTACAGAACACAAGTAGATTATGCCGTTCTTTTGGTTTACTTGTATGTTAATTAGAAGTGTGGAGGGTAAAAATGTGGTCTGTCGTACGATCATTTAAAGAAAAATCCAATCTGGCTTCTGCTTAGGACGTTGTGCTCATCAAGGAAATGATGTTGTCTGCTATTTATGAATTTTCCCCAAGTTGCTGTTAACGCAAATTCCTCTGTAATTATTTGGGTCCAATTTGTCTCCATTTTAATAGATTGGTTTTATAAATACTTGGTTCCAAATATAGAGGGAAAATACTTTGTTGAAGAATTTACTAGAGCCAATTTGAAAATGTGGTCTGTATATTTGATAATTTAATTTAAAATACCATGAGCACCACAGGCCTTTTGGGGATGGAGTGCATCGTTTTTCCAAAAATTCTTCTTCTGTCATCCACAGGATTCTGATAGTCTTTGACTGCTGATTCAAGGATTTGTAATGTTTCATGTAAATCTTTTGTTCTGGGCACTTTGTTATATTACTGTAGAGGTTTGAAAAGTGAATTCTCCACATATCCCCATTTTGGGTAGCCAATTTCTCATGATGAGGTTTGTTTAATTTATTCCGATTCTCCGAGAAGTGGTTTGATTCTCTGATTCCTCAATTCCACCCAGCTGATTTCTAATGTGCTGTTCCTTTTCTGTTCTCAGGGTGTGTTTGTATTGCTTCAGTGATTCCCCATATTGAAGGTCTATATTTTTGTTTTCTGGTTCTCTGTGTTTTTGATTAGATATATTTCTCAATTACTTTCTTAGATTTTTGCATTCAAAAGTTGTCCAGGAGAGATCGTATTTTTTGGCTACTAATTGCTTTTTGGTAGATGTCTGTACTGTTTGCACGCCATCTATAGGCCTGTTTTGTACCATGTAATTTATCGGGCCGTGATGCTTCATGGTTGGTCTCTCTCGACCTCCCTCCCTCTCTGACTTACACACGTCATCCTCAGTTTAACTGCGGACCTTTCGAGCATCACTAGCAGCTCATATAATTTTACAAGTTCCATCGTGAAGTGATCGGCCTGTCTGCCACGATGCCTCACATCCCTGGAGGAACACACACACACAGATAACTATGATAACAGCGTAGAATGGCACAGGTTGCTTCTGTGGGTTGGGAGAAGCTGTATAGTGTTGATGTGTGTGTGTGTGTGTGTGTGTGTGTGTGTGTGTGTGTGTGTGTGTGTGTGTGTGTGTGTGTGTGTGTGTGTGTGTGTGTGTGTGTGTGTGTGTGTGTGTGTGTGTGTGTGTGTGTGTGTGTGTGTGTGTGTGTGTGTTTGTGTGTGTGTGTGTCTCTGTGTGTGGGGGCGTGTCTATGCGTGTGTGTGTGTTTATTTTATTTTTATTTCACCTTTATTTAACCAGGTAGGCTAGTTGAGAACAGGTTCTCATTTGCAACTGCGACCTGGCCAAGATAAAGCAAAGCAGTGTGAACAGACAACAGAGTTACACATGGAGTAAACAAAACAATTAACAAGTCAATAACACAGAGAAAAAAGGGAGTCTATATACAATGTGTGCAAAAGGCATGAGGAGGTAGGCGAATAATACAATATTGCAGATTAACACTGGAGTGATAAATGATCAGATGATCATGTACAGGTAGAGATATTGGTGTGCAAAAGAGCAGAAAAGTAAATAAATAAAAACTGTGGGGATGAGGTAGGTGAAAATGGGTGTGCTATTTACCAATAGATTATGTACAGCTGCAGCGATCGGTTAGCTGCTCAGCTAGCTGATGTTTGAAGTTGGTGAGGGAGATAAAAGTCTCAACTTCAGCGATTTTTGCAATTCGTTCCAGTCACAGGCAGCAGAGTACTGGAACGAAAGGCGGCCGAATGAGGTGTTGGCTTTAGGGATGATCAATGAGATACACCTGCTGGAGCGCGTGCTACGGATGGGTGTTGCCATCGTGACCAGTGAGCTGAGATAAGGCAGAGCTTTGCCTAGCATGGCCTTGTAGATGACCTGAAGCCAGTGGGTCTGGCGACGAATATGTAGCGAGGGCCAGCCGACTAGAGCATACAAGTCGCACTGGTGGGTAGTATAAGGTGCTTTAGTGACAAAACGGATGGCACTGTGATAAACTGCATCCAGTTTGCTGAGTAGAGTGTTGGAAGCAATTTTGTAGATGACGTCGTTTTAGTGACGGGCAGCGATCGGTTGAAAAGCATGCATTTGGTTTTACTAGCGTTTAAGAGCAGTTGGAGGCCACGGAAGGAGTGTTGTATGGCATTGAAGCTCGATTGGAGGTTAGATAGCACAGTGTCCAATGACGGGCCGAAAGTGTATACAATGGTGTCGTCTGCGTAGAGGTGGATCAGGGAATCGCCCGCAGCAAGAGCAACATCATTGATATATACAGAGAAAAGAGTCGGCCCGAGAATGTGAACCCTGTGGCACCCCATAGAGACTGCCAGAGGACCGGACAACATGCCCTCCGATTTGACACACTGAACTCTGTCTGTCTAAGAATATGGTGATTGACAGAGTCGAAAGCCTTGGCAAGGTCGATGAAGACGGCTACACAGTACTGTCTTTTATCGATGGCGGTTATGATGTCGTTTAGTACCTTGAGTGTGGCTGAGGTGCACCTGTGACTAGCTCGGAAACCAGATTGCATAGCGGAGAAGGTACGGTGGGATTGGTCAGTGACCTGTTTGTTGACTTGGCTTTCGAAGACCTTAGATAGGCAGGGCAGGATGGATATAGGTCTGTAACAGTTTGGGTCCAGGGTGTCTCCCCTTTGAAGAGGGGATGACTGCGGCAGCTTTCCAATCCTTGGGGATCTCAGACGATATGAAAGAGAGGTTGAACAGGCAGGTAATAGGGGTTGCGACAATGACGCGGATAGTTTCAGAAATAGAGGGTACAGATTGTCAAGCCCAGCTGATTTATACGGGTCCAGGTTTTGCAGCTCTTTCAGAACATCTGCTATCTGGATTTGGGTAAGGAGAACCTGGAGAGGCTTGGGCGAGGACCTGCAGGGGGCCGGAGCTGTTGGCGAGTAGGAGTAGCCAGGCGGAAGGCATGGCCAGCCGTTGAGAAATGCTTGTTGAAGTTTTCGATAATCATGGATTTGTCGGTGGTGACCGTGTTCCCTAGCCTCAGGGCAGTGGGCAGCTGGGAGGAGGTGCTCTTGTTCTCCATGGACTTCACAGTGTCCCAGAACTTTTTGGAGTTGGAGCTACAGGATGCAAACTTCTGCCTGAAGAAGCTGGCCTTAGCTTTCCTGACTGACTGCGTGTATTGGTTCCTGACTTCCCTGAACAGTTGCATATCTGTTCGATGCTATTGCAGTCCGCCACAGGATGTTTTTGTGCTGGTCGAGGGCAGTCAGGTCTGGAGTGAACCAAGGGCTGTATCTGTTCTTAGTTCTGCATTTTTGAACGGAGCATGCTTATCTAAAATGGTGAGGAAGTTACTCTTAAAGAATGACCAGGCATCCTCAACTGACGGGATGAGGTCAATGTCCTTCCAGGATACCCGGGCCAGGTCGATTAGAAAGGCCTGCTCACAGAAGTGTTTTAGGGAGCGTTTGACAGTGATGAGGGTGGTCATTTGACTGCGAAACCGTAGCGGATACAGGCAATGAGGCAGTGGTCGCTGAGATCCTGGTTGAAGACAGCGGAGGTGTATTTGGAGGGCCAGTTGGTCAGGATGACGTCTATGAGGGTGCCCTTGCTTACAGAGTTAGGGTTGTACCTGGTGGGTTCCTTGATGATTTGTGTGAGATTGAGGGCATCTAACTTAGATTGTAGGACTGCCGGGGTGTTAAGCATATCCCAGTTTAGGTCACCTAACAGAACAAACTCTGAAGCTAGATGGGGGGGCAATCAATTCACAAATGGTGTCCAGGGTACAGCTGGGAGCTGAGGGGGGTCGGTAGCAGGCGGCAACAGTGAGAAACTTATTTCTGGAGAGAGTAATTTTCAGAATTAGTAGTTCGAACTGTTTGGGTATGGACCTGGAAAGTATGACATTACTTTGCAGGCTATCTCTGCAGTAGACTGCAACTCCTCCCCCTTTAGCAGTTCTATCTTGACGGAAAATGTAATAGTTGGGTATGGAAATCTCTGAATTTTTGGTGGCCTTCCTGAGCCAGGATTCAGACACGGACATCAGGGTTAGCAGAGTGTGCTAAAGCAGTGAGTAAAACACACTTAGGAGGAGGCTTCTGATGTTGACATGCATGAAACCAAGGCTTTTTCGATCACAGAAGTCAACAAATGAGGGTGCCTGGGGACATGCAGGGCCTGGGTTTACCTCCACATCACCCGCGGAACAGAGAAGGAGTAGTATGAGGGTGCGGCTAAGGGCTATCAAAACTGGTCGCCTAGAGCGTTGGGGACAGAGAATTAGAGGAGCAGGTTTCTGGGCATGGTAGAATATATTCAGGGCATAATGCGCAGACAGGGGTATGGTGGGGTGCGGGTATGGCGGAGGTAAGCCCAGGCACTGGGTGATGATGAGAGAGGTTTTATCTCTGGACATGCTGGTTGTAATGGGTGAGGTCACCGCATATGTGGGAGTGTGGGACAAAGGAGGTATCAGGGGTATGAGTTTAGTGGGACTAGCGGCTCCATTGTGAACTTAAACAATGATAACTAACCTGAGCAACAGTATACAAGGCATATTGACATTTGAGAGAGACATACAGCGAGGCATACAGTAATCACAGGTGTTGAATTGGGAAAGCTAGCTAAAACAGTGGGTGAGACAAGAGCTAATCAGCTAGCATAACAACAGCAGGTAAAATGGCATTGACAAGGCAACGGGGCAGACAGATAAAACAAACAAGCAGAATGGAGTACCGTGATTAATGGACAGTCCAGCATGCATCAGCTATGTAGCCAAGTGATCAGAGTCCAGGGGCAGCGGTGGATGGGGCAGGGGGGCTGGACTGGCGGGTGTTATCCAGGTTTAAAAAATAAATAATAATGACTAAGTAGCTTGTAGCTAGCTGGTTAGCTTCTGGAGGTTCTTGAGTGTGTTCTAAAATAAAGATAATAGCGATTCCGTATCACACTGGGTGATACGGTGATACGGTGTGTGTGTGTGTGTGTGTGTGTGTGTGTGTGCCTAGTGTGTGTGTGTGTGTGTGTGTGTGTGTGTGTGTGTGTGTGTGTGTGTGTGTGTGTGTGTGTGTGTGTGTGTGTGTGTGTGTGTGTGTGTGTGTGTGTGTTTAGTGTTACTAGTGTGTTTAGTGTGTTTAGTGTGTTTAGTGTTTTAGTGTGTTTAGTGTGTTTAGTGTGTTTAGTGTGTTTTAATGTGTTTAGTGTGTTTAGTGTGTTTAGTGTGTTTAGTGTTTTAGTGTGTTTAGTGTGTTTAGTGTGTTTAGTGTGTTTAGTCTGTTTAGTCTGTTTAGTCTGTTTAGTGTTACTAGTGTGTTTAGTGTGTTTAGTGTTTAGTGTGTTTAATGTATGTTTAGTATTATTAGTGTAATTTAGTGCTAATAGTGTTACTAGTGTGTTTAGTGTGTTTTGTGTTTAGTGTGTTTAGTGTTTAGTGTGTTTAATGTGTTTAGTGTGTTTAGTGTGTTTAGTGTGTTACTAATGTGTTTAGTGTGTTTAATGTGTTTAGTGTGTTTTAGTGTGTTTAGTGTGTTTAGTGTGTTTAGTGTTTTAGTGTGTTTAGTGTGTTTAGTCTGTTTAGTCTGTTTAGTGTTACTAGTGTGTTTAGTGTTTAGTGTGTTTAGTGTTTAGTGTGTTTAGTGTGTTTAGTGTGTTTAGTGTTTTAGTGTGTTTAGTGTGTTTAGTGTGTTTAGTCTGTTTAGTGTTACTAGTGTGTTTAGTGTGTTTAGTGTGTTTTGTGTTTAGTGTGTTTAGTGTGTTTTGTGTGTTTAGTGTGTTTAGTGTGTTTTGTGTTTAGTGTGTTTTGTGTTTAGTGTGCTTAGTGTGTTTTGTGTGTTTAGTGTGTTTAGTGTGTTACTAATATGTTTAGTGTGTGTTTAGTATGTTTACTGTGTTTAGTGTGTGTTTAGTGTGTTTTAATATGTTTACTGTGTTTAGTTTTTGTTAATGTGCATTTAGTGTGTTTGGTGTTTTTAATGTGTGTTTAATGTGTATTTAATGTGTGCTCAGTGTGTGTTTAGTGTGTGTTTAATGTGTTTAGTGTGTGTTTAGTATGTTTAGTATGTGTTTACCGTTGGAGAAAACTGAGTGAAATGGAGAGATTTTACCTGAAATTGTCGAATACATGTTCTGTTTAAAATTGTTTTGCTTCGTAGTGCCCTACTGAACGCACCCCTCATCTGAAATACAAGATCACTAAGCACCAACTGTTTTCATCTTTTAAACAGAAAAATAACCAACAGACTGCGACACAAAGTGTTTGTGTTTACTGCAGTAGCTTTTGAATTCTCACCAAACTAATCACAGCTTCGGATTGATAAATTATTCTTTTTTTTTAACATTGCCTTTTTTCCGGTAAAGTCACGGCAAACTACCACCGTCGGTGTGTGAGATCTTATACATAGCAGGATTGAACGTGGTTTAATGTCACGCCCTGACCATAGGAGAGACTTTTTAATTCTCTATTTTGGTTGGGTCGGGGAGTGACTAGGGTGGGTAATCTAGGTTGTTTTCATTTCTATGTTGGCCTGGTATGGTTCCCAATCAGAGGCAGTTGTTTTAGCGTTGTCTCTGAGTGGGGATCATATTTAGGCAGCCATTTCCCCACTGTGTTTTGTGGGATCTTGTTTATGTGTAGTTGCCTGTAAGCACTTCATAGCTTCACGTTGTTATTTGCTATTTCTAAGGTTCGATTCCAAAGAAATGTAAAAATGCTGGTCCCAAAAATAAACTCCTTACTCGCAAAAACAGCTCTGTTTGCCTCTGGTCTATAGATGTCTGTCTCTTTTTTTTAGAGAGGACTAGGACCGCCCATTCTTTAGGAACGGACCAATGAAGAGTTTTTTTTTAGCTTATCTCTCCTTGTACCAATCGGTCCTAATCTAATTCTCTCTGATTAGACTGAACATTCAAGACTCTCCTGGGTAAATATGATCAGACCTGGGTGTTCAGAAAGTGTGAGTTATAAAAGTAGTTTTTTAACCATAGATATACAATCACTATCCATAAGTGATCCAGTCAAATTATCATTTTCTGATGAGCTTCGCTCCTTCTAGTAAATCTATCTTCTTTCTTTTTTCTTTATCAGTCAGGCCACATACTGTATACACAGAGAACTATCATTGGATGTTGTAAAAACTATTTTTGGTTGGAACAAGGTGTTGTAGAATGTTGTACAGGGTCTTTAACCATGGTTAGAACAAGGTGTTGTAGAATGTTGTACAGGGTCTTTAACCATGGTTAGAACAAGGTGTTGTAGAATGTTGTACAGGGTCTTTAACCATGGTTTGAACAAGGTGTTATAGAATGTTGTACAGTGTCTTTAACCATGGTTAGAACAAGGTGTTGTAGAATGTTGTACAGGGTCTTTAACCATGGTTTGAACAAGGTGTTATAGAATGTTGTACAGGGTCTTTAACCATGGTTAGAACAAGGTGTTATAGAATGTTGTACAGTGTCTTTAACCATGGTTAGAACAAGGTGTTGTAGAATGTTGTACAGGGTCTTTAACCATAGTTAGACCAAGGTGTTTCAGAGTGTTATAGAGACAGCCAGGGCACAGGGGTCACAGCCTGTCCGACTTTCTGGTAATTGCATTTCTATGTTTTTAACCAGACGGTTGTTAAAACAGATTTTTTTTTTATTCCGGGACCTACCCAGAGTAATCTGGTGTCTGACCTTCTGTAACTCCGACCCGTCTGTGTTTGTGTTCTAGGGATGTGTCATACCTCCCCTTGTCCTTGATTTAAATCAGCTACACCGGCACATTCCCACCTGGTGCAAAAACACCAAGCACTGTCACGCCCTGACCTTAGAGAGCCTTTTAATGTCTCTATTTGGTTTGGTCAGGGTGTGATTTGGTCAGGGTTTGGTTTGGTCAGGGTTTGGTTTGGTTTGGTCAGGGTTTGGTCAGGGTTTGGTTTGGTTTGGTCAGGGTTTGGTCAGGGTTTGGTTTGGTTTGGTCAGGGTCTGGTTTGGTTTGGTCAGGGTTTGGTTTGGTCAGGGTTTGGTCAGGGTTTGGTTTGGTCAGGGTTTGGTCAGGGTCTGGTTTGGTTTGGTCAGGGTTTGGTCAGGGTTTGGTTTGGTCAGGGTTTGGTCAGGGTCTGGTTTGGTTTGGTCAGGGTTTGGTTTGGTCAGAGTTGGGGTGGGCATTCTATGAGCTTCACGGTTTGGTTTTGTAGTGTTTATTGTTTTGTTCGGCGTCATTTTGATTAATCAAAGAAAATGTACCATCACAACGCTGTACCTTGGTCCTCTCCTTCAATGTACGCTCACAACGCTGCACCTTGGTCCTCTCCTTCAATGTACGCTCACAACGCTGCACCTTGGTCCTCTCCTTCAATGTACGCTCACAACGCTGCACCTTGGTCCTCTCCTTCAATGTACGCTCACAACCCTGCACCTTGGTCCTCTCCTTCAATGTACGCTCACAACGCTGCACCTTGGTCCTCTCCTTTCAACAGCCGTGACAAGAACTTTATTCAATGTGAAAAACATTCTGACGTCTGAATCTTAATTTGAGATCCGAAAGCACGAAAGTTCCTCGTAAATTACGGATTAATGTCCAATCAATAGAAATGTCAAGCGTCTGAAAAACAACAACAACGGCAACAACAACAACAACAACAACAACAAACAACAAGTTTAGCCTTGTCTTGGTTTCAAAGCAGAGTTTTCAAAATGACAATACCATAAACATTTATTTTCATGGCTGATGTGTGGGATAAACATTGAAAACATGGAGCTTTGAAAAAACACTTTTTTTTATATAGTTTTCTCCTTTGTTATTGTCTAGTAGCAGAGTAAGGTCATTGTCAGTGGGTTGTGATATTTTCCCTCTGAACTTGGGGTCCGTGAGAAAATACGACAGCACAGGCACATTCTCAAGAGCTTCTCATGTACGTGTGCTGTCCAGGAGTGGCCTCAATTGGTCTGAACTCAATGTCATTATTATGCTATGGACAGAAAGGTTTTTTTCAGTGATGTGAGAAGTATAAGAGAATCATGCAGCTTTGAGCTTGTCATTTGAAATCCCGCTATGCCCTCCGACGAACCATCAAACAGGCAAAGCATCAATACAGGACTAAGATCGAATCATACTACACCGGCTCCGATGCTCTTCGCATGTGGCAGGGCTTGCAAACGATTACACATTACAAAGGGAAGCATAGTCGAGAGCTGCCCAGTGACAAGCGCCTACCAGATGAGCTCAATAACTTCTATGCTCGCTTCGAGGCAAGCAACACTGAGACATGCTCCAACATGCTGCTCCAGATGACTGTGTGATCACGCTCTCCGCAGCCGATGTGAATAACACATTTAAACAGGTCAACATTCACAAGGCCGCTGGGCAGACGGATTACCAAGCTGTGTACTCTGAGCATGCACTGACCAACTGGCAAGTGTCTTCACTGACATTTTCAACCTGTGCCTGTCTGAGTCTGTAGTGCCAACATGTTTCTAGCAGACCACCATAGTCTCTGTGCCCAAGAACAGTAAGGTGACCTGCCTAAATTACTACCAAACCGTAGCACTCATGCTTTGAAAGGCTGGTCATAGCTCACATCAACACCATTGTCCCAGAAACCCTAGACCCACTCAAATTTGCATACCGCCCTAACAGATCCACAGATTATTCAATCTCTATTGCACTCCACACTGCCCGTTCCCACCTGGACAAAAGGAAAACCTATGTGAGAATGCTATTCATTGACTACAGCTCAGCGTTCAATACCATAGTACCCTCAAAGCTCTTCAATAAGCTAAGGACCCTGGGACTTAACACCTCCCTCTGCAACTGGATCCTGGACTTCCTGTCTGGCTGCCCCCAGGTGGTAAGGGTAGGTAACAACACATTTGCCACATTGAGATCATCACCTCTTTAAGGAATACCTAGGATAGGATAAAGTAATCCTTCTCACCCCCCCACCCCCCCCCCTTAAAAGATTTAGATGCACTATTGTAAAGTGGCTGTTCCACTGGATGTCATAAGGTGAATGCACCAATTTGTAAGTCGCTCTGGATAAGAGCGTCTGCTAAATGACTTAAATGTAAAATGTAAATGTAATCAACACGGGGGCCCCTCAGAGGTGCGTGCTCAGTCCACTCCTGTACTCCCTGTTCACTCATGACTGCAAGGCCAGGCATGACTCCAACACCATCATTAAGTTTGCTGACATCACAACAGTGGTAGGCCTGATCACCGAAAACGATGAGACAGCCTATAAGGAGGGGGTCAGAGACCTGACCTGTGTGGTGCAAGGACAACAACCTCTCTGTCAACATGATCAAGACAAAGTAGATGATTGTGGACTACAGGAAAAAGAGGACTTAGCACGCCCCCATTCTCATCGACAGGGCTGTAGTGGAGCAGCTTGAGAGCTTCAAGTTCCTTGTTGTTCACATCACCAACAAACTATCATGGTCCAAACACACCAAGACAGTCGTGAAGAGGGCACGACAAAACCTATTCCCCCCCCAGCAGACTGAAAAGATTTGGCATGGGTCCTCAGATCCTCAAAATGTTTTACAGCGGCACCATCGAGAGCATCACTGCCTGGTATGTCAATTGCTCGGTCTCCGACTGCAAGGCGCTACAGAGGGTAGTGCGTATGACACCCCCCACGCTGCTGCTGATCTCTGTTATCTATGCATAGCCACTTTAATAACTCTACCTACATGTACATATTACCTCAACACCGGAACCCCCTGTATAAAGCCCCGTTATTGTTATTTACTGCAGCTCTTTAATTATTTGTTATTCTTATTGCTCACTTTTTTGGGGGGATTTTCTTAAAACTGCAGTGTTGGTTAAGGGCTTGTAAGTAAGCATTTCACTGTAAGGTGATATTTCACTACACCTGTTGTATTTGGCACGTGTTTGATTTTAGTTATTGAGTTATCATACCTCTTGTGTTGTTCTGATGTTGTTATTGTACCCAGTTAGTAACACAGACCTCTTGTGTTGTTCTGATGTTGTTATTGTACCCAGTTAGTAACACAGACCTCGTGTCTTGTTTCTGATGTTGTTATTGTACCCAGTTAGTAACACAGACCTCTTGTGTTGTTCTGATGTTGTTATTGTACCCAGTTAGTAACACAGACCTCGTGTCTTGTTTCTGATGTTGTTATTGTACCCAGTTAGTAACACAGACCTCTTGTGTTGTTCTGATGTTGTATTTGTACCCAATTAGTAACACAGACCTCTTGTCTTGTTTCTGATGTTGTTATTGTACCCAGTTAGTAACACAGACCTCTTGTGTTGTTCTGATGTTGTTATTGTACCCAGTTAGTAACACAGACCTCTTGTCTTGTTCTGATGTTGTTATTGTACAGTTAGTAACACAGTTAGTTCTGAACACAGTAACCTCTTGTCTTGTTCTGATGTTGTTATTGTACCCAGTTAGTAACACAGACCTCTTGTGTTGTTCTGATGTTGTTATTGTACCCAGTTAGTAACACAGACCTCTTGTCTTGTTCTGATGTTGTTATTGTACCCAGTTAGTAACACAGACCTCTTGTCTTGTTCTGATGTTGTTATTGTACCCAGTTAGTAACACAGACCTCTTGTGTTGTTCTGATGTTGTTATTGTACCCAGTTAGTAACACAGACCTCTTGTGTTGTTCTGATGTTGTTATTGTACCCAGTTAGTAACACAGATCTCTTGTCTTGTTCTGTTGTTATTGTACCCAGTTAGTAACACAGACCTCTTGTCTTGTTTCTGATGTTGTTATTGTACCCAGTTAGTAACACAGTCCTCTTCTCCAGCTAAACACAGCTGGATGTCCCTGTCCTACGGTGAGAATCTCCTGTTCCTTCGTGTTGGTAAAATAAATCAGTATTTTTTATTTAATAAAGTCAGTATTTTGTATTCTCCTGTAGAGCAGACTAAACATTCTTAACATTCTAAACATTCTAAACGTTCTAAACATTCTATTTTGAGAATCTCCTTTTGCTCTGTTATGATCTAGATGCCAGTGGTTCATCTACTCATTGGCGATATCAACCCAGTAAGGTCCATTTAGCTGAGAAAGGTCACAGCGCAGTATGTTGACTGATAAGCAGGAATCAATGTCCCTCAGACATAATGGGATCTGAAAGGTCATACTGCAGGGATGAGCAGCAGAGATAGCAGGCTCTATTCTCCTAGCCTGGCTAAGCCAGACTGAAAGCTGACCTCACTATTGAATGCAGCATTTCTATGTAGTACATCCAGGCTATTCTCCAAACATGAAAATATAGATCGAGGCTTGGTTGTTAATTCATGTTTGTTCACATTTGAGGAGTGCAATGCGTCTTGTAACTAATAATCAATGTAATGTTGGACTTTTGGTTGTCAGCCGCTGAAATGAAGATGGGGTACATATTGTATTGCGAAAGCACACACGCATGCACACACGCACACACACACACACACACACACACACACACACACACACACACACACACACACACACACACACACACACACACACACACACACACACACACACACACACACACACACACACACACACACACACACACACACACACTAGCTAACACATGAGCAAAAAACATCACAGTTTTGGAGGGGGAGTTACACTTTCCCATTCATTTAATTAATATAAAGGTATTCAGTGCCTTGCAAAATCCCCTTGGTGTTTTTCCTGTTGTGTTGCATTACAACCTGCAATTTAATTAGATTTTCGAGAGGGATGTCATGTAATGGACATACACAAAATAGTCCAAATTGGTAAAGGGACATTTTTAAAAAAATAACGTGTTTCAAAAGTTTAAAAAACTTTTGTCACGAATATTACCGAAGGTGACTCCCCTTCTTGTTCGGGTGGCACTCGGCGGTCGTCGTCACCGGTCTACTAGCTGCCACCGATCCTTTGTTCTGTGTTCCTTTGGTTTTGTCTGATTGGTATCACCTGTTTCTTGTTTGGTTGTTAGGGTGGGGTTATATAAGTTTGTTCAGTCCGCTTTGTGCGGGCTTGTTCGTCTGTTTTGTGTTAGAGTGATTTTTGTTTGCATTTTCGGGTTTCACACTGTCCAGTATTATTTCTGTTCATTTGTTTTCCTACTTTTGTTCATGTTATTTTTCCTGGACATTGTATTTCCCACATCCACATCATCACCCCGAGAATACCATCCCCACAGTGAAGCAAGGTGGTAGCAGCCATGCTTTGGGGATGTTTTTCATCGGCAGGGCCAGGGAAACTGGTTACAAATGAAGGAATGATGGATGGCGCTAAACACAGGGACATTCTTGAGGGAAACCTGTTTCAGTCTTCCAGAGATTTGAGACTGGGACAGAGGTTCACCTTCCAGCAGGACAATTACCCTAAGCATACTGCAAAATCAACACTTGAGTGGTTTAAAACCAGTTAGAGATAGGTGGCAGTATTTCCACTTTGGATGAATTGCGTGCCCATAGTGAACTGCATCAAAATCTGTCCTAAATTGCTAATATATGCATATTATTATTAATATTGATAGATTATTATTGGATAGAAAACACTCCGAAAGTTTCTAGAACCGTTTGAATTATGTCTGTGAGTTTAACCTGTTAGTCCTCTAGGGGCATTATTTCATTTTTGGATAAAACGACGTGCCCATTTTAAGCGCAATATTTTGTCACGAAAATATGCTCGACTATGCTTGGAATTGATAGTTTTGGAAAGAAGACACTCTGACGTTTCCAGAACTGCAAAGTTCTGTGAGTCACTGTGAGTGCCTTATAACAAAAGCTTCAGGCAAAACCAAGATGTTTGAGCGACCAGGAAATGAACAGGATTTCTGAAGGTACGTTTTCCATGATCACCTTATATGGCTGTGAATACGACAGGAATGAACGGACACTTTCTAGCGTTTCCCCAAGGTGTCTGCAGCATTGTGACGTATTTGTAGGCATATCATTGGAAGATTGACCATAAGAGACTACAATTGCCAAGTGTCCCGCACGGTGTCTGCGTGGAAATTGGTGCGCAAAAGTCAGCTACCAGTATTTTTCCATCCGAATCAGAGAACAAAGAAGGCTTCTAGGACTGCCATTTCAATGAAGAGATATATGACAAAACACCTTGAGGATTGATTCAAACAACGTTTTCCATGTTTCAGTCGATATTATGGAGTTAATTCGGAAAAAAGTTCGACGTTTAGGTGACTGAATTTTCGGTTAGTTTCGGTAGCCAAATGCATAGTAACAAAACGGAACGATGTGTCCTACACAAGAATCTTTCAGGAAAAACTGGACATCTGCTATGTAACTGAGAGTCTCCTCATTGAAACATCTGAAGTTCTTCAAAGGTAAATTATTTTATTTGATCCCTTTGCTGGTTTTTGTGAATATGTTGCGTGCTAAATGCTAACGCTAAATGCTAAGCTAGCTATCACCACTATTACACAAATGATTGATTTTCTCTGGTTCTAAAGCATATTTTGAAAATCTGAGACGACAGGATTGTTAAGAAAAGGGATACGCTTGAGAGCAGGCATATTTATTTCATTTCATTTGCGATTTTTAGAAATCGCTAACGTTGCGTTATGGTAATGAGCTTGAGGCTGTAGTAACGCGACCGCATGCGGGATGGGGCGGACTATGAGGTTAACAGAACTCACAGGGCAGGCAATCTTCCAAACAAGTTTTGAAATCCTGAAAGTTGGGGCAACTTTGACATCATCGCCTCCTCCCTTTCCAACAAGTTATGGATCTGGAAACACTTCCTACGTCTTCCACTAGATGTCCTCATTCAGTAGAAATGGAGCATTTGCTGTGAACTTTGACCTAATGGGAAGGAAAGTAGTTGGTGTCGCAAAAGGATTCCATTTTGTTGAGGCGCGTTTGCCTTTGAGTGCTTCGGCTGTTCCAATCAGCCCCAGATGAAAACGAAGGATCCGGTTGGAATGCTATTCGATCTATATGATTATAACATCCTGAAGATTGATTCTGCACTGAGTTTGACCAGTTTCTTCGACCTGTAATATGTCATTTGGAAGTTTTGATGCAAAGTTATCCGAAACCAGACATTTTTTGGGCATTTGAGCTGAAAGTGGTAGCAAATGCTGCTACTTGGACACAAGAATTGAACATTATGAAACAAAATGATGTATTGTTGAACTAGGACTCCTTGCACTACATTCTGATGGAAGATCATCAAAGGTAAGGGAATATTTATGTTGTAATTTTGTATTTCTGTTGACTCCAACATGACGGAGAAATATTGTTACGTCTGAGCGCCGTCTCAGATTATTGCAATGTTAGGCTTTTTCCGTAACGTTAAAAAAAAATCTGACACAGCGGTTGTTTTATTAAGAACCAGTGTATCTTTAATTATATGTCGAACATGTATCTTTAGTCAAAGTTTATGAGTATTTCTGTTATCTGGCGTAGCTTTCTATAATTCCTCCGGATATTTTTGAGGATTTTATGAACTTGGCGTCAATGTAAACCGAGATTTATGCATATAAAATGCATATTATCGAACAAAACATAAATGTACTGTGTAACATGTCATATGACTGTCATCTGATGAAGATTTTCAAGAGGTTAGTGATTGATTTGTTTTTTTTATCATGCTTTTGTGATTTTTATCTTTTGCTGGAAAAAATGGCAACCTTTTGGTTTGGTGCTAAACATAAATATATGTTGTGTTTTCGCCGTAAAACATTTAAAAAATCTTACACGCCGGGTAGATTAACAAGGTTTCATTTGAGGGATTGGACTTGTTAATGTGTGGAGGTTAAATATTTTGAAATAATATTTTTGCATTCCCTGCGCCACCTTTTCAGCTGAATGGGGGGGTGGAGTTCCCGTAGGGGAATCCCTCGCCTCAACAGGTTTTAAGGGGAAACATTTAAATGTCTTGGAAGGGCCTAGTCAAAGCCCAGACCTCAATCCAATTGAGAATTTGTTGTGTGACTTAAAGATCGCTCTACACCAGTGGAACCCATCCAACTTGAAAGAGCTGGAGCAGTTTTGCCTTGAAGAATGGGCAAAATTCACAGTGGCTAGATGTGCCAATCTTATAGAGACATACCCCAAGAGACTTACAGCTGTAATTGCTGCAAAAGGTAACTCTACAAAGTATTGACTTTGGTGGGTGAATAGTTATGCATGCTCAAATGTTCATTTTTTTTGTGTCTTATTTCATGTTTGTTTCACAATAAAATATATTTTGCATCTTCAAAGTGGTAGGCATCAAATGATACAAACCCCCAAAACATCTATTTTAATTCCAGGTTGTAATGCAACAAAGATAGGAAAAATGCCAAAGTTATAATGATATTTAACAGCAGTAGAGGTCAGAGACATTATAATGGTATTTAACAGTAGTAGAGGTCAGAGACAAAGCTCATCTATTTTAATTCCAGGTTGTAAGGCAACAAAGATAGGAAAAATGGCAAAGGGTGAATACTTTCGCAAGCCACTGAATGTTGTATGATCTCTGATGAAGTACATCAGTACTTATTCAGAGATATTCAAAGATATAAATAAATATTTGACCTTATTTCTATTATTAATATTGTTATCCTCATGATTTCCTTTCTCTGCTCTCCTTGGTCTGCATTTTTTCCGTGGATAAGGACCTCTGTTCAGGCTGTGAGGTTTTTTAATGGTCATTGCCTCTTAAAATCAGGGTTGTTTCGAATCAAACTCGTGTTCAAGTTCACTGTACTATTATGGAGACACAGTTTCAGTTCAATTTCAGGTCGAGACCATTCTATACTACTGCTGAATTGAACACTGCTCTTGCTAGAGTACAAATGTACAGGTATACTTTGAATCATATCATCGTCTGTATTGCAAACTTTCTGTGAATGTTCATATTTGTGCTGTTCACATACAATAAAGGACAATGTGACACAAAACCCATCTGTTTGACTGTTTGACCCAGCCGCCCAGGCACCCAGCCTCACAGCCACCCACCCAGACACCCACCCAGCCAAACAGCCACCCAACCAGCCACCCAGCCACCCAGCCAACCAGCAACCCAACCAGCCACCCAGCCAACCAGCCACCCAACCAGCCACCCACCCACCCAGCCAGCCAGCCAGCCAGCCAGCCAGCCAGCCAGCCAGCCAGCCAGCCAGCCACCCAGCCAACCAGCCACCCAACCAGTCACCCAGCCACCCAGCCAACCAGCAACCCAGCCAGCCACCCAGCCAGCCACCCAGCCACCCAGCCAGCCAGCCACCCAGCCAGCCACCCAGCCAGCCACCCACCCAGCCAGCCACCCAGCCAGCCACCCAGCCATCCAGCCAGCCACCCAGCCAGCCAGCCAGCCAGCCACCCAGCCAGCAACCCAGCCAGCCACCCAGCCAGCCAGCTGCCAGCCAGCCACCCAGCCAGCCACCCAGCCAGCCACCCTGCCACCCAGTCAGCCACCCTGCCACCCTGCCACCTAGCCACCCTGCCACCCAGCCACCCAGCCAGCCAGCCACCCAGCCACGCTGCCACCCAGCCACCCAGCCATGCTGCCACCCCAGCCAGCCACCCTGCCACCCTGCCACCTAGCCACCCTGCCACCCAGCCACCCAGCCAGCCACCCAGCCACGCTGCCACCCAGCCACGCTGCCACCCAGCC
Source organism: Oncorhynchus keta (assembly GCF_023373465.1). Classification (NCBI taxonomy): domain Eukaryota; kingdom Metazoa; phylum Chordata; class Actinopteri; order Salmoniformes; family Salmonidae; genus Oncorhynchus; species Oncorhynchus keta. The sequence goes on along the minus strand of NC_068430.1, from coordinate 4,532,112 downwards.
ACGCTGCCACCCAGCCAGCCACCAAATCAAATCAAATCAAATTGATTTATATAGCCCTTCGTACATCAGCTGATATCTCAAAGTGCTGTACAGAAACCCAGCCTAAAACCCCAAACAGCAAGCAATGCAGGTGTAGAAGCACGGTGGCTAGGAAAAACTCCCTAGAAAGGCCAAAACCAAGGAAGAAACCCAGAGAGGAAACAGGCTATGTGGGGTGGCCAGTCCTCTTCTGGCTGTGCCGGGTGGAGATTATAACAGAACATGGCCAAGATGTTCAAATGTTCATAAATGACCAGCATGGTCGAATAATAATGAGGCAGAACAGTTGAAACTGGAGCAGCAGCTTGGCCAGGTGGACTGGGGACAGCAAGGAGTCATAATGTCAGGTAGTCCTGGGACATGGTCCTAGGGCTCAGGTCAGTTGAAACTGGAGCAGCAGCATGGCCAGGTGGACTGGGGACAGCAAGGAGTCATTATGTCAGGTAATCCTGGGGCATGGTCCTAGGGCTCAGGTCCTCCGAGAGAGAGAAAGAAAGAGAGAAGGAGAGAATTAGAGAACGCACAGTTAGATTCACACAGGACACCGAATAGGACAGGAGAAGTACTCCAGATATAACAAACTGACCTTAGCCCCCCGACACATAAACTGCTGCAGTAAAAAATACTGGAGGCTGAGACAGGAGGGGTCAGGAGACACTGTGGCCCCATCCGAGGACACCCCCGGACAGGGCCAAACAGGAAGGATATAACCCCACCCACTTTGCCAAAGCACAGCCCCCACACCACAAGAGGGATATCTTCAACCACCAACTTACCATCCTGAGACAAGGCTGAGTATAGCCCACAAAGATCTCCACCACGGCACAACCCAAGGGGGGGGCGCCAACCCAGACAGGATGACCACAACAGTGAATCAACCCACACAGGTGACGCAACCCCCTCCAGGGATGGCATGAGAGAGCCCCAGTAAGCCAGTGACTCAGCCCCTGTAATAGGGTTAGAGGCAGAGAATCCCAGTGGAAAGAGGGGAACCGGCCAGGCAGAGACAGCAAGGGCGGTTCGTTGCTCCAGAGCCTTTCCGTTCACCTTCCCACTCCTGGGCCAGACTATACTCAATCATATGACCCACTGAAGAGATGAGTCTTCAGTAAAGACTTAAAGGTTGAGACCGAGTTTGCGTCTCTGACATGGGTAGGCAGACCGTTCCATAAAAATGGAGCTCTATAGGAGAAAGCCCTGCCTCCAGCTGTTTGCTTAGAAATTCTATGGACAATTAGGAGGCCTGCGTCTTGTGACCTTAGCGTACGTGTAGGTATGTATGGCAGGACCAAATCAGAGAGATAGGTAGGTGCAAGCCCATATAATGCTTTGTAGGTTAGCAGTAAAACCTTGAAATCAGCCCTTGCTTTGACATGAAGCCAGTGTAGAGAGGATAGCACTGAAGTAATATGATGAAATTTTTCGGTTCTAGTCAGGATTCGAGCAGCCGTATTTAGCACTAACTGAAGTTTATTTAGTGCTTTATCCGGGTAGCCAAAAAGTAGAGCATTGCAGTAGTCTAACCTAGAAGTGACAAAAGCATGGATTCATTTTTGTATCATTTTTGGACAGAAAGTTTCTGATTTTTGCAATGTTACGTAGATGGAAAAAAGCTGTCCTTGAAATGGTCTTGATATGTTCTTCAAAAGAGAGATCAGGGTCCACAGTAACGCCGAGGTCCTTCACAGTTTTATTTGAGACGACTGTACAACCATTAAGATTAATTGTCAGATTCAACAGAAGATCTCTTTGTTTCTTGGGACCTAGAACAAGCATCTCTGTTTTGTCCGAGTTTAATAGTAGAAAGTTTGCAGCCATCCACTTCCTTATGTCTGAAACACATGCTTCTAGCGAGGGCAATTTTGGGGCTTCACCATGTTTCATTGAAATGTACAGCTGTGTGTCATCCGCATAGCAGTGAAAGTTAACATTATGTTTTCGAATAACATCCCCAAGAGGTAAAATATATAGTGAAAACAATAGTGGTCCTAAAACGGAACCTTGAGGAACACCGACATTTACAGTTGATTTGTCAGAGGACAAACCATTCACAGAGACAAACTGATATCTTTCCGACAGATAAGATCTAAACCAGGCCAGAACATGTCCGTGTAGACCAATTTGGCTTTCCAATCTCTCCAAAAGAATGTGGTGATCGATGGTATCAAAAGCAGCACTAAGGTCTAGGAGCACGAGGACAGATGCAGAGCCTCGGTCCGATGCCATTAAAATGTAATTTACCACCTTCACAAGTGCCGTCTCAGTGCTATGATGGGGTCTAAAACCAGACTGAAGCATTTCGTATACATTGTTTGTCTTCAGGAAGGCAGTGAGCTGCTGCGCAACAGCCTTCTCTAAATGTTTTGAGAGGAATGGAAGATTGGATATAGGCCGATAGTTTTTTATATTTTCTGGGTCAAGGTTTGGCTTTTTCAAGAGAGGCTTTATTACTGCCACTTTTAGTGAGTTTGGTACACATCCGGTGGATAGAGAGACGTTTATTATGTTCAACATAGGAGGGCCAAGCACAGGAAGCAGCTCTTTCAGTAGTTTAGTTGGAATAGGGACCAGTATGCAGCTTGAAGGTTTAGAGGCCATGATTATTTTCATCATTGTGTCAAGAGATATAGTACTAAAACACTTGAGCGTCTCTCTTGATCCTAGGTCCTGGCAGAGTTGTGCAGACTCAGGACAACTGAGGTTTGGAGGAATACGCAGGTTTAAAGAGGAGTCCGTAATTTGCTTTCTAATAATCATAATCTTTTCCTCAAAGAAGTTCATGAATTTATCACTGCTAAAGTGAAAGTCATCCTCTCTTGGGGAATGCTGCTTTTTAGTTAGCTTTGCGACAGTATCAAAAAGGAATTTCGGATTGTTCTTATTTTCCTCAATTAAGTTAGAAAAATAGGATGACCGAGCAGCAGTAAAGGCTCTTCGGTACTGCACGGTACCGTCTTTCCAAGCTAGTTGGAAGACTTCCAGTTTGGTGTGGCGCCATTTCCGTTCCAATTTTCTGGAAGCTCGCAACACCTCCGCCTTTGCGGGATGCACGGGGGATATGGTCACTAGTGTAGCCAGGAGGTGAGGCCTCATTTAAAACAGTAAATTCATGATGCTTAAGCCATGTTTCAGTCAGGCCAATCACATCAAGATTATGATCAGTGATTAGTTCATTGACTATAATTGCCTTTGAAGTAAGGGATCTAACATTAAGTAGCCCTATTTTGAGATGTGATGTATCATGATCTCTTTCAGTTATGACAGGAATGGAGGTGGTCTTTATCCTAGTGAGATTGCTGAGGCGAACACCGCCATGTTTAGTTTTGCCCAACCTAGGTCGAGGCACAGACACGGTCTCAATGGTGATAGCTGAGCTGACTACACTGACTGTGCTAGTGGCAGACTCCACTATGCTGGCAGGCTGGCTAACAGCCTGCTGCCTGGCCTGCACCCTATTTCATTGTGGAGCTAGAGGAGTTAGAGCCCTGTCTAAGTTGGTAGATAAGATGAGAGCACCCCTCCAGCTAGGATGGAGTCCGTCACTCCTCAGCAGGTCAGGCTTGGTCCTGTTTGTGAGTGAGTCGCAGAAAGAGGGCCAATTATCTACAAATTCTATCTTTTGGGAGGGGCAGAAAACAGTTTTCAACCAGCGATTGAGTTGTGAGAGTCTGCTGTAGAGCTCATCACTCCCCCTAACTGGGAGGGGGTCAGAGACAATTACTCGATGCCGACACATCTTTCTAGCTGATATGCACGCAGAAGCTATGTTGCGCTTGGTGATCTCTGACTGTTTCATCCTAACATCGTTGGTGCCGACGTGGATAACAATATCTCTATACTCTCTACACTCGCCAGTTTTAGCTTTAGCCAGCACCATCTTCAGATTAGCCTTAACGTCGGTAGCCCTGCCCCCTGGTAAACAGTGTATGATCGCTGGATGATTCGTTTTGAATCTAATACTGCGGGTAATGGAGTCACCAATGACTAGAGTTTTCAATTTGTCAGAGCTAATGGTGGGAAGCTTCGGCGTCTCAGACCCCGTAACGGGAGGAGTAGAGACCAGAGAAGACTCGGCCTCTGACTCCGACCCACTGCTTAATGGGGAAAACCGATTGAAAGTTTCTGTCGGCATTGAGCGTTCCAGAAACCGTTCCAGAAACCGTGAGAAAGTTGTCCGGCTGCGGGGACTGTGCCAGGGGATTTATACTACTATCTGTACTTACTGGTGGCACAGACGCTGTTTCATCCTTTCCTACACTGAAGTTACCCTTGCCTAACGATTGCGTCTGAAGCTGAGCTTGTAGCACAGCTATCCTCGCCGTAAGGCAAGTACAACGACTGCAATTAGAAGGCATCATGTTAATGTTACTACTTAGCTTCGGCTGTTGGAGGTCCTGACGAATCGTGTCCAGATAAAGCGTCCGGAGTGAAAAAGTTGAGGAAAAAATAAATCAATATATGAACGGAAATTAAAAAGTGAAAGCCGTAAAGTTGTCAGGTAGCAAAATAGGTTGGCAACAAAACGCACAGCAACTCGAAAACAAGCCTGCAAGTTGTGACTGACAGATCCTCTTCTACACTGTGTTTGTCAGATGCTAACCATGGCAGACATGAAAAACCTGGGAGGACGTGGCGATAAAAATCTGATCTGATATATTATGACGCAAAGGCAACGAAAAAACAAATTATTTTCCATGTGGGTCTGACTGATGACACAGCCAGTATCAAAGTCACTGTATATGGGAAGGAGTGATATGACTTATTCCAAAAGGGAAGCTTTTGCCACCCAGCCAGCCACCCTGCCACCCAGCCACCTAGCCACCTAACTACCCAGCCACCTAGCCACCCTGCCACCTAGCCACCCAGCCACCTAGCCACCTAACTACCCAGCCACCTAGCCACCCTGCCACCTAGCCACCCAGCCACCTAGCCACCTAACTACCCAGCCACCTAGCCACCCTGCCACCTAGCCACCCAGCCACCTAGCCACCCAGCCACCTAGCCACCTAGCCACCTATCCAGCCATCCAGCCACCCAGCAAGCCAGCCACACAGTCACCCAGCCACCCAGCCACCTAGCCACCCTGCAACCTAGCCACCCAGCCACCTAGCCACCCAGCCAGCCACCCAGCCACCTAGCCACACTGCCAGCCACCCAGCAACCTAGCCAACCTGCCACCCAGCCACCTAGCCACCCAGCCACCCTGCCACCCAGCCAGCCACCCAGCCAGCCACCCTGCCACCCAGCCACCTAGCCACCCTGCCACCCAGCCACCCAGCCAGCCAGCCACCCTGCCACCCAGCCAGCCACCCAGCCAGCCACCCTGCCACCTCGACACCCAGCCACCTAGCCACCTGGCTACCCAGCCACCTAGCCACCCAGCCAGCCAGCCACACAGTCACCCAGTTAGCCAGCCACCCAGCCACCTAGCCACCTTGCCACCTAGCCACCCTGCCACCCAGCCACCCTGCCAGCCAGCCACCCAGACACACTGCCACACAGCCACCCAGCCACCCTGCCACACTGCCACCTAGCCACCCAGCCACACTGCCACCTAGCCACACTGCCACCTAGCCACACTGCCACCTAGCCACCCAGCCACACTGCCAACCAGCCACCCAGCCATTTGAGCAAAACAAGGGCCAAGTGGTGTTACTTTGGTTGTTAAGCTTTGACAAGGGTCTACCAGCAGTAGTAGGACAGACTGTTGGTTGTTAAGCAATGACAAGGCTCTACCAACAGTATTAGGACAGACTGTTGGTTATAGAGCTTTGACAAAGCTCTACCAACACTATTGGGACAGACTGTTGGTTATAGAGCTTTGACAAGGCTCTACCAACAGTATTGGGACAGAATGTTGGTTATAGAGCTTTGACAAGGGTCTACCAACAGTATTATAATAGACTGTTGGTTGTTAAGCTTTGACAAGGGTCTACCAACAGTATTAGAATAGACTGTTGGTTGTTAAGCTTTGACAAGGGTCTAACAGCAGTATTAAGACAGGTTTCTGTCATGTCTCCTGCTCTGAAAAAGAGAAGAAGGTATATTTTCAGAATGGAGCAGCTGGTATGTGTGTGTGTGTGTGTGTGTGTGTGTGTGTGTGTGTGTGTGTGTGTGTGTGTGTGTGTGTGTGTGTGTGTGTGTGTGTGTGTGTGTGTGTGTGTGCGTGCGTGCGTGCGTGCGTGCGTGCGTGCGTGCGTGCGTGCGTGCGTGCGTGCGTGTGTGTGTGTGATGCCACCAGGTGCAGATTTCATTGAACAGGGTAGAAGCTAAAGAGTATACTCTAATTGAAACCACAGAGGTTCAGCTGAAAGTGCCTCAATGACAAAACAGAGAAGAAAAGCCTGGGTCGTTAATCTGGTGATACGCACTGTGTATGCGCACAGATGAAAAGTGATAAACACACAAGTGATAATGAGTGACTCTCTCTCCCTCTCTCTCTCGCTCTCTCTTACTCGCTCGCTCTCTCTCTCTGTTTCCCACTCCCTCTTTCCCCCTCTCTCTCTCTCTCTCTCTCTCTCTCTCTCTCTCTCTCTCTCTCTCTCTCTCTCTCTCTCTCTCTCTCTCTCTCTCTCTCTCTCTCTCTCTCTCTCTCTCTCTCTCTCTCTCTCTCTCTCTCTCTCTCTCTCTCTCTCTCTCTCTCTCTCTCTCTCTCTCTCTCTCTCTCTCTCTCTCTCTCTCTCTCTCTCTCCAGCCCCTGCACCTTACTATAAATAATTTGCTCTCATCTTAAAATTGCCCCCCAGAACCTGTGCTGATATCATCATGCTAGGCTCATCCATAACTCTACCCACCTGTCACGGACGCCTGGTGCCTCTCTAGCTCTGTCTCTCTGCATCATAAATTCACGGTCACCTGCTGTGAATCTGCCTTTATTCTGTCGAACCCTCAGGCCCCTGAGCACTCACCCCTAGAACCCTAACATAGTACATCCATGGCCTTACATTGCCTTCAAAGGGGTGCAGATCTAGTGTTTTGTTGTTGATCATTTGAATATATCTCCCTTTTGGTCAACATGATCACCAGGACCAGCATTAAGAAATGCTGGCCTAAATGTCTAGGTCAAGGGACTAATAGGGTGCAAGGACTTCATAACGCTGAATAATATTTTGGGTGTACAGGACACCCCTGCCCAACGAGCTCTGGGGAACCCAACAATCTCTGTGGGGCCCAACGACCTCTGGGGGCCCAACAATCTCGGTGGGACCCAATGAGCTCTGGGGGCCCAACGAGCTGTTTGGGGCCCAACGAGCTCTGGGGGCCCAACGAGCTCTGGGGGCCCAACGAGCTCTGGGGGCCCAACGAGCTCTGGGGGCCCAACGAGCTCTGGGGGCCCAACGAGCTCTGGGGGCCCAACGAGCTCTGGGGGCCCAACGAGCTCTGGGGGCCCATGCCTCTGTCATCATTTTTTTAAAGAGCGCCTGCCCCTAAAAAACAACTTATCCTTTTGAAAATGGCTTATGAGGCATTGATATGAGGCAGAAACATGTATTTTGGGATGGCAGGTAGCCTAGTGATTAAATAATTGGACTAGTAACCAAAAGGTTGCTGGACTGAATCCTCGAGCTGCCAAGGTAAAAAAAAATGTCTGCCCCTGAACAAGGCAGTTAATCTACTGTTCCTGTTCCTCATTGTATAAATAAGAATTTGTTCTGAACTGACTTGCCTAGTTAAATAAAGATGTTTAAAAAACAATTCTAGAGTCAGTTTGGTCGAAAGCAGAGTTCGGAACCTCAGTGTGTCACAATGAGTAAATGAAGGTTGGGTTTGGGTTATAATCATGTCAACAGGTCATGCCCCCTTTTGCTAAGCTCCACGTGCAAATCTCCCCTCCTCCCACTACACTTCCATTCATTGAATTGGGGCTCCGTTGTTTCACCCCCCGCTGGTAGACTGAAAAGCCCTGTACAGATTGACCATTCCTCCACAGCCAAAGTTCTATGGTTTGAATGCCCTGCGGAAGGATTATAGTATGCGGAAATAAGTGGTTGGAGTTCATTGGTCCCCAAGTCTGCCTGGTTTGCCATGACAGACAGTGGTGAGTACAACCAGAGATACCGGAATATAAGGATCTCGCTTTTATAACCTAGCTAATGATGTTTGATTATGTTATTACTGGTTATGTAAGTAGTAACCTTATGATAAAGCGAGGCAAGCTGGCGAATGTTTTAGCTAACATTTGCATAACTAGCTAGCTACTTCATTACAACTTAGTTAGGTCGTCGCTCATACAAGTTGATTGTGTATCGTAAAGATACTGCTTGTTATGAAACATTATCATTTGATAATGCTAACGAGGCATGCTAGCTAGCCAGCTACAGGCCAGCTGACGTTAGTTCGGCTACAAGTCAGAATTTCAAGTTAGTTCCTTGCTTTATTAGTTAGTTCCTTGCTCATCTACTGTAACAATGCCCACATGATGTCACGGAATTCTCATCTACTGTAACAATGCCCACATGATGTCACGGAATGCTCATCTACTGTAACAATGTAGTGAACTATACTAGACTGGTAGTGACACTATACTAGACTGGTAGTGACACTATACTAGACTGGTAGTGACACTATACTAGACTGGTAGTGACACTATACTAGACTGGTAGTGAACTATACTAGACTGGTAGTGACACTATACTAGACTGGTAGTGACACTATACTAGACTGGTAGTGACACTATACTAGACTGGTAGTAACACTATACTAGACTGGTAGTAACACTATACTAGACTGGTAGTAACACTATACTAGACTGGTAGTGAACTATACTAGACTGGTAGTGACACTATACTAGACTGGTAGTAACACTATACTAGACTGGTAGTGACACTATACTAGACTGGTAGTGACACTATACTAGACTGGTAGTGACACTATACTAGACTGGTAGTAACACTATACTAGACTGGTAGTGACACTATACTAGACTGGTAGTAACACTATACTAGACTGGTAGTGACACTATACTAGACTGGTAGTAACACTATACTAGACTGGTAGTAACACTATACTAGACTGGTAGTGACACTATACTAGACTGGTAGTGAACTATACTAGACTGGTAGTGAACTATACTAGACTGGTAGTGACACTATACTAGACTGGTAGTAACACTATACTAGACTGGTAGTGACACTATACTAGACTGGTAGTGACACTATACTAGACTGGTAGTGACACTATACTAGACTGGTAGTAACACTATACTAGACTGGTAGTGACACTATACTAGACTGGTAGTGACACTATACTAGACTGGTAGTAACACTATACTAGACTGGTAGTGACACTATACTAGACTGGTAGTGACACTATACTAGACTGGTAGTGACACTATACTAGACTGGTAGTGACACTATACTAGACTGGTAGTGACACTATACTAGACTGGTAGTGAACTATACTAGACTGGTAGTGACACTATACTAGACTGGTAGTGACACTATACTAGACTGGTAGTGACACTATACTAGACTGGTAGTAACACTATACTAGACTGGTAGTAACACTATACTAGACTGGTAGACACAGATGTCTACAGAGTGCTATACAGAAACCCAGCCTAAAACCCCTAACAACAAGCTATGAAGACGTAGATGCACGGTTTGATTCCCACAGCGGCAACATAGACACTATATATGGCCTTACTGAAGAGCTCAGTGACTTTCAACGTGGCGCTGTCATAGGATGACACCTTTCCAACAAGTCAGTTTGTAAAATGTCTGCCCTGCTCGAGCCGCCCCGGTCAACTGTTAGTGTTGTTATTGTGAAGTGGAAACGTCTAGGAGCAACAACGGCTCAGCCGTGAAGAGGTAGATCACAAATACTCACAGAACGGGATTTCAGAGTGCGATAGCATGTAAACATCGTCTGTCCTCGGTTGCAACACTCACTACCGAATTCCAAAGTGCCTTCTGGAAGCAAAGTCAGCGCAAGAACTGTTCGTTGGGAGCTTCATGAAATGTGTTTCCATGGATGAGCAGCCTCGCACAAGCCTAAGATCAGCAAACGCAATGCCAATCGTTGGCGGGAGTGGTGCAACAGCGCCTCTTCAACCTCAGTCGGCTGAGGAAATTTGGCTTGGCCCTAAGACCCTCATAAACTTTTACAGATGGACAATTGAGAGCACACTGCCCACCCTCCAGCACACCTACAGCACCCAATGTCACAGGAAGGTCAAAACTATCCCACCCGAGCCACGGCCTGTTCACCCCTCTACCATCCAAAAGGTGAGGTCAGTACTGGTGGATCAAAGCTGGAACCGAGAGACTGAAAAACAGTGTCTATCTCAAGGCCATCAGACTGTTAAATAGCTATCACTAGCCGGCTACCACTCGGGTTACTCAACCCTGCATCTTACAGGCTGCTGCTGCCTTATATACATAAACATGGAATCACTCATCACTTTAATAACATTTACAAACTGCTTTACTCATCTCATATCTATATACTGTATTCTATTCTACTATATTGTAGACAATGCCACTCCAACATTGCTCGTCCTCATATTTATATATTTCTTAATTCCATTCTTTTACTTTTAGATCTGCGTGTATTGTTGTGAATTGTTAAATATTACTGTACTGTTGGAGCTAGGAACACAAGCATTTCACTACACCCACAATAACATCTGCTAAATATGTGTATGTGACCAATACAATTTGATTTGATTTGAAAGCCTGCCACCATTGGACTCGCTTTCTCTGGAGTAATGAATCACACTTCACCATCTGGCAGTCTGACGGACTAATCTGGGTTTGCAAAGTGCCCACTGTAAAGTTTGGTGGAGGAGGATTAATTGTCTGGGACTGTTTTTCAGGGTTTGGGATTGGAGCCTTAGTTCCAGTGAAGGGAAATCTTAACGCTACAGCATACAATGACAGTCTAGAAGATTCTGTGCTTCCAACTTTGTGGCAACAGTTTGGGGGAGACCCTTTCCTGTTTCAGCATGACAATGCCCTCTAAAGCAAAGCAAGGTCCATACAGAAATGGTTTGTCGAGATCGGTGTGGAAGAATTTGACTGGCCTGCACAGAGCCCTAACCATCGAACACCTTTGGGATGAATTGGAACACCGACTGCGAGCCAGGCCTAATTGCCCAACATCAGTGCCCGACCTCAGTAATGCTCTTGTGGCTAAATGGAATTAAGTCCCCACAGCAATGTTCCAACATCGAGTGGAAAGCCTTCCCAGAAGAGTTGAGACTATTATAGCAGCAAAGGGGGGGGTCCAACTCCATATTAATGCCCATGATTTTTGGAATGAGATGTACGACGGACAAGTGTACACATACTTTTGGTAGTGTCTATCAAACAACCATATTATGATAGCCCCGTATATAGCAATACTATGTCTATGATAGGGCCGCCCTATTATAGTAACATGGTTGTGATGGCTCCACCATCTTGCTGTCTGGATTAATTGAGTGTGTCTCAAATGGCACCCTGATCCCTACATAGTGCACTACTGTAGACCAGAGACCTATAGGAAATAGGTGCCATTTGAGAGGCACCCATTGTGTTCTCCCGCTCCCAGTGAAGCATAATCCTTGTAAAATGTTTATGGGCCCCATTGCTGAGGCTCGTCATTTCATTTGACACTCACCCTCTTGAGTACATGCTGAAATTGATTTGGTATTTCTTGGAGCGAACCTCATCTCCTCTCCTCTCTTGTCTGCTCCTCTCCACTACTCTCCTCTCACCTCCTCTCCGATTCTCTCCTCTCCACTCTGCACCTCTCCCATCCTCTCCTCTCCACTACTCTCCTCTCACCTCCTCTCCGATTCTCTCCTCTCCTCTCCGCACCTGTCCTCTCCCCTACTCCCCCATCCTCACCACTCCCATCCTCTCCCCTCCTCTCCCCTACTCTCCCATCCTCACCACTCCCATCCTCTCCCCTCCTCTCCCCTACTCTCCCATCCTCACCACTCCCATCCTCTCCCCTCCTCTCCCATCCTCTCCCCTCCCCTCCTCTCCCCTACTCTCCCATCCTCACCACTCCCATCCTCTCCCCTCCTCTCCCATCCTCTCCCATCCTCTCCCCTCCTCTCCCCTACTCTCCCATCCTCACCACTCCCATCCTCTCCCCTCCTCTCCCATCCTCTCCCATCCTCTCCCCTCCTCTCCCCTACTCTCCCACCCTCTCCGCACCTGTCCTCTCACCTACTCTCCTATCCTCACCACTCCCCTCCTCTCCCCTACTCTCCCATCCTCACCACTCCTCTCCTCTCCTCTCCTCTTGTCTCCTCTCCTCTCCTCTCCTCTCCTCTCCTCTCCCTCCCTCCCTCCCTCCCACCCTCCCTGCCTTCCCCTCCAATCTGCAGGCATGTGCCAGAGGCCACTGTCTTTCTAGCCAGAGGGAGGACCTGTTACATTAGGTGTGCCTCCCAAATTTCCCCGTGTTCCCTCTATAGTTCTCTAATCTTCTTTACCCTATGGAACCTGGTAACACTGTAAAAGGAATGGGGGAGCCATTTGAGATTCCCTGTCAGGGGGCTGAAATTTAACCGCATTCTAGTGCTGTTACAGAGATCCACAGGAACATAAATCTCTCTCTCTGCTTGTGGGAGGAGAAAGGACAGGCAGACCGCCTTTGTATTTACCAGCCCACAGCCCAAAGCCCACATATCCATTCCCAGATCAGCAGCTCCATGCCACTGACCCCCACCACCTCAACTCTAGCCCCGATCGCCACCACCTCAACACTAACCCCGTCCCCCACCACCTCAACTCTAGCCCCGATCCCCACCACCTCAACACGAACCCCGACCCCCACCACCTCAACTCTAGCCCCGACCCCCACCACCTCAACTCTAATCCCGACCCCCACCACCTCAACTCTAATCCCGACCCCCACCACCTCAACACTAACCCCCGTCCTCACCACCTCAACTCTAGCCCTGATCCCCACCAGCTCAACACTAACCCCCGTCCCCCACTACCTCAACGCTAGCCCCGATCCCCACCACCTCAACTCTAACCCCCGTCCTCACCACCTCAACTCTAGCCCTGATCCCCACCACCTCAACACTAACCCCTGTCCTCACCACCTCAACTCTAGCCCCGATCCCCACCAGCTCAACACTAACCCCTGTCCTCACCACCTCAACTCTAGCCCCGACCCCCACCACCTCAATGCTAGCCCCGACCCCGACCCCCACCACCTCAACACTAACCCCTGTCCCCCACCACCTCAGACAGAAATGTATGAGCCTGTTGGAATGAGGTAATCCGTGGTCGCATTGGTGAGATAATGTTGACTGACCTCTAACTCAGTAGCATACATACCGTACATTTTCTGGAAATATGGGACGACTTTCACATGTCATATTGTTCACACTCTGACTCTCACTGTTAACAAGTCATTTTGATCAGTTCACTATTTGCTAATTGCTAATGAACTGTTTCCTCTCACCTCACCTCTCTTCCTCGTCTCCTCTCATCCTCTCCTCTCCTCAATTGATCTCTCCCCTCCCCTTGTTTCCTCTTCCTTCCTCTCCTCTTCTCCTCTCCTCACTTGATCTCTCCCCTCCCCTTGTTTCCTCTCCTAGCCTCTCCTCTCCTTTCCTCTCATCTCCCCTCCCCTCCCCTCCTTTTCTCTATTCTCCTCTCCCTGGTTGTGTCCTAATTGTAAATCTGCTCTGATCAGTTTACTATTGGTGGTAGAACTGGTTCCTCTCCTCTCCTCTCCTCTCCTCTCCTCCCCTCTTCTCTCTTCTCCCCTCCCCTCCTCTCCCTGGTTGTGTCCTCACTGTGTCATAACCTTGTTTTTTTGTGCATTGATTTATAGATAGATCCCCTGTCTGACCGTTTGAGTCACCTCTCTCTCTCTCTCTCTCTCTCTCTCTCTCTGTCTCTGTCTCTCTCTCTCTCCCTTTCTCTCTCTCTCTCTCTCTCTCTGTCTCTGTCTCTCTCTCTCTCCCTTTCTCTCTCTCTCTCCCTTTCTCTCTCTCTCTCTCCCTTTCTCTCTCTCTCTCTCTCTCTCCCTTTCTCTCGCTCTCTCTCCCTTTCTCTCTCTCTCTCCCTTTCTCTCTCTCTCTCTCTCCCTTTCTCTCTCTCTCTCTCCCTTTCTCTCTGACTCCATTGATTGATGGGGAATTTGAAAACTGTATGGTTGAAGAGATGTAATGAAAGGAAGTGGCTAATAAGTCTGTCTGCACATCTGACTGACTGACTTTCTGCACATTGAGAAACGATGGGACTGAACTCAACACAAAGAAGAATAAACTGTATTATGAAGCCAAGATGATATAAAGAATGATGGAAAGAAAAACTACAGACTACTTTAAATTATGGGCAGAAAGATAAATGCAACTCCGTCTTTCATCGAATCAGATGGCTTCTTCGTCATAATACTATTTTATGTTGCCAATATTTTAATAATTACTTAATTGGCAAAGTGGGTAACATTAGGCAAAAAATGCCACCAATGAACCGGGAGCCATTAAAAAACACTTAATGAAAGAAAATCATTGCAAATTTGGATTTAGTAAAGTAAGTGTGGGAGAGTTGGAAAAATCGTTGTTATCGATCAATAATGACAAACCTCCTGGCATTGACAACCAAGATGGAAAGCTACTGTGGATTCTTATCAATAAATAAAAATAAAAAAATCTCTGTCTCTCTCTGTCTCTCTCTGTCTCTCTCTGTCTGTCTGTCTGTCTGTCTGTCTGTCTGTCTGTCTGTCTGTCTGTCTGTCTGTCGCTCTCTCTCTCTAGGGAAAAAATAACCAAACGAAGACAACCTTCTTCCCATGCATTCCTCCTCCTGGTGTGTGTGTGTGTGTGTGTGTGTGTGTGTGTGTGTGTGTGTGTGTGTGTGTGTGTGTGTGTGTGTGTGTGTGTGTGTGTGTGTGTGTGTGTGTGTGTGTGTGTGTGTGTGTGTGGGGGGGGTGTGTGTGTGTGGGGGGAGGTTTATATCCAACTAACCACGTCTCCTTATTACCAAATTGTATTTTTAGCTTCATTTGTGTCTCTCCCACCCCCCCCCCCACCCCCCGTCATGCAACACTAAACAAAGACACTGGGATTCCCATTAGTTACGATTCCAATCTTACCGAGTGACTCCACCTGGCACTTGTGAGGAAAAAGAATAGTCTTTAAACCGTGACTGACTTGAATTTTCGAAGAATGGGTTTAAAATGTGAACGAGTGATTCAAGGCACTGAGCCTGCTCACTCTCTCTCTACAAGCATGGTAAGCATGGCACATGGATGCTTGTATTAGCCCTGTGCTCAACATCGTCTTGTAATATTGTACAGGGTCAAAGATGGAATATTGTCACTTAGTCATACCGCGTAGTATCCATCCATCCCTCACATCAGTAGTATCCATCCATCCTCCACATCTGTAGTATCCATCCGTCCCACACATCTGTAGTATCCATCCATCCTCCACATCTGTAGTATCCATCCATCCCCCACATCAGTAGTATCCATCCGTCCCCCACGTCAGTAGTATCCATCCATCCTCCACATCTGTAGTATCCATCCATCCCCCACATCAGTAGTATCCATCCGTCCCCCACGTCAGTAGTATCCATCCATCCCCCACATCTGTAGTATCCATCCATCCCCCACATCCGTAGTATCCATCCATCCCCCACATCTGTAGTATCCATCCATCCCCCACATCTGTAGTATCCATCCATCCCCCACATCTGTAGTATCCATCCATCCCCCACATCTGTAGTATCCATCCATCCCCCACATCTGTAGTATCCATCCATCCCCCACATCAGTAGTATCCATCCATCCCCCACATCAGTAGTATCCATCCGTCCCCCACATCAGTAGTATCCATCCATCCTCCACATCCGTAGTATCCATCCATCCTCCACATCTGTAGTATCCATCCGTCCCCCACATCAGTAGTATCCATCCGTCCCCCACATCAGTAGTATCCATCCATCCCCCACATCAGTAGTATCCATCCGTCCCCCACATCAGTAGTATCCATCCATCCCTCACATCAGTAGTATCCATCCATCCCTCACATCTGTAGTATCCATCCGTCCCCCACATCTGTAGTATCCATCCGTCCCCCACATCAGTAGTATCCATCCATCCTCCACATCTGTAGTATCCATCCATCCCCCACATCTGTAGTATCCATCCATCCCTCACATCTGTAGTATCCATCCATCCCCCACATCTGTAGTATCCATCCATCCTCCACATCTGTAGTATCCATCCATCCCCCACATCTGTAGTATCCATCCATCCTCCACATCTGTAGTATCCATCCATCCCTCACATCTGTAGTATCCATCCGTCCCACACATCAGTAGTATCCATCCATCCTCCACATCTGTAGTATCCATCCATCCCCCACATCTGTAGTATCCATCCATCCTCCACATCTGTAGTATCCATCCATCCCCCACATCAGTAGTATCCATCCATCCTCCACATCTGTAGTATCCATCCATCCATCCCCCACATCTGTAGTATCCATCCATCCCCCACATCAGTAGTATCCATCCATCCTCCACATCTGTAGTATCCATCCATCCCCCACATCCGTAGTATCCATCCATCCTCCACATCAGTAGTATCCATCCATCCCCCACATCTGTAGTATCCATCCATCCTCCACATCTGTAGTATCCATCCGTCCCCCACATCTGTAGTATCCATCCATCCCCCACGTCTGTAGAATAAGAAAATAAGTTCCCACTGCCAAGGCGACCCTTTATCTTGGCACACTACAGCTAAGATAGAGAGACAGACAGACAGACAGACATACAGACAGACAGACAGACAGACAGACAGACAGACAGACAGACAGACAGACAGACAGACAGACAGACAGACAGATGAACGAAAACATCGCTGTGTCATTTTGACAGGAAAAGGGTATTAAGCGTTGCCTGGGTAACTGTAAGGATGGTCTTTGAACTCACTGGGCTTGTTGGATTGAGGTGGGGGGAGAAGGGGAGGGGGAGGAGAGAGAGGGGAGGAGGGGGAGGAGAGAGAGGGGAGGAGGGGGAGGAGAGAGGGGGAGGAGGGGGAGGAGAGAGAGGGGAGGAGGTGTCGGCAATAATGTGTGTGTGTGTGTGTGTGTGTGGGAGGTTTGACTTGTGTAATTAAAAGGCAAAGTTCCAGACCCTCCCTGACCGTCACACACTCATTGTCACTGACCCTAACTATGATCAACCCTCAAAAAGCACATACAGTGGTGCAGTTTTACTCTCAGAACAGTTTTTGTCTTAAGCTGCTCTGTAACAACATGTATTATACTATAAAACCCCAGTTCCAACTGTCACGACTCCCCTCGTTATCATGTTGTGTGTTTGACCCTCTGTTCCCCGCATGTCTTTGTGCACAGGGAATGTTACAACTGTCACAACTTCTGCCAAAGTCGGTTCCTCTCCTTGTTCGCGCGGCGTCGCCGCTCTTCGAGCCATCATCGATCCACTTTTCATTTTCCATTTGTTTTGTCTTGTCTTCTCACACACCTGGTCTCGTTTTCCCTCATTAACATGCTGTGTATTTAACCCTCTGTTCCCCCACCCCCCACCATGTCTTTGTGCAAAAATGGTTTATTGTAATGTGCACATTTTGGACCCGTTTGTTGGTTTCCAGTGGTTTTTATGAATGAAACTGCTCCGTTGATTACCCAGTTTCGCTCTCCTGACTTCCCTTCTGCTTCTGTAGCTCAGTTGGTAGAGCATGGCGCTTGTAACGCCAGGGTAGTGGGTTCGATTCCCGGGACCACCCATACGTAGAATGTATGCACACATGACTGTAAGTCGTTTTGGATAAAAGCGTCTGCTAAATGGCATATATTATTCCCTGCCGCTTACAACGACATATATTAGTATCACTATAAAACTCCAGGGAATATTACAGCATATATTAGTATCACTATATTACCCCAGGGAATATTATAACATATATTAGTATCACTTTATAACCCCAGGGAATATTATAACATATATTAGTATCACTATATAACCCCAGGGAATATTATAACATATATTAGTATCACTTTATAACCCCAGGGAATATTATAACATATATTAGTATCACTATAAAATCCAAGGGAATATTATAACATATATTAGGATAACTATATAACCCCAGGGAATATTACAACATATATTACTATTAAACCCCAGGGAATATTACAACATATATTAGTATCAATATATAACCCCAGGGAATATTATAACATATATTAGGATAACTATATAACCCCAGGGAATATTATAACATATATTAGTATCAATATATAACCCCAGGGAATATTATAACATATATTAGTATCACTATAAAACCCCAGGGAATATTATAACATATATTAGTATCACTATATAACCCCAGGGAATATTACAACATATATTACTATAACTATATAACCCAGGGAATATTACAACATATATTAGGATAACTATATAACCCCAGGGAATATTACAACATATATTAGTATCACTATATAACCCCAGGGAATATTACAACATATATTACTATAACTATATAACCCAGGGAATATTACAACATATATTAGGATAACTATATAACCCCAGGGAATATTATAACATATATTAGTATCAATATATAACCCCAGGGAATATTATAACATATATTAGTATCACTATAAAACCCCAGGGAATATTACAACATATATTACTATAACTATATAACCCAGGGAATATTACAACATATATTAGTATCACTATATAACCCCAGGGAATATTACAACATATTATTATTCGCTAAATATAAACAGTTTGTACATAAACACTAATTAAAGTATATATATTGTATGTATACAGATATTCTCACGAAAGCTTCTTCCATACTTAGTCTGATGATAATCTGATGATAATCTGATGTGTTTGATGATAATCTGATGATAATCTGATGTGTTTGATGATAATCTGATGATAATCTGATGTGTTTGATGATAATCTGATGATAATCTGATGATAATCTGATGTGTCTGAAGCGAAGTACCGGAGGAGAAGACAAAATTATGTTTCTTCTTGTTGTCTAATGTCTTACAGAATCAAACAGACTGTGTGTGTACGTGTGTGTGTGTGTTTGTGTGTATGTGTGTATGTGTGTGTGTTTGTGTGTGTATGTGTGTGTGTGTGTGTGTGTGTGTGTGTGTGTGTGTGTGTGTGTGTGTGTGTGTGTGTGTGTGTGTGTGTGTGTGTGTGTGTGTGTGTGTGTGTGTGTGTGTGTGTGTGTGTGTGTGTGTGTGTGTGTGCCATGTGGTGCCTACAGCGAGTAGTGATTTGTGAGTCCTTTTGGAGCCTCTCTGTGTGAATCTGAGATTAGAGTTGATCCCGACCAGGGAAAGGTGCAGGGCTGTGAAGCTGTGTGGACCGTAAACATCATTATCTGGGATCAGCTCTTGATCCCGACCAGGGAAAGGTGCAGGGCTGTGAAGCTGTGTGGACCGTAAACATCATTATCTGGGATCAGCTCTTGATCCCGACCAGGGAAAGGTGTAGGGCTGTGAAGCTGTGTGGACCGTAAACATCATTATCTGGGATCAGCTCTTGATCCCGACCAGGGAAAGGTGCAGGGCTGTGAAGCTGTGTGGACCGTAAACATCATTATCTGGGATCAGCTCTTGATCCCGACCAGGGAAAGGTGTAGGGCTGTGAAGCTGTGTGGAAGTAGTTGAAGTACGAAAGGGAAAATTAAGAGATAAATATAGGTTCTATTTACAATGCTGTTTGTTCTTCACCGTTTGCCCTTTTCTCGTGGCAACCGGCCAAGATATGGGAGTTTATTTTTTCATATTCTTTGTGGGTCTGTGTGATTTGTAGGAAATATGTCTCTAATTTGGTCATACATTAGGCAGGAGGTTAGGAAGTGTATGTCACGACTTCTGCCGAAGTCGTTGCCTCTCCTTGTTCGGACGGTGCTCGGCGTTCGACGTCACCGGTCTTCTAGCCATCATTGATCCTTTTTTCATTTTCCATTGGTTTTGTCTTGTCTTCCCACACACCTGTTTTCAATCCCATTCATTACCTGTTGTGTATTTAACCCTCTGTTTCCCCTCATGTCTTTGTCAGAGATTGTTTATTGTCAGTGTAGTGTTGTTTGTTGTATAGGTGCGCGTCGGGTCTTCGTACCCATATTTTGTTTATGTTCTTTTCCTGTTTAGTGTTATGGAGCATGTTACTAGGACATTATTAAAAGACTCCATTTTACACTCCGTTTGACTCTCCTGCGCCTGACTTCCCCGACACCTATACACATATGCCTGACAGTGCAGCTCAGTTACCACCTCATTTTGTCAGCAGTGTGCACATAGCCTGTCTTCTCTTGAGAGCCAGACCTGCCAATGGTGGCCTCTCTCAATAGCAAGGCTTTGCTCACTGAGTATACGTCGCTCTGACATTGCTCGTCCAAATATTTAAATATTCTTAATTCCATTCCTCTACTTTAGCTTTGTGTGTATTGTGTGTATTGTTGTGAAATTGTTAGATATTACTTGTTAGATATTACTGCACGGTTGGAGCTAAAAACACAAACATTTCACTTCACCCACAATAACATGTACATATGACAATTAAAATGTTATTTTATTTGAGTGTCTACATTGTCAAGGGTTTTCTCAATTCGGGATCAGTCAGGCTTTCTGTCGCTGTTTTCTTTCTGTTTAGGGTCAATTTACCAATTTGCTCTTTTTATGTGGGGTTGATTATTTCCAGTGTGTCAAATAGTTACCAAATAGTTACCCTTCTCTTTCTCTCCACCTGTCTGGGATCCGAAGAGCACTGGGCATCACCTTAGTGAGAACGACCGTCTCCTCTCTCCTCATTAACCTCCTCTCCCCACTTCACCCCTCTCCTCTCCTCTCCTCTCCTCTCTCCCCCCTTTATCCTCTCCTCTCCTCTCCCTCTCCTCTCCTCTCCTCTCCTCTCCTCTCCTCTCCTCTCCTCTCCTCTCCTCTCCCTCTCCTCTCCTCTCCTCTCCTCTTCTCTCCTCTCCTCTCCTCTCCTCTCTCCCCCCTTTATCCTCTCCTCTCCTCTTCTCTCCTCTCCTCTCCTCTCCTCTCCTCTCCCTCTCCCCCTTTATCCTCTCCTCTCCTCTCCTCTCCTCTCCTCTCCTCTCCTCTCCTCTCCTCTCCTCTCCTCTCCTCTCCTCTCCTCTCCTCTCCTCTCCTCTCCTCTCTCCCCCTTTATCCTCTCCTCTCCTCTCCTTTGAATGTAAGTTGAAGGTCAAAGTGACATGTCCCTGGAATGCGATTTTTAGAATGTGTTGTAGTGTTAGTTGAATTGTTCAGCTGTTGTGTCATGTGACCAGCACACCAAATAGTATATTGCCTGTCTTTGGTATTTATCAAGACATGTTGGCTGTCCCTGTACAAGAAGAACTACCGTGTATACATACACTATTAGACACAGGCAGGCCGGCAGGCATACCCACAAACACACACATATACCAAGCAGGTGTCAGGTGTCAGCATCTTTTATCGCAGTGACTTTGTGGATTACGGAACATCTTCAGGGCACATTATCTGGTAAACTCCCTCTGAGAACAACTCTCCTATGAGATCCCTCTGTACGTTGACCTTGGCCCGAAAGAATGCTTTGTCCCTGTTTCTAGGGTCAGACGATAGCAGGAGTTTGTGTGTGTGTGTGCGTGTGCGTGTGCGTGTGTGTGTGTGTGTGTGTGTGTGTGTGTGTGTGTGTGTGTGTGTGTGTGTGTGTGTGTGTGTGTGTGTGTGTGTGTGTGTGTGTGTGTGTGTGTGTGTGTGTGTGTGTGTGTGTGTGTGCGTGCGTGCGTGTGTGTGTCAGACGACAGCTGGAAAGGGTGTGAAACAGGCCAGTCAGGGTCAAGCGTAGGTGAACTACAATCATTGTCTTCATCTGTCATGTATTTTCTTAAGACGTTTAAACCCTTTAAAGAATGCTCAGTTTTTTCCTCTCTCACGTTCATTAACCAAACACCTGATACCTGCAGACCAGACGTCAATAATGAATGTTACTTTGACTGCAGACAGGGCCATTTTCAACCCTGTAAACTGGGTCATTTTAATCCCAATAGACTGGGTCATTTTAATCCCTGTAGACTGGGTCATTTTACTCCCTGTAGACTGGGTAATTTTACTCCCTGTAGACTGGGTCATTTTAATCCCTGTAGACTGGGTCATTTTACTCCCTGTAGACTGGGTCATTTTACTCTCTGTAGACTGGGTCATTTTAATCCCTGTAGACTAGGTCATTTTAATCTCAATAGACTGGGTCATTTTACTCCCTGTCGACTGGGTCATTTTACTCCCTGTAGACTGGGTCATTTTACTCCCTGTAGACTGGATCATTTTAATCCCTGTAGACTGGGTCATTTTAATCTCAATAGACTGGGTCATTTTACTCCCTGCCGACTGGGTCATTTTAATCCCTGTAGACTGGGTCATTTTACTCCCTGTAGACTGGGTCATTTTACTCCCTGTAGACTGGGTCATTTTAATCCCTGTAGACTGGATCATTTAAATCCCTGTAGACTGGGTCATTTTAATCCCAATAGACTGGGTCATTTTCATCCCTATAGACTGGGTCATTTTAATCCCAATAGACTGGGTCATTTTCATCCCTGTAGACTGGGTCATTTTACTCCCATTAGACTGGGTCATTTTAATCCTTGCAGACTGGGTCATTTTAATCCCTGTAGACTGGGTCATTTTAATCCCTGCAGACTGGGTCATTTTAATCCCTGTAGACTGGGTCATTTTAATTCCAATAGACTGGGTCATTTTAATCCCTGTAGACTGGGTCATTTTAATTCCAATAGACTGGGTCATTTTAATCCCTGTAGACTGGGTCATTTTAATCCCTGCAGAGTGGGTCATTTTAATTCCAATAGACTGGGTCATTTTAATCCCTGTAGACTGGGTCATTTTAATCCCTCAGACTGGGTCATTTTAATCCCTGTAGACTGGGTCATTTTAATCCCTGTAGACTGGGTCATTTTAATCCCTGTAGACTGGGTCATTTTAATCCCTGTAGGCTGGGTCATTTTAATCCCTGTAGACTGGGTCATTTTAATCCCTGCAGATTGGGTCATTTTAATCCCTGTAGGCTGGGCCATTTTAAACCCTGTAGACTGGGTCATTTTAATCCCTGCAGATTGGGTCATTTTAATCCCTGTAGACTGGGTCATTTTAATCCCTGTAGGCTGGGTCATTTTAATCCCTGTAGGCTGGGCCATTTTAAACCAATGTTCTCGGAATGAACACTACTGATGTCAATAACTAATTTGAGCTCGACTCTAAAAAATAAATACTTGACTGTTTTGACTTTCTGTTCACTTAAAGCCATTTAAAATGTGTGGTGCCTTTA
This sequence comes from Oncorhynchus keta, assembly GCF_023373465.1. Lineage (NCBI taxonomy): Eukaryota > Metazoa > Chordata > Actinopteri > Salmoniformes > Salmonidae > Oncorhynchus > Oncorhynchus keta. Next base: position 4,508,773 of record NC_068430.1, on the reverse strand, counting down.
TAATGTACTAAAATTAACAGTACCAGTCCACTATAGACAGGTAGGCTGCTGCCGAAATATATAGTGTGTTAATTTTGTCTAGTGCACTAGATAGGGAATAGTGCACCATTTGGGATGCACATTTAGTGTGGTTACTTTCCCTAGAGAAGCGTTAAGCAAACCAGTGGTCACAGCGTAATTACCCAGCTAGTTTCATCTCACAACAGCCTTTCACACGGCCCTCTTCAAATCGACCCGAGGCCGTTCTCCGTTCAGCCTCGCAAAGAATCATACAGTCAGGTTTCATTAAGGCCTTGAGAAAGACCAGGGAAGCTCTGCCTACTATCCCTATTGGAGCCTCACATGAAAACCCACTCAGTCCGTCTCTCTGTGTGCGCCGCAAATTGCACCCTATTCACTAAATAGTGCACTGCTTTTGACCAGAGCCACATGGGGATACACAACAGACACATCAGGATTGGTACAGTCCTTCGGGGGGTTACTTCCCGCCATCCGCAATGTCCCTGGAACATCAGGTCAATGTTTGTCCTCACTGTGTTGGTGTGAAGGATGCCAGACGCTGTGCCCAAACACACACACACGCACGCACACATGAGCACACACACACATACACGCAAGAAATCCAACACAAATTCCACGAGATGTTTAAGAGTACTGTTAGATATGTAATATGCTGTTACTGTGGATAGATAATGGTACTGTTACTGTGGATAGATAATGTTACTGTTACTGTGGACAGATAATGTTACTGTGGATAGATAATGTTACTGTTACTGTGGACAGATAATGTTACTGTTACTGTGGATAGATAATGTTACTGTGGATAGATAATGTTACTGTTACTGTGGACAGATAATGTTACTGTTACTGTGGATAGATAATGTTACTGTGGACAGATAATGTTACTGTGGATAGATAATGTTACTGTGGATAGATAATGTTACTGTTACTGTGGACAGATCATGTTACTGTTACTGTGGATAGATAATGTTACTGTGGACAGATAATGTTGTTACTGTGGATAGATAATGTTACTGTGGATAGATAATGTTACTGTTACTGTGGATAGATAATGTTACTGTTACTGTGGATAGATAATGTTACTGTGGACAGATAATGTTACTGTTACTGTGGACAGATTATATTACTGTGGATAGATAATGTTACTGTTACTGTGGACAGATAATGTTACTGTGGATAGATAATGTTACTGTGGACAGATCATGTTACTGTTACTGTGGACAGATAATGTTACTGTGGATAGATGATGTTACTGTGGACAGATAATGTTACTGTGGATAGATAATGTTACTGTGGACAGATAATGTTACTGTTACTGTGGACAGATCATGTTACCGTGGATAGATAATGTTACTGTTACTGTTGGCAGATAATGTTACTGTGGACAGATAATGGTACTGTTACTGTGGACAGATAATGTTACTGTTACTATTACTGTTAGTTTGGATGGCCAATATTACTGTTAGATTGGATGGCCAATATTACTGTTGTTTGGATGGCCAATATTACTGTTATTTTGGATGGCCAATATTACTGTTGTTTGGATGGCCAATTTTACTGTTGTTTTGGATGGCCAATATTACTGTTATTTTGGATGGCCAATATTACTGTTAGTTTGGATGGCCAATATTACTGTTATTTGGATGGCCAATATTACTGTTATTTTGGATGGCCAATATTACTGTTAGTTTGGATGGCCAATATTACTGTTATTTTGGATGGCCAATATTACTGTTACTTTGGATGGCCAATATTACTGTTATTTTGGATGGCCAATATTAATGTTAGTTTGGATGGCCAATATTACTGTTATTTTGGATGGCCAATATTACTGTTAGTTTGGATGGCCAATATTACTGTTATTTTGGATGGCCAATATTACTGTTATTTTGGATGGCCAATATTACTGTTGTTTGGATGGCCAATATTACTGTTAGTTTGGATGGCCAATAATTACTGTTGTTTGGATGGCCAATATTACTGTTATTTTGGATGGCCAATATTACTGTTATTTTGGATGGCCAATATTACTGTTAGTTTGGATGGCCAATATTACTGTTATTTTGGATGGCCAATATTACTGTTATTTTGGATGGCCAATATTACTGTTGTTTGGATGGCCAATATTATTGTTAGTTTGGATGGCCAATAATTACTGTTGTTTGGATGGCCAATATTACTGTTATTTTGGATGGCCAATATTACTGTTATTTTGGATGGCCAATATTACTGTTATTTTGGATGGCCAATATTACTGTTATTTTGGATGGCCAATATTACTGTTATTTTGGATGGCCAATATTACTGTTATTTTGGATGGCCAATATTACTGTTGTTTGGATGGCCAATATTACTGTTAGTTTGGATGGCCAATATTACTGTTATTTTGGATGGCCAATATTACTGTTATTTTGGATGGCCAATATTACTGTTATTTTGGATGGCCAATATTACTGTTGTTTGGATGGCCAATATTACTGTTAGTTTGGATGGCCAATATTACTGTTATTTTGGATGGCCAATATTACTGTTGTTTGGATGGCCAATATTACTGTTATTTTGGATGGCCAATATTACTGTTATTTTGGATGGCCAATATTACTGTTGTTTGGATGGCCAATATTACTGTTATTTTGGATGGCCAATATTACTGTTGTTTTGGATGGCCAATATTACTGTTATTTTGGATGGCCAATATTACTGTTGTTTGGATGGCCAATATTACTGTTATTTTGGATGGCCAATATTACTGTTATTTGGATGGCCAATATTACTGTTATTTTGGATGGCCAATTTTACTGTTGTTTTGGATGGCCAATATTACTGTTGTTTTGGATGGCCAATATTACTGTTATTTTTGATGGCCAATATTACTGTTATTTTGGATGGCCAATATTACTGTTAGTTTGGATGGCCAATATTACTGTTATTTTGGATGGCCAATATTACTGTTATTTTTGATGGATAATATTACTATTGTTTTGGATGGATAATATGACGGTAAATTTAAATGAGTAATATTGCTGTTACCTTGCAAAAGTATTCATCCCCCTCGGTGTTTCTCCTATTTTGTTGCATTACAACCTACAATTTAAATGGATTTTTATTTGGATTTCATGTAATGGACATATACAAAACAGTCCAAATTGGTGAAGTGCAATTAAAAAGACAACATGTTCCCAAAAAATTATACAAAATAAAAAACTTTAAAGTGGCGTGTGCATATGTATTCACCCCCTTTACATATGTATTCACCCCCTTTACATGTGTATTCACCCCCTTTACATATGTATTCACCCCCTTTACATATGTATTCACCCCCTTTACATATGTATTCACTCCCTTTACATATGTATTCACCCACTTTACATATGTATTCACCCCCTTTACATATGTATTCACCCCCTTTACAGATGTATTCACTCCCTTTGCATATGTATTCACCCACTTTACATATGTATTCACCCCCTTTACATATGTATTCACCCCCTTTGCATATGTATTCACCCCTTTGCATATGTATTCACCCCCTTTACATATGTATTCACCCCTTTACATATGTATTCACCCCCTTTACATATGTATTCACCCCTTTACATATGTATTCACCCCTTTGCATATGTATTCACCCCTTTACATATGTATTCACCCCTTTGCATATGTATTCACCCCCTTTACATATGTATTCACCCCTTTACATATGTATTCACCTCCTTTACATATGTATTCACCCCTTTACAGATGTATTCACTCCCTTTGCATATGTATTCACCCACTTTACATATGTATTCACCCCTTTACATATGTATTCACCCCCTTTACATATGTATTCACCCCTTTACATATGTATTCACCCCTTTACATATGTATTCACCCCCTTTGCATATGTATTCACCCCTTTACATATGTATTCACCCCCTTTACATATGTATTCACCCCTTTACATATGTATTCACCTCCTTTACATATGTATTCACCCCCTTTACATATGTATTCACCCCTTTACATATGTATTCACCCCTTTACATATGTATTCACCCCTTTACAGATGTATTCACTCCCTTTGCATATGTATTCACCCCCTTTACATATGTATTCACCCCCTTTACATATGTATTCACCTCCTTTACATATGTATTCACCTCCTTTACATATGTATTCACCCCCTTTACATATGTATTCACCCCCCTTTACATATGTATTCACCTCCCTTTACATATGTATTCACCCCTTTACATATGTATTCACCCCCTTTACATATGTATTCACCCCTTTACATATGTATTCACCTCCTTTACATATGTATTCACCCCTTTACATATGTATTCACCCCTTTACATATGTATTCACCCCTTTACATATGTATTCACCCCTTTACATATGTATTCACCTCCCTTTACATATGTATTCACCCCCTTTACATATGTATTCACCCCCTTTACATATGTATTCACCCCCTTTACATATGTATTCACCCCTTTACATATGTATTCACCCCCCTTTACATATGTATTCACCCCCTTTACATATGTATTCACCCCTTTACATATGTATTCACCCCTTTACAGATGTATTCACCCCCTTTACATATGTATTCACCCCCTTTACATATGTATTCACCCCCTTTACATATGTATTCACCCCTTTACATATGTATTCACCCCCTTTACATATGTATTCACCCCCTTTACATATGTATTCACCTCCTTTACATATGTATTCAACCCCTTTACATATGTATTCACCTCCTTTACAGATGTATTCACCCCCATTTACATATGTATTCACCCCCTTTACATATGTATTCACCCTCTTTACATATGTATTCACCCCCTTTACATATGTATTCACCCCCTTTACATATGTATTCACCTCCTTTACATATGTATTCACCCCCTTTACATATGTATTCACCCCCTTTACATATGTATTCACCTCCTTTACATATGTATTCACCCCTTTACATATGTATTCACCCCCTTTACATATGTATTCACCCCTTTACATATGTATTCACCCCTTTACATATGTATTCACCCCCTTTACATATGTATTCACTCCCTTTACATATGTATTCACCCCCTTTACATATGTATTCACTCCCTTTACATATGTATTCACCCCCTTTACATATGTATTCACCCCCTTTACATATGTATTCACCTCCTTTACGTATGTATTCACCCCCCTTTACATATGTATTCATTCCTTTACATATGTATTCACCCCCTTTACATATGTATTCACCCTCTTTACATATGTATTCACCCCCTTTACATATGTATTCACCCCATTTTCATATGTATTCACCCCCTTTACATATGTATTCACCCCCTTTACATATGTATTCACCCCCTTTACATATGTATTCACCCCCTTTACATATGTATTCACCCCCTTTCATATGTATTCACCCCTTTACATATGTATTCACCTCCTTTACATATGTATTCACCCCTTTACATATGTATTCACCCCCTTTACATATGTATTCACCCCTTTTCATATGTATTCACCCCTTTACATATGTATTCACCTCCTTTACATATGTATTCACCCCTTTACATATGTATTCACCCCTTTACATATGTATTCACCCCTTTTCATATGTATTCGCCCCCTTTACATATGTATTCACCCCTTTACATATGTATTCACCCCTTTACATATGTATTCACCCCTTTACATATGTATTCACCCCTTTACATATGTATTCACCCCCTTTACATATGTATTCACCCCTTTACATATGTATTCACCCCCTTTACATATGTATTCACCTCCTTTACATATGTATTCACCTCCTTTACATATGTATTCACCCCCTTTACATATGTATTCACCCCCTTTACATATGTATTCACCCCCTTTACATATGTATTCACCTCCTTTACATATGTATTCACTCCCTTTACATATGTATTCACCCCTTTACATATGTATTCACCCCCTTTACATATGTATTCACCTCCTTTACATATGTATTCACCCCTTTACATATGTATTCACCCCCTTTACATATGTATTCACCCCCTTTACATATGTATTCACCTCCTTTACATATGTATTCACCTCCCTTTACATATGTATTCACCCCCCTTTACATATGTATTCTCCCCCTTTACATATGTATTCACCTCCTTTACATATGTATTCACCCCTTTACATATGTATTCACCCCTTTACATATGTATTCACCCCTTTTCATATGTATTCACCCCTTTACATATGTATTCACCCCTTTACATATGTATTCACCCCTTTACATATGTATTCACCCCTTTACATATGTATTCACCCCTTTACATATGTATTCACCCCTTTACATATGTATTCACCCCTTTACATATGTATTCACCTCCTTTACATATGTATTCACCCCCTTTACATATGTATTCACCCCTTTACATATGTATTCACCCCTTTACATATGTATTCACCTCCTTTACATATGTATTCACCCCTTTACATATGTATTCACCCCTTTACATATGTATTCACCCCTTTACATATGTATTCACCCCTTTACATATGTATTCACCCCCTTTACATATGTATTCACCTCCTTTACATATGTATTCACCCCTTTACATATGTATTCACCCCTTTACATATGTATTCACCCCCTTTACATATGTATTCACCCCCTTTACATATGTATTCACCCCTTTACATATGTATTCACCCCCTTTACATATGTATTCACCCCCTTTACATATGTATTCACCCCCTTTACATATGTATTCACCCCTTTACATATGTATTCACCCCTTTACATATGTATTCACCCCTTTACATATGTATTCACCCCCTTTACATATGTATTCACCCCCTTTACATATGTATTCACCCCCTTTACATATGTATTCACCCCTTTACATATGTATTCACCCCCTTTACATATGTATTCACCCCCTTTACATATGTATTCACCCCCTTTACATATGTATTCACCCCCCTTTACATATGTATTCACCCCCCTTTACATACCTTAAGGGAAGAATTCGGCAGTACCTGTATGGTTAGTGAGAAAGTCCATATTGCAAATGTACGGTCCCTTACTAGACGTCCGAAATCGTTTGTAAAATTCGCGGACGGCGTCGGACCGAGCGGCAGGGCCGGACCTACCAGGAAGTCATCAAATGAACGTTGTCGGACATTCGGTTTCCGTTTTAAAAAAATAATAAGATTTATGTCATTTTTCCCATGTCCCGGAAATTCCCACAAGAGGGCATAAGCAATCATATGGCTATTGCTACAAAACATCACGATTCACGACGGGGCCTTATCTCGAAAACTGAAAATATTTAGAAGCCGAAACTCGGTGAGCGTAGGGGCGGCATAATGGGCAGTTGGCCCCGAACAAGATGGCGTCTAGGCCTCAACGGTTTTTGAGTTATGGCCATTTATCTGGGATTAAAGGTCCAAAATGAAAATAGAGAAATTATTTTTCCACTTCACGTCAAAGTCAAGGAGCCTCCGGTGTCAATAAAAAAGAACCAGCCATTTATCTATCGTCATTTAAGAGAAATCGTACAACGACACCTTGGTGATGTTCACGGATAGGTGTTTTTTTTTTTTCAACGGTTACAGATCCAGTTGCAGGTTGTTCTTACGAATCTTTTTAAAGTGTGCTGCGGAGCTCTGCGAGATTTCTGTGATTTTCTATGATTTTCTGAAATAACACACACTCACTAAACCCTCCGTAAATAACTCAGTTCTTAACGTAAAGACTTAAAACTCGGGATTCTGTAAAGGCATACCCCAATCATGATATGAGTTTATTTATAGCTTCCTGTGCCAACCGGAAGTGCCTTTAATGGTGTCACAGTGGCAGTTTCCATGGGTTAAAAAGGTCAGATCTTTTCAAAACTTCATATGTGTGACTAGGTAACCCTCATGAACTGTAAATCAGTCATTTCTCCCAGCAGATGTCAAAGAAAAGCTCTCACACGCACACACAGCAAGGATGGAGTGAAAAAGTGTGGTTCTTAAAGACACAGAGAGCAGGCAATGGCATAAACATAATGTCTAGGCCGTGCCGAGTTCAACGAGATATCCCGCTTGACCGTAGCTCGCTCGGTCTGAGCGCAGCGACCATTAGAAAAGTAGGCCCAAAATGAAGCCTGCCCCACAACGTCATTTGCTTTTGGGTGACAGTGAGAGAACCGTTAGGGTGAGAAGCACAATTCGACCTCAGGTATGTTCCTAAGGTCCTTCCGATCCGTGCAAGCCTAACGTTGACAGTGTGGCATTAACCCTTAATAGTTAAAAGATGGTGTTTACTTCAAAAGTTTGCATTGATTTCTCTCCCCATAGGAATACATTGCCTTTACCCCTAAATTCAACCTGAAGTCTATATGGGTTATGAATGCCGTATGAACCTGTCTTTGGTAACAGTCCATCAGGCCAGTATGAGGTCTACCTGTGTTGATTCTAAGCTTCCTGGACCAACCGGAAGTGGTTAAAATCACCCTAAAAGTGTTTTTCCATTACCTGCCTGCAGTTTGATAGACATAGTGCATTCAACCCTGTGTAAATCAGTCAATTCTTAACGTAAGGACTTAAAACTCAGGATTCTGTAAAAGCATAGCCCAGTGAGTATATGTGTTGACTTATAGCTTCCTGTGACAACCGGAAGTGCCTTAATTGGTGTCTCAGGGGCTGTTTCGAGGGGTTAAAAAAGTCAGATCTGTCCAAAACTTCATATGTGTGATTAGGCAACCCCCATGAACTGTAAATCAGTCATTTTTCCCATAAAATTTCAAAGGAAAACTAAATCACACAGACACACAACTTGGAAGGAGGGACGTATTGGGGGTTGTAGAGACAGACAGTGCCTCCAATAGTTAGCTTTGTTCGAGCTAAAAAGAACCGTCAGACCTAGAGTTCCGAAACTTTAGAAATCTGTTCTAGACCTCGGGTCGATAGTGCGTGGTGAGTTAGGTGGCTCTAGAAGGTTCTCGGACCGAGAAATAGCCTCGTACATTTGCAATGACTTCAATTCATTTTGACCATTACGAAAATGGCGACATTTAGAAAAGTCTCAGAGACACAAGACTAGGTGCATTGAAACCGGCTCGGGCCATAGAGACGGACCCCAACGTTTCGGTCCGATAGCTCATTCAAGGACCCCATAGCAAGGCATGGAAAAAGTGGATTTTCAGCACCAATTAGGGTTTTACTCGGGCACCGAAGGACCTATCGAGCCGAAACTCGGGATTCGGGGTCGCCTCACATAGGCCTTCACATAATGTCTGACCTGGACCCGCAGCTAGAACGTAACTATGTGTTTTACGTTTTTATTATGTTTTAAACTAATGGCGCTGTGAATTATGGGCCTGCTCTGACATATGTGATAGTTGGCTTCTAAATGAGTTGGAAAAAGTGGGTTTGGTGTCAATTGGTATCAGTTTGGTGTCAGAATGACATCTAATTGACTGGTGGACACTGACTTGCTAGTTGACTTTTGTACATTAGCAATATGTTTAAACGGAGAGGGACCATCACCAAAATGGCATTCTGAAATCAACACAAAAAATGGCATCACCATAGTCTCCAGGCTGTGCAGAGTTCAACGAGACGCCCCGCTTGACCGTAGCTCGCTCTGAGTGCAGCGACCTTGAAAAAAAGAAGGCGCAAAAGGAAGGCTGGCCCTCAATGTCATTTGCTTTTGGGTGACAGTGAGAGAACCGTTAGGGTGAGAAGCACAATTCGACCTCGGGTACGTTCCTAAGGTCCTCCCGATCCGTGCAAGCCTAACCTTGACCCTGTGGCATTAACCCTTAACAGTTAAAAGAAGGTGTTTACATCAAAGAGTTTGCATTGACTTCTCTCCCCATAGGAATACATTGCCTGCACCTCTAAATTCAACCTGAAGCCTATGTGGGTTATGAATGCCTTATGAACCTGTCTTCTATGACAGTCCATCAGACCACTATGAGGTCTACCTGTGTCGATTCTAAGCTTCCTGGAGCAACCGGAAGTGGTTAGATTGACCCAAAAGGAGTTTTGATGTACATAACCTTCAAAGGTGAAAATGACTGCATTCAACACTGTGTAGATCATAGATCAGTCAATTCTTAACTTAAAGACTTAAAACTCAGGATTCTGTAAGTGTTTATGTCAATCAAGACATGTGTTTACTTATAGCTTCCTGTGCCAACCGGAAGTGCCTTTAATTGGGTCACACTGTCTGTTTTGAAGGGTTAGAAAAGTCACATCTCTCCAAAACTTCATATGTGTGACCAGGTAACCCTCCTAAACTGTAAATCAGTCATTTCTCCCAGCAGATGTCAAAGAAAAGCTCTCACACGCACACACAGCAAGGATGGAGTGAAAAAGTGTGGTTCTTAAAGACACAGAGAGCAGGCAATGGCATAAACATAATGTCTAGGCCGTGCCGAGTTCAACGAGATATCCCGCTTGACCGTAGCTCGCTCGGTCTGAGCGCAGCGACCATTAGAAAAGTAGGCCCAAAATGAAGCCTGCCCCACAACGTCATTTGCTTTTGGGTGACAGTGAGAGAACCGTTAGGGTGAGAAGCACAATTCGACCTCAGGTACGTTCCTAAGGTCCTTCCGATCCGTGCAAGCCTAACGTTGACCGTGTGGCATTAACCCTTAATAGTTAAAAGAAGGTGTTTACTTCAAATAGTTTGCATTGACTTCTCTCCCCATAGGAATACATTGCCTGCACCCCTAAATTCAACCTGAAGTCTATATGGGTTATGAATGCCGTATGAACCTGTCTTTGATAACAGTCCATCAGGCCAGTATGAGGTCTACCTGTGTTGATTCTAGGCTTCCTGGACCAACCGGAAGTGGTTAAAATCACCCTAAAAGTGTTTTCCATTACCTGCCTGCAGTTTGATAGACATAGTGCATTCAACCCTGTGTAAATCAGTCAATTCTTAACGTAAGGACTTAAAACTCAGGATTCTGTAAGTTTCTATGTCAATCAAGACATGGGTTTACTTATAGCTTCCTGTGCCAACCGGAAGTGCCTTTAATGATGTCACAGTGGCAGTTTCCAAGGGTTAAAAAGGTCAGATCTTTTCAAAACTTCATATGTGTGACTAGGTAACCCTCATGAACTGTAAATCAGTCATTTCTCCCAACAGATGTCAAAGAAAAGCTCTCACACGCACACACAGCAAGGATGGAGTGAAAAAGTGCGGTTCTCAAAGACACAGAGAGCAGGCAATGGCATAAACATAATCTCTAGGCCGTGCCGAGTTCAACGAGATATCCCGCTTGACCGTAGCTCGCTCGGTCTGAGCGCAGCGACCATTAGAAAAGTAGGCCCAAAATGAAGCCTGCCCCACAACGTCATTTGCTTTTGGGTGACAGTGAGAGAACCGTTAGGGTGAGAAGCACAATTCGACCTCAGGTACGTTCCTAAGGTCCTCCTGATCCGTGCAAGCCTAACCTTGACCATGTGGCATTAACCCTTAATAGTTAAAATAAGGTGTTTACTTCAAAGAGTTTGCATTGACTTCTCTCCCCATAGGAATACATTGCCTGCACCCCTAAATTCAACCTGAAGCCTATGTGGGTTATGAATGACTTATGAACCTGTCTTCTATGACAGTCCATCAGACCACTATGAGGTCTACCTGTGCCAATTATAAGCTTCCTGAAGCAACCGGAAGTGGTTGAAATCACCTTATCAGTGTTGATCCATACACTGCATGCAGTTTGATAGACATAGTGCATTCAACCCTGTGTAGATCAGTCAATTCTTAACTTAAAGACTTAAAACTCAGGATTCTGTAAGTGGCTATGTCAATCAAGACATGTGTTTACTTATAGCTTCCTGTGCCAACCGGAAGTGCCTTTAATTGGGTCACACTGTCTGTTTTGAAGGGTTAGAAAAGTCACATCTCTCCAAAACTTCATATGTGTGACCAGGTAACCCTCCTAAACTGTAAATCAGTCATTTCTCCCAACAGATGTCAAAGAAAATCTCTCACACGCACACACAGCAAGGATGGAGTGAAAAGTGCGGTTCTCAAAGACACAGAGAGCAGGCAATGGCATAAACATAATAATCTCTAGGCCGTGCCGAGTTCAACGAGATATCCCGCTTGACCGTAGCTCGCTCGGTGTAAGCGCAGCGACCATTAGAAAATTAGGCCCAAAATGAAGCCTGCCCCACAACGTCATTTGCTTTTGGGTGACAGTGAGAGAACCGTTAGGGTGAGAAGCACAATTCGACCTCAGGTATGTTCCTAAGGTCCTTCCGATCCGTGCAAGCCTAACGTTGACCGTGTGGCATTAACCCTTAATAGTTAAAAGAAGGTGTTTACTTCAAAGAGTTTGCATTGACTTCTCTCCCCATAGGAATACATTGCCTTTACCCCTAAATTCAACCTGAGGTCTATATGGGTTATGAATGCCGTATGAACCTGTCTTTGGTAACAGTCCATCAGGGCAGTGTGAGGTCTACCTGTGTTGATTCTAAGCTTCCTGGACCAACCGGAAGTGGTTAAAATCACCCTAAAAGTGTTTTTCCATTACCTGCCTGCAGTTTGATAGACATAGTGCATTCAACCCTGTGTAAATCAGTCAATTCTTAACGTAAGGACTTAAAACACAGGATTCTGTAAAAGCATAGCCCAGTGAGGATATATGTTGACGTATAGCTTCCTGTGCCAACCGGAAGTGCCTTAATTGGTGTCTCAGGGGCTGTTTCGAGGGGTTAAAAAAGTCAGATCTGTCCAAAACTTCATATGTGTGATTAGGCAACCCCCATGAACTGTAAATCAGTCATTTTTCCCATAAAATTTCAAAGGAAAACTAAATCACACAGACACACAACTTGGAAGGAGGGACGTATTGGGGTTTGTAGAGACAGACAGTGCCTCCAATAGTTAGCTTTGTTCGAGCTAAAAAAGAACCGTCAGACCTAGAGTTCCGAAACTTTAGAAACCTGTTCTAGACCTCGGGTCGATAGTGCGTGGTGAGTTAGGTGGCTCTAGAAGGTTCTCGGACCGAGAAATAGCCTCGTACATTTGCAATGACTTCAATTCATTTTGACCATTACGAAAGTGGCGACATTTAGAAAAGTCTCAGAGACACAAGACTAGGTGCATTGGAACCGGCTCGGCCCATAGAGACGGACCCCAACGTTTCGGTCCGATAGCTCATTCAAGGACCCCATAGCAAGGCATGGAAAAAAGTGGATTTTCAGCACCAATTAGGGTTTTACTCGGGCACCGAAGGACCTATCGAGCCGAAACTCGGGATTCGGGGTCGCCTCACATAGGCCTTCACATAATGTCTGACCTGGACCCGCAGCTAGAACGTAACTATGTGTTTTACGTTTTTATTATGTTTTAAACTAAAGGCGCTGTGAATTATGGGCCTGCTCTGACATATATGATAGTTGGCTTCTAAATGAGTTGGAAAAAGTGGGTTTGGTGTCAATTGGTATCAGTTTGGTGTCAAAATGACATCTAATTGACTGATGGACACTGACTTGCTAGTTGACTTTTGTACATTAGCAATATGTTTAAACGGAGAGGGACCATCACCAAAAGTGACATTCTGAAATCAACCCTAACGAGCCATGGAGATGAACCAGAATCACTGCCCAGCTATCCCGAGTTCATCGGGCCAGTCAATTTCACATTCCTGCAGGATTTTTATAGCATGACAAATTCGTGATGGTACCTGCCCATTGAACCATATTGCAAATGCACAGTGACTTTGCAAAAGTGAGAAAACATAAACAAATGGACATGATGAAATCAACACAACGAGTGATGGAAATGTACAACTATCACTGCTCAGCCATCCTGTGTTCATCAGACCAGTCAATTTTGCATTTTTGAGCATGTCAAATTTCATATGGTAAATGCACATTGAAACATATTGCAAATGCGCGCGCACTTGCAATATGATTCTATAGTGTAAAAACATCACCTAATGGACATGATGAAATCAACACAACGAGTGATGGAAATGTACAACTATCACTGCCCGGCCATCCTGTGTTCCCATAGCGAGCATTAATATCAGAATGACCGGTAAATGCATTTACAACCATATTTTTATTTTTGGGTTACCAGTTGCACAACAATGCACGTGCATTTGCAATATGATTCTATAGTGAAAAACATCACCTAATGGACATGATGAAATCAACACAACGAGTGATGGAAATGTACAACTATCACTGCTCGGCCATCCTGTGTCCATCAGACCAGTCAATTTTGCATTTTTGAGCATGTCAAATTTCATATGGTAAATGCACATTGAAACATATTGCAAATGCGCGCGCACTTGCAATATGATTCTATAGTGTAAAAACATCACCTAATGGACATGATGAAATCAACACAACGAGTGATGGAAATGTACAACTATCACTGCCCGGCCATCCTGTGTTCCCATAGCGAGCATTAATATCAGAATGACCGGTAAATGCATTTACAACCATATTTTTATTTTTGGGTTACCAGTTGCACAACAATGCACGTGCATTTGCAATATGATTCTATAGTGAAAAACATCACCTAATGGACATGATGAAATCAACACAACGAGTGATGGAAATGTACAACTATCACTGCTCGGCCATCCTGTGTCCATCAGACCAGTCAATTTTGCATTTTTGAGCATGTCAAATTTCATATGGTAAATGCACATTGAAACATATTGCAAATGCGCGCGCACTTGCAATATGATTCTATAGTGTAAAAACATCACCTAATGGACATGATGAAATCAACACAACGAGTGATGGAAATGTACAACTATCACTGCCCGGCCATCCTGTGTTCCCATAGCGAGCATTAATATCAGAATGACCGGTAAATGCATTTACAACCATATTTTTATTTTTGGGTTACCAGTTGCACAACAATGCACGTGCATTTGCAATATGATTCTATAGTGAAAAACATCACCTAATGGACATGATGAAATCAACACAACGAGTGATGGAAATGTACAACTATCACTGCTCGGCCATCCTGTGTCCATCAGACCAGTCAATTTTGCATTTTTGAGCATGTCAAATTTCATATGGTAAATGCACATTGAAACATATTGCAAATGCGCGCGCACTTGCAATATGATTCTATAGTGTAAAAACATCACCTAATGGACATGATGAAATCAACACAACGAGTGATGGAAATGTACAACTATCACTGCCCGGCCATCCTGTGTTCCCATAGCGAGCATTAATATCAGAATGACCGGTAAATGCATTTACAACCATATTTTTATTTTTGGGTTACCAGTTACACAACAATGCACGTGCATTTGCAATATGATTCTATAGTGAAAAAACATCACCTAATGGACATGATGAAATCAACACAACGAGTGATGGAAATGTACAACTATCACTGCTCGGCCATCCTGTGTCCATCAGACCAGTCAATTTTGCATTTTTGAGCATGTCAAATTTCTTACGTCATTTGGCCCACAAAAAAAATCCTTATGCACAATTTAAAAAAATATATAAAAAAATATGATAATAAAATTGGACAAAAGTATATTCATACAGTTCTTACACATGTGTAATTGACAAAAAATCGAAAGAATTTCGAAAAACGGTCCAGAAAGCACTTTTTTATGGGTGTGTGAAGTTTTTACAAAATTTTGACATTTTTGACTTTTGACTTTGACTTCCTATGAAATCATATTGGAATTGGACAAAACATATTCCTTATGCGCATATAAAAAAATTAAAAAAATTATGATAATAAAATTGGACAAAAGTATATTCATACAGTTCTTACACATGTGTAATTGACAAAAAAATCGAAAGAATTTCGAAAAACGGTCCAGAAAGCACTATTTTAAGGGGTGATAAGTTTTTGAAAAAAATTTCATTTTTTCAAAATTTTACTTTTGGACATTAATTTGGGTTACATATCCAATATGAAAAACCCCGGTGGAGCGCATTTGCCCCCTGTTGAATTTTTAAAGTGTTACAACTGGCAATTGCCATATGGCATTTGCAATACACTTTGGATGAATCAACGCCGAATTGGGTGGTATTGGCCAATGTGTATATGGTTTGTCCGATGCCAATGACTTGCCATTCATTTTTGTCCAATACAGGGGGGTATTCCCTTACATATGTATTCACTCCCTTTACATATGTATTCACCCCCTTTACATATGTATTCACCCCCTTTACATATGTATTCACCCCCTTTACATATGTATTCACCTCCTTTACATATGTATTCACCCCCTTTACATATGTATTCACCCCCTTTACAGATGTATTCTTTACATATGTATTCACCCCTTTACATATGTATTCACCCCCTTTACATATGTATTCACCCCCTTTACATATGTATTCACCCCCTTTACATATGTATACACCCCCCCTTTACATATGTATTCACTCCCTTTACATATGTATTCACCCCTTTACATATGTATTCACCCCCTTTACATATGTATTCACTCCCTTTACATATGTATTCACCCCCTTTACATATGTATTCACCCCTTTACATATGTATTCACCCCTTTACATATGTATTCACCCCCTTTACATATGTATTCACCCCCTTTACATATGTATTCACCCCCTTTACATATGTATTCACCCCCTTTACATATGTATTCACCCCTTTACATATGTATTCACTCCCTTTACATATGTATTCACCCCCTTTACATATGTATTCACCCCTTTACATATGTATTCACCCCTTTACATATGTATTCACTCCCTTTACATATGTATTCACCCCTTTACATATGTATTCTCCCCCTTTACATATGTATTCTCTCCCTTTACATATGTATTCACCCCCTTTACATATTTATTCACTCCTTTACATATGTATTCACCCCTTTACATATGTATTCACTCCCTTTACATATGTATTCACCCCTTTACATATGTATTCACCCCTTTACATATGTATTCACCCCTTTACATATGTATTCACCCCTTTACATATGTATTCACCCCTTTACATATGTATTCTCCCCCTTTACATATGTATTCACCCCTTTACATATGTATTCACTCCCTTTACATATGTATTCACCCCCTTTACATATGTATTCACCCCCTTTACATATGTATTCACCCCCTTTACATATGTATTCACTCCCTTTACATATGTATTCACCCCTTTACATATGTATTCACCCCTTTACATATGTATTCACTCCCTTTACATATGTATTCACCCCCTTTACATATGTATTCACCCCTTTACATATGTATTCACCCCCTTTACATATGTATTCACCCCTTTACATATGTATTCACCCCTTTACATATGTATTCACCCCCTTTACATATGTATTCACCCCCTTTACATATGTATTCACCCCCTTTACATATGTATTCACTCCCTTTACATATGTATTCACCCCTTTACATATGTATTCACCCCTTTACATATGTATTCCCCCTTTACATATGTATTCACCCCCTTTACATATGTATTCACCCCCTTTACATATGTATTCACCCCCTTTACATATGTATTCACCCCTTTACATATGTATTCACCCCCTTTACATATGTATTCACCCCTTTACATATGTATTCACCCCCTTTACATATGTATTCACCCCCTTTACATATGTATTCACCCCCCTTTTACATATGTATTCACCCCCTTTACATATGTATTCACCCCTTTACATATGTATTCACCCCCTTTACATATGTATTCACCCCCTTTACATATGTATTCACCCCTTTACATATGTATTCACCCCTTTACATATGTATTCACCCCTTTACATATGTATTCACCCCTTTACATATGTATTCACCCCCTTTACATATGTATTCACCTCCCTTTACATATGTATTCACCCCCTTTACATATGTATTCACCCCCTTTGCATATGTATTCACCCCTTTACATATGTATTCACCCCCTTTACATATGTATTCACCCCTTTACATATGTATTCACCCCCTTTACATATGTATTCACCCCTTTACATATGTATTCACCCCCTTTACATATGTATTCACCCCTTTACATATGTATTCACCCCCTTTACATATGTATTCACCCCTTTACAGATGTATTCACCCCCTTTACATATGTATTCACCCCTTTACATATGTATTCACCCCTTTACAGATGTATTCACCCCTTTACAGATGTATTCACCCCCTTTACAGATGTATTCACCCCCTTTACATATGTATCCACCCCTTTACAGATGTATTCACCCCTTTACATATGTATCCACCCCTTTACAGATGTATTCACCCCTTTACAGATGTATTCACCCCCTTTACATATGTATTCACCCCCTTTACATATGTATTCACCCCTTTACAGATGTATTCACCCCTTTACAGATGTATTCACCCCTTTACAGATGTATTCACCCCTTTACATATGTATCCACCCCTTTACAGATGTATTCACCCCTTTACATATGTATCCACCCCTTTACAGATGTATTCACCCCTTTACATATGTATTCATATGTATTCACCCCTTTACATATGTATTCACCCCTTTACAGATGTATTCACCCCTTTACATATGTATTCACCCCCTTTACATATGTATCCACCCCTTTACATATGTATTCACTCCCTTTACATATGTATTCACCCCCTTTACAGATGTATTCACCCCCTTTACATATGTATTCACCCCCTTTACATATGTATCCACCCCTTTACATATGTATTCACCTCCTTTACAGATGTATTCACCCCTTTACAGATGTATTCACCCCCCTTTACATATGTATTCACCCCCTTTACATATGTATTCACCCCCTTTACATATGTATTCACCCCCTTTGCTATGAAGCCCCTAAATAAGATCTGGTGCAACCAATTACCTTCAAAAGTAACATAATTAGTTAAATAAAGTCCACCTGTGTGCAATCTAATTGTCACATGATCTCGTTATGTTCTGAAAGGCCCCAGAGTCTGCAACACCACTAAGCAAAGGGCACCGCCAAGCGAGCGGCACCATGAAGACCAAGGAGCTCTCCAAACAGGTCAGGGACAAAGGTTTGGGTTATAAAAATATATCAGAAACTTTGAACATCCCACGGAGCACCATTAAATTAAGTATTAAAAATTTTGAAAGAATATGGCACCACAGCAAACCTGCCAAGAGAGGGCCGCCCACCAAAACTCACAGACCAGGCAAGGAGGGCATTGATCAGAGAGGCAACAAAGAGACAACAAAGAGACCAAAGATAACCCTGAAGGAGCTGCAAAGCTACACAGAGGAGATAGGAGTATCTGTCCATAGGACGACTTTAAACCGTACACTCCACAGAGCTGGGCTTTACAGAAGAGTGGCCAGAAAAAAAGCCATTGCTTGAAGAAAAAAAATAAGCAAACACGTTTGGGGTTTGCCAACAGGCATGTGGGAGACTCCCCAAACACATGGAAGAAGGTACTCTGGTAGATGAGACTAAAATGGAGCTTTTTGGCCATCAAGAAAAAACCCAACACCTCTCATTACCCAGAAAACATATCCTCACAGTAAAGCATGGCGGTGACAGAATCATGTTGTGGGGATGTTTTTCATCAGCAGGGAAACTGGTCAGAATTTAAGGAATGATGGATGGCGCTAAATACAGGGACACTCTTGAGGGAAACCTGTTTCAGTCTTCCAGAGATTTGAGACTGGGACGGAGGTTCACCTTCCAGCAGGACAATGACCCTAAGCATACTGCTAAAGCAACACTCAAGTGGTTTAAGTGGTTTAAGGGGAACATCCGGTCTACTTCATTCACAAAAACAACCATCTTCTTTTGTATTATTTCACCATGATGACTTGGGGGGTAGAGGCTGTTCAGCAGTCTGATGGCTTGGGGGGTAGAGGCTGTTCAGCAGTCTGATGGCTTGGGGGATAGAGGCTGTTCAGCAGTCTGATGGTTTGGGGGTAGAGGCTGTTCAGCAGTCTGATGGCTTGGGGGTAGAGGCTGTTCAGCAGTCTGATGGTTTGGGGGTAGAGGCTGTTCAGCAGTCTGATGGCTTGGGGGTAGAGGCTGTTCAGCAGTCTGATGGCTTGGGGGTAGAGGCTGTTCAGCAGTCTGATGGCTTGGGGGGTAGAGGCTGTTCAGCAGTCTGATGGCTTGGGGGTAGAGGCTGTTCAGCAGTCTGATGGCTTGGGGGTAGAGGCTGTTCAGCAGTCTGATGGCTTGGGGGTAGAGGCTGTTCAGCAGTCTGATGGCTTGGGGGTAGTGGCTGTTCAGCAGTCTGATGGCTTGGGGGTAGAGGCTGTTCAGCAGTCTGATGGCTTGGGGGTAGAGGCTGTTCAGCAGTCTGATGGCTTGGGGGTAGAGGCTGTTCAGCAGTCTGATGGCTTGGGGGTAGAGGCTGTTCAGCAGTCTGATGGCTTGGGGGTAGAGGCTGTTCAGCAGTCTGATGGCTTGGGGGTAGAGGCTGTTCAGCAGTCTGATGGCTTGGGGGTAGAGGCTGTTCAGCAGTCTGATGGCTTGGGGGGTAGAGGCTGTTCAGCAGTCTGATGGCTTGGGGGTAGAGGCTGTTCAGCAGTCTGATGGCTTGGGGTTAGAGGCTGTTCAGCAGTCTGATGGCTTGGGGGTAGAGGCTGTTCAGCAGTCTGATGGCTTGAGGGGTAGAGGTTGTTCAGCAGTCTGATGGCTTGGGGGTAGAGGCTGTTCAGCAGTCTGATGGCTTGGGGGTAGAGGCTGTTCAGCAGTCTGATGGCTTGGGGGGTAGAGGCGTCCATTCAACCATTACTGTCATTGGACAATATTGTTCCTTAGATGGATAATAGTATTAGTACTAGAATAGTATTAATAATACATTAGATGAATAATATTAATAATGATGAATAATTATGAATAATATTATTAGTTTGTTTATCCACAACTTTACAGATTAATAATTGTTCTAATATAATAATAATAATAATAATAATAATAATAATAATAATAATAATAATAATAATAATAATTGTGTGTTGGTTTCCCATCAACAGTTTGTTAAGAAAAAATATACTCTATATATAATATTCATCTAATTAAAGTGTTAAAAATATACTCTATATATAATATTCATCTAATTAAAGTGTTAAAAATATACTCTATATATAATATTCATCTAATTAAAGTGTTAAAAATATACTCTATATATAATATTCATCTAATTAAAGTGTTAAAAATATACTCTATATATAATATTCATCTAATTAAAGTGTTAAAAATATACTCTATATATAATATTAATCTAATTAAAGTGTTAAAAATATACTCTATATATAATATTAATCTAATTAAAGTGTTAAAAATATACTCTATATATAATATTAATCTAATTAAAGTGTTAAAAATATACTCTATATATAATATTAATCTAATTAAAGTGTTAAAAATATACTCTATATATAATATTAATCTAATTAAAGTGTTAAAAATATACTTTATATATAATATTCATCTAATTAAAGTGTTAAAAATATACTCTATATATAATATTCATCTAATTAAAGTGTTAAAAATATACTCTATATATAATATTCATCTAATTAAAGTGTTAAAAATATACTCTATATATAATATTCATCTAATTAAAGTGTTAAAAATATACTCTATATATAATATTCATCTAATTAAAGTGTTAAAAATATACTCTATATATAATATTCATCTAATTAAAGTGTTAAAAATATACTCTATATATAATATTCATCTAATTAAAGTGTTAAAAAGTTGTGGTGGAAAACTGACAGTGTTTCTCTTTTAATTATACTGAACAAAAAAATATAAAAGCAACATGCAACAACAAAGATTTTATTGAGATACAGTTCATATAAGGAAATCAGTCAGTTAACATAAATTAATTAGACCCTAATCTGTGGATTTAACATGACTGGGAATACAAAATATGCATCTGTTGGTCAAAGATACCTTGAAAAAAAAAGGTAGGGGCGTGGATCAGAAAACCAGTCAGTATCTGGCGTGGATCAGAACACCAGTCAGTATCTGGCGTGGATCAGAACACCAGTCAGTATCTGGCGTGGATCAGAAAACCAGTCAGTATCTGGTGTGGATCAGAACACCAGTCAGTATCTGGTGTGGATCAGAAAACCAGTCAGTATCTGGTGTGGATCAGAAACCCAGTCAGTATCTGGTGTGGATCAGAAAACCAGTCATCTGGTGTGGATCAGAAACCCAGTCAGTATCTGGTGTGGATCAGAAAACCAGTCAGTATCTGGTGTGGATCAGAAAACCAGTCAGTATCTGGTGTGGATCAGAAACCCAGTCAGTATCTGGTGTGGATCAGAAAACCAGTCAGTATCTGGTGTGGATCAGAAAACCAGTCAGTATCTGGTGTGGATCAGAACACCAGTCAGTATCTGGTGTGGATCAGAAAACCAGTCAGTATCTGGTGTGGATCAGAAAACCAGTCAGTATCTGGTGTGGATCAGAACACCAGTCAGTATCTGGCGTGGATCAGAAAACCAGTCAGTATCTGGTGTGGATCAGAAAACCAGTCTGTATCTGGTGTGGATCAGAGAACCAGTCAGTATCTGGTGTGGATCAGAAAACCAGTCAGTATCTGGTGTGAACACCATTGTCTCATGCAGCGCGACACATCTCATTTGCATAGAGTTGATCAGGCTGTTGATTGTGGCTTGTTGTCCCACTCCTCTTCCAAGGCTGTGTGAAGTTGCTGGATTTTGCCAGGAACTGGAACACGCTGTCGTACACGTCGATCCAGAGCATCCCAAACATGCTCAATGGGTGACATGTCTGATGAGTATGTAGGCCATGGAAAAACTGAGCCATTTTTAGCTTCCAGGAATTGGGTACAGATCCTTGCGTCATGTGGCCTTGCATTAAACGGCTGAAATATGAGGTGATGGTGGCGGATGAATGGCACGAACATGGGCCTCAGGATCAAGTTTGACAGAAATACGCTTTTTGTGCGTATAGGAACATTTCTGGGATCTTTTTAATTCAGCTCATGAAACATGGGACAAACACTTTACATGTTGCATTTATATATTTGTTAAATGTAGCTTTCTTTGTCACTCTGGAACTGTAAACGTGGAGTGTCTGGAAGCACCAGGGAAGCACCAGGGAAGCACCAGGGAAGCACCAGGGAAGCGGACAGGGAAGCACCAGGGAAGCACCAGGGAAGCGGACAGGGAAGCACCAGAGAAGCGGACAGGGAAGCACCAGGGAAGCGGACAGGGAAGCACCAGGGAAGCACCAGGGAAGCGGACAGGGAAGCACCAGGGAAGCACCAGGGAAGCAGACAGGGAAGCACCAGGGAAGCACCAGGGAAGCGGACAGGGAAGCACCAGGGAAGCACCAGGAAAGTGGACAGGGAAGCACCAGGGAAGCACCAGGGAAGCAGACAGGGAAGCACCAGGGAAGCACCGGGGAAGCACCAGGGAAGCACCAGGGAAGCGGACAGGGATGCACCAGGGAAGCACCAAGGAAGCGGACAGGGAAGCACCAGGAAAGCACCAGGGAAGCACCAGGGAAGCGGACAGGGAAGCACCAGGGAAGCACCAGGGAAGCACCAGGGAAGCACCAGGGAAGCGGACAGGGAAGCACCAGGTAAGCACCAGGGAAGCACCAGGGAAGCACCAGGGAAGCGGACAGGGAAGCACCAGGGAAGCGGACAGGGAAGCACCAGGGAAGCACCAGGGAAGCGGACAGGGAAGCACCAGGGAAGCACCAGGGAAGCGGACAGGGAAGCACCAGGGAAGCACCGGGGAAGCACCAGGGAAGCACCAGGGAAGCGGACAGGGATGCACCAGGGAAGCACCAGGGAAGCGGACAGGGAAGCACTAGGAAAGCACCAGGGAAGCACCAGGGAAGCGGACAGGGAAGCACCAGGGAAGCACCAGGGAAGCACCATGGAAGCGGACAGGGAAGCACCAGGGAAGCACCAGGGAAGCACCATGGAAGCGGACAGGGAAGCACCAGGGAAGCACCAGGGAAGCACCAGGGAAGCACCAGGGAAGCGGACAGGGAAGCACCAGGGAAGCACCTGGGAAGCGGACAGGGAAGCACCAGGGAAGCACCAGGGAAGCGGACAGGGAAGCACCAGGGAAGCACCAGGGAAGCACCAGGGAAGCGGACAGGGAAGCACCAGGAAAGCACCAGGGAAGCACCAGAGAAGCGGACAGGGAAGCAGAGAGTAGATTGGAGGTGCTTTGAAGTCCTCGAGCTCCTGTCCTCCTCATCTTGTTTTGGTCAGATGCAGTGATCGAGACAGGTTCTCACACACAGCATACACAGGTGCGCATTTACACACACACACGCACACACACACACACACACGCATTCACGCAAACTCATGCTCAAGCATACTATGTGCACCAGTGGAGGTTCCTCAGAGGAGGAAGGGGAGGACCATCCTCAGTGAATATAATCAAAATAAAAACAGTGAAACATTTCAAAAGATACACTTTTCAGATAAAACTATGGTAAGTATATTCACGTCATCAAATAATTGAATAAAACACACTGTTTTGCAATAAAGGTCTACAGTAGCCTCAACAGCACTCTGTAGCGTAGCACCATGATGTAGCCGGAGGACAGCTAGCTTCTGTCCTCCTCTGGGTACATTGACTTCAATACAAAACCTAGGAGGCTCATGGTTCTTACCCCCTTCCATAGACTTACACAGTAATTATGACAACTTCCAGAGGACATCCTCCAACCTATCAGAGCTCTTGCAGAATGCACTGACATGTTGTTCATCCCAATGAAAGGCTCAGAGAATGAATCTAGCCCTGAAAGCATAGCTAGCTAGCAGTGCAGTGCATAACACATTCTAAAATCCCAGAAATATTCCACATGCACAAAAAGCGTATTTCTCTCAAACGTATATAGTATTTTCTTCACTTTCACGTCACTTGGCTAGCAAATGCAGCTAGCGAGTTGAGCCTAATCAAACACCCGGCTCAAGCAGAGAGGAATGCTAGCTGGCTATGACTATCCCAATACTTTAACTCTTCCAAGTCAAGGTAAGCTTTTGGTTTTATTAATTTATCGGGGCCCACCGGTGCCAATAAAATTGCTTGCTGACTGTACTGCATGACAGTAACAAGTTTACGAACTATGTTGACTATTACGTTAACTAGTATGGTGACAACAATGTTGGCTGTGTGTAGCTGTTCGCGGTTATGACATAAAGGTTTGGAAAGTATGTGTTGCCTGGTCACAGACAGCTGACGTATTGAAGTCCACAAAAGGTGAGAGGAGGAGAGCGTGTAGATGTGAGAAGGAAATATACAATGAACAAAGTGATCATGCTGTTTGTATGCGGCTGCTATGAAAGTGAAGTGTGTTTGCCTGTGATTCATTCCGCCGATTCAGTTGAAAAACATTTCTTTAATGGAATGAACATACCGGCATTTGTCCAATTGAAACTCTCATTTTGCAACTGTAGGACTAATGATTATACCCTAGATCAACTAGATACAAGAAAAAGTGTGCAAGAGGTATTGATTGTGTCACCGTCTGCCAACATACTCACACCAGGACAGGTTGAAGTTACCTCATTATGGGTACAGAGAAAAATAGAGTATCTTGTAGTATCCTAGACCTATCACTGTTACATTGAACTGGGTGAATATGAATGACAGTATCCTAGACCTGTCACTGTTACATTGAACTGGGTGAATATGAATGACAGTAACCTAAACCTATCACTGTTACATTGAACTGGGGTGAATGGAATATGAATGACAGTATCCTAGACCTGTCACTGTTACATTGAACTGGGTGAATATGAATGACAGTATCCTAAACCTATCACTGTTACATTGAACTGGGTGAATATGAATGACAGTATCCTAGACCTATCACTGTTACATTGAACTGGGTGAAAATGAATGACAGTAACCTAAACCCATCACTGTTACATTGAACTGGGTGAATATGAATGACAGTATCCTAGACCTATCACTGTTACATTGAACTGGGTGAATATGAATGACAGTAACCTAAACCTGTCACTGTTCCATTGAACTGGGTGAATATGAATGACAGTAACCTAAACCTATCACTGTTACATTGAACTGGGTGAATGACAGTAACCTAAACCCTATCACTGTTACATTGAACTGGGTGAATATGAATGACAGTACTGTTACATTGAACTGGGTGAATATGAATGACAGTATCCTATCACTGTTACATTGAACTGGGTGAATATGAATGACAGTATCCTAAACCTATCACTGTTACATTGAACTGGGTGAATATGAATGACAGTAACCTAAACCTATTGATGTTACATTGAACTGGGTGAATATGAATGACAGTATCCTAAACCTATCACTGTTCCATTGAACTGGGTGAATATGAATGACAGTATCCTAAACCTATCACTGTTACATTGAACTGGGTGAATATGAATGACAGTACTAAACCTATCACTGTTACATTGAACTGGGTGAATATGAATGACAGTATCCTAGACCTGTCACTGTTACATTGAACTGGGTGAATATGAATGACAGTATCCTAAACCCATCACTGTTACATTGAACTGGGTGAATATGAATGACAGTATCCTAAACCATCACTGTTACATTGAACTGGGTGAATATGAATGACAGTATCCTAAACCTATCACTGTTACATTGAACTGGGTGAATATGAATGACAGTAACTAGACCTGTCACTGTTCCATTGAACTGGGTGAATATGAATGACAGTAACCTAGACCTATCACTGTTACATTGAACTGGGTGAATATGAATGACAGTAACCTAGACCTATCACTGTTACATTGAACTGGGTGAATGACAGTAACCTAAACCTGTCACTGTTACATTGAACTGGGTGAATATGAATGACAGTATCCTAAACCTATCACTGTTACATTGAATATGAATGACAGTATCCTAGACCTATCACACACACACACACACACACACACACACACACACACACACACACACACACACACACACACACACACACACACACACACACACACACACACACACACACACACACACACACACACACACACACACACACACACACACACACACACACACACAGACACACACACACACACACACACACACATCTCACACACACACACACACTCATACATCACACACACACACACACAGAGACACACACACACACACACACACACACACACACACACACACACACACACACACACACACACACACACACACACACACACACACACGCACACACACACACATGCACACACACACATCATTCAAGGCCAAATGTGTAGGAACTGGCCTGGTTAATATATTTGTTTATTTGTTTGTTATTTTCTAATTCAGGAAACGTTACTGCCTTGAAAAGACTTAATCAGTGGAGTCCTCAAGGTATCAGCCATATTAAATTACATTTGGTACAAAATTATTTGAAATACATCACTTTTCCTCCTGTTACGGGGCGTATATTAATATTTATAAATTACTACAACATTAATCAATTCAATCACATTGCTTCGCCAACTCAGCAGTTTTCCGTTAAAAACTTGTTTTTGATGTCAAAGTGTCGGAAACACACAGACCTGATTATTCATCTCCATACATATATTAATATATATATATATATATATATATATACAGACACTTCAATGACATAATGCAGATGAATGAAAACACACTGAAGACAGACAGAACACATACTGTACCTACATTACAGGCATGTCCACACATAAAAGATTTCCAGAACTTTCCATGTTGGTGTAATATTGTTCATTCTATCAACACATCTTTGTAGGTCAAAGTTCATTGTAATGCATTTTCTAGTGTTTTGTGGTGCACCACATATCCTGGATGGAAAATATATATATATATATATATATCCGTTTATAAAAGATGCGGACAGCCTCAGGCCACTCTTAATAATTCACAATGATGCATTTTATGTCAAAATATTTATACCTGAGGCACCATATAAAATATAGAAGGAAATTAAAAAATCTATATAACCAGGGGCAAGAACTGTAGTTGTTCAACAAAATTATGTAGATTAACAAAAAAATATTAAAGTACAGGCATGTATAAAGTTTTGGAAGTTATTAAGGTTGGATTTTAACCTTTGAACTTTACTGCATTGGCTTCAGATCACCAGAAGGTCGATCAGGATAGTATACTACATGTAGTTCATGTACTGTATACTTGGGGTTCTCAACTGGTTTTGCCTCGTGATCCAAATTGAACCAGGTTGTCTCAGTTGGGACCCAATATATGCATCGCGAAACAAAATCAATCAAAATACAACATGGAAAACTATTTTTAATGCTACATTGATCGTACATTATTCAATTTACACCACAAGGGAACAAAGATTCCCACCTCTTTCATTGTAAATATTACAGTTGTGTCCATGTATTAATAAACTTACTGGCTTGAGACCACAGTATCAGCCACTCAGACACCCACGACCCTAATGTGTCCACGTATTAATAAACTTACTGGCTTGAGACCACAGTATCAGCCACTCAGACACCCATGACCCTAATGTGTCCACGTATTAATAAACTTACTGGCTTGAGACCACAGTATCATCCACTCAGACACCCACGA
Organism: Oncorhynchus keta; assembly: GCF_023373465.1. Lineage (NCBI taxonomy): Eukaryota > Metazoa > Chordata > Actinopteri > Salmoniformes > Salmonidae > Oncorhynchus > Oncorhynchus keta. Next base: position 4,480,233 of record NC_068430.1, on the reverse strand, counting down.
CCCTAATGTGTCCACGTATTAATAAACTTACTGGCTTGAGACCACAGTATCATCCACTCAGACACCCATGACCCTAATGTGTCCACGTATTAATAAACTTACTGGCTTGAGACCACAGTATCAGCCACTCAGACACCCACGACCCAAATGTGTCCATGTATTAATAAACTTACTGGCTTGAGACCACAGTATCAGCCACTCAGGCACCCACGACCCAAATGTGTCCATGTATTAATAAACTTACTGGCTTGAGACCACAGTATCAGCCACTCAGGCACCCACGACCCTAATGTGTCCACGTATTAATAAACTTACTGGCTTGAGACCACAGTATCAGCCACTCAGGCACCCACGACCCAAATGTGTCCATGTATTAATAAACTTACTGGCTTGAGACCACAGTATCAGCCACTCAGACACCCACGACCCAAATGTGTCCATGTATTAATAAACTTACTGGCTTGAGACCACAGTATCAGCCACTCAGACACCCACGACCCTAATGTGTCCACGTATTAATAAACTTACTGGCTTGAGACCACAGTATCAGCCACTCAGGCACCCACGACCCAAATGTGTCCATGTATTAATAAACTTACTGGCTTGAGACCACAGTATCAGCCACTCAGACACCCACGACCCAAATGTGTCCACGTATTAATAAACTTACTGGTTTTGAGACCACAGTCATCCACTCAGACACCCACGACCCTAATGTGCCACTAAACTTACTGGCTTGAGGTATCATCCACTCAGACACCCATGAAATGTGTCCATGTATTCAGGCAATAAACGTATTAATAAACTTACTGGCTTGAGACCACAGTATCAGCCACGCAGACACCCACGACCCAAATGTGTCCACGTATTAATAAACTTACTGGCTTGAGACCACAGTATCAGCCACTCAGACACCCATGACCCTAATGTGTCCATGTATTAATAAACTTACTGGCTTGAGACCACAGTATCAGCCACTCAGACACCCATGACCCTAATGTGTCCATGTATTAATAAACTTACTGGCTTGAGACCACAGTATCAGCCACTCAGACACCCACGACCCTAATGTGTCCACGTATTAATAAACTTACTGGCTTGAGACCACAGTATCAGCCACTCAGACACCCATGACCCTAATGTGTCCACGTATTAATAAACTTACTGGCTTGAGACCACAGTATCACCCACTCAGACACCCACGACCCTAATGTGTCCACGTATTAATAAACTTACTGGCTTGAGACCACAGTATCAGCCACTCAGACACCCACGACCCTAATGTGTGACCCGACCCACCAGTTGAGAATCGCTGCTTCACATTAAATGTGTAGATTTTGACCTTTTCCATCTGTACTGTACATGTTTGATTTAACGCTTTAATTGATTTAATAATAATATTTAATCACGGTTTAGTTGCACCGTGGAATTTAATGGCCGTTTATTCATGTTTGGTTGCACAGTGTGATTTAATGCCCGTTTAGTCATGTTTGGTTGCACAGTAATACGGGGATACTTTACTCCATACAGCACATGTTCCATAATTAATTGTGTTTACACATAGTAACTCAGTCCAAGTAGAGAGCCCTATAGCCCTGTTCAAAGTAGTGCACCAAACAAGGAAGAGAGTACCAATTGGGACGCAACCCTGTCTTTCAGCGTGTTTAAAGGACTTTACCTTGTGGTTCCGAATACTTCACTAGTGTCTTCTTTTGTGCATCTTTGTTTTGGTCATATTGGTTTGCTTGAGGGAAAGCACTTACAACAACACACGTGTGTGTGTGTGTCTGGTCTGTCCGTCTGTCTCTTGATGTCAATTGCAAACGGTGTACAAATACTGTAAAAAAAAAAAAAAAAGGTGCCAACTGATTAAAAGATGAATGGCACGTTAGTTGGATCAGCTTATTATATAGTATAGTACAGCAGCAGAATCTTATTATATAGTATATAGTACAGCAGCAGAATCTTATTATATAGTATAGTACAGCAGCAGAATCTTATTATATAGTATAGTACAGCAGCAGAATCTTATTATATAGTATAGTACAGCAGCAGAATCTTATTATATAGTATAGTACAGCAGCAGAATCTTATTATATAGTATAGTACAGCAGCAGAATCTTATTATATAGTATAGTACAGCAGCAGAATCTTATTATATAGTATAATCCAGCAGCAGAATCTTATTATATAGTATAGTACAGCAGCAGAATCGTATTATATAGTATAGTACAGCAGCAGAATCTTATTATATAGTATAGTACAGCAGCAGAATCTTATTATATAGTATAGTACAGCAGCAGAATCTTATTATATAGTATATAGTACAGCAGAAGAATCTTATTATATAGTATAGTACAGCAGCAGAATCTTATTATATAGTATAGTACAGCAGCAGAATCTTATTATATAGTATAGTACAGCAGCAGAATCTTATTATATAGTATAGTACAGCAGCATAATCTTATTATATAGTATAGTACAGCAGCAGAATCTTATTATATAGTATAGTACAGCAGCAGAATCTTATTATATAGTATAGTACAGCAGCAGAATCTTATTATATAGTATAGTACAGCAGCAGAATCTTATTATATAGTATAGTACAGCAGCAGAATCTTATTATATAGTATAGTACAGCAGCAGAATCTTATTATATAGTATATAGTACAGCAGCAGAATCTTATTATATAGTATATAGTACAGCAGCAGAATCTTATTATATAGTATAGTACAGCAGCAGAATCTTATTATATAGTATATAGTACAGCAGCAGAATCTTATTATATAGTAGTATAGTACAGCAGCAGAATCTTATTATATAGTATATAGTACAGCAGCAGAATCTTATTATATAGTATAGTACAGCAGCAGAATCTTATTATATAGTATAGTACAGCAGCAGAATCTTATTATATAGTATATAGTACAGCAGCAGAATCTTATTATATAGTATATAGTACAGCAGCAGAATCTTATTATATAGTATAGTACAGCAGCAGCATTTTATTATATAGTATATAGTACAGCAGCAGAATCTTATTATATAGTATATAGTACAGCAGCAGAATCTTATTACTTCCGGGTTGGAGCGAGCGGTCGCATTCGCACTTCGGTCCGCAGGTAGTATTACTTTTCATTACTTTTCATTACATTTCATTATAGTACAACGGTTTGATTTGTCTAATCTTAGCAATTTCTTCTTAGCTAGCTACATAGCCGTCTTTGTATCAAAGATAATTGCGTAATTATCGTATTTCGTCGTCCTAACGTAGTCTACTGCACCTAGCCACATAGCTAACGTTCACCGTATAGCAGCACCGTAGAAACTATTACACTCAACTGAACGACTTGATTAGTGTAGTGTTAGCTAGCTACATAGTCGTCTTTGCTGTCTTCGTATCCAAGATAATTGTGTAGTTTAGAGTGTGTAGTCTTAGAGTGATTATCTTAATTTACCGAGGTTAGCTAGCCAGCTATTTGTCGTCCTTAACGTAGGAGACACTGCTAGCTAGCTAACAGCTAACAGCTAGCCAACAACAACCCGGTCGCATTCCGCTTCGCTCCACAGGTAGTATCACATTTTCATTTGATTACAGCACAACGGTTTGATTTGCTTGATCGTAGCTAGCTACATAGCTAGCTACATAGCCGTCCTTGTATCAAAGATAATTGTGTAGTCTAGAGCGATTTTCTAGGTTAGCTAGCCAGCTATTGTCGTTCTTTAACGCAACGTAACGTAATCATCACTGCTAGCTAGCCAGCTAGCCCCGAATAGTAGCACTGTAGAAACTATTACACTCACGGAACGACTTGATTAGTGTAGTGTCAACAACGCAGCCACTGCCAGCTAGCCTACTTCAGCAGTACTGTATCATTTTAATCATTTTAGTCAATAAGATTCTTGCTACGTAAGCTTAACTTTCTGAACATTCGAGACGTGTAGTCCACTTGTCATTCAATCTCCTTGCATTAGCGTCTTCTGTAGCCTGTCAACTATGTGTCTGTCTATCCCTGTTCTCTCCTCTCTGCACAGACCATACAAACGCTCCACACCGCGTGGCCGCGGCCACCCTAATCTGGTGGTCCCAGCGCGCACGACCCACGTGGAGTTCAGGTCTCCGGTAGCCTCTGGAACTGCCGATCTGCGGCCAACAAGGCAGAGTTCATCTCAGCCTATGCCTCCCTCCAGTCCCTCGACTTCTTGGCACTGACGGAAACATGGATCACCACAGATAACACTGCTACTCCTACTGCTCTCTCCTCGTCCGCCCACGTGTTCTCGCACATCCCGAGAGCTTCTGGTCAGCGGGGTGGTGGCACCGGGATCCTCATCTCTCCCAAGTGGTCATTCTCTCTTTCTCCCCTTACCCATCTGTCTATCGCCTCCTTTGAATTCCATGCTGTCACAGTTTCCAGCCCTTTGAAGCTTAACATCCTTATCATTTATCGCCCTCCAGGTTCCCTCGGAGAGTTCATCAATGAGCTTGATGCCTTGATAAGCTCCTTTCCTGAGGACAGCTCACCTCTCACAGTTCTGGGCGACTTTAACCTCCCCACGTCTACCTTTGACTCATTCCTCTCTGCCTCCTTCTTTCCACTCCTCTCCTCTTTTGACCTCACCTCTCACCTTCCCCCCTACTCACAAGGCAGGCAATACGCTCGACCTCATCTTTACTAGATGCTGTTCTTCCACTAACCCCATTGCAACTCCCTCCAAGTCTCCGACCACTACCTTGTATCCTTTTCCCTCTCGCTCTCATCCAACACTTCCCACACTGCCCCTACTCGGATGGTATCGCGCCGTCCCAACCTTCGCTCTCTCTCCCCGCTACTCTCTCCTCTTCCATCCTATCATCTCTTCCCTCTGCTCAAACCTTCTCCAACCTATCTCCTGATTCTGCCTCCTCAACCCTCCTCTCCTCCCTTTCTGCATCCTTTGACTCTCTATGTCCCCTATCCTCCAGGCCGGCTCGGTCCTCCCCTCCCGCTCCGTGGCTCGACGACTCATTGCGAGCTCACAGAACAGGGCTCCGGGCAGCCGAGCGGAAATGGAGGAAAACTCGCCTCCCTGCGGACCTGGTATCCTTTCACTCCCTCCTCTCTACATTTTCCTCCTCTGTCTCTGCTGCTAAAGCCACTTTCTACCACTCTAAATTCCAAGCATCAGCCTCTAACCCTAGGAAGCTCTTTGCCACCTTCTCCTCCCTCCTGAATCCTCCCCCCCCTCCTCCTCTCTGCAGATGACTTCGTCAACCATTTTGAAAAAGAAGGTCGACGACATCTGATCCTCGTTTGCTAAGTCAAACGACACCGCTGGTTCTGCTCACACTGCCCTACCCTGTGCTCTGACCTCTTTCTCCCCTCTCTCTCCAGATGAAATCTTGCGTCTTGTGACGGCCGGCCGCCCAACAACCTGCCCGCTTGACCCTATCCCCTCCTCTCTTCTCCAGACCATTTCCGGAGACCTTCTCCCTTACCTCACCTCGCTCATCAACTCATCCCTGACCGCTGGCTACGTCCCTTCCGTCCTCAAGAGAGCGAGAGTTGCACCCCTTCTGAAAAAACCTACACTCGATCCCTCCGATGTCAACAACTACAGACCAGTATCCCTTCTTTCTTTTCTCTCCAAAACTCTTGAACGTGCCGTCCTTGGCCAGCTCTACCGCTATCTCTCTCAGAATGACCTTCTGGATCCAAATCAGTCAGGTTTCAAGACTAGTCATTCAACTGAGACTGCTCTTCTCTGCATCACGGAGGCGCTTCGCACTGCTAAAGCTAACTCTCTCTCCTCTGCTCTCATCCTTCTAGACCTATCGGCTGCCTTCGATACTGTGAACCATCAGATCCTCCTCTCCACCCGCTCCGAGTTGGGCATCTCCGGCGCGGCCCACGCTTGGATTGCGTCCTACCTGACAGGTCGCTCCTACCAGGTGGCGTGGCGAGAATCTGTCCCCTCACCACGCGCTCTCACCACTGGTGTCCCCCAGGGCTCTGTTCTAGGCCCTCTCCTATTCTCGCTATACACCAAGTCACTTGGCTCTGTCATAACCTCACATGGTCTCTCCTATCATTGCTATGCAGACGACACACAATTAATCTTCTCCTTTCCCCTTCTGATGACCAGGTGGCGAATCGCATCTCTGCATGTCTGGCAGACATATCAGTGTGGATGACGGATCACCACCTCAAGCTGAACCTCGGCAAGACGGAGCTGCTCTTCCTCCCGGGAAGGACTGCCCGTTCCATGATCTCGCCATCACGGTTGACAACTCCACTGTGTCCTCCTCCCAGAGCGCTAAGAACCTTGGCGTGATCCTGGACAACACCCTGTCGTTCTCAACTAACATCAAGGCGGTGGCCCGTTCCTGTAGGTTCATGCTCTACAACATCCGCAGAGTACGACCCTGCCTCACACAGGAAGCGGCGCAGGTCCTAATCCAGGCACTTGTCATCTCCCGTCTGATTACTGCAACTCGCTGTTGGCTGGGCTCCTGCCTGTGCCATTAAACCCCTACAACTCATCCAGAACGCCGCAGCCCGTCTGGTGTTCAACCTTCCCAAGTTCTCTCACGTCACCCGCTCCTCCGCTCTCTCCACTGGCTTCCAGTTGAAGCTCGCATCCGCTACAAGACCATGGTGCTTGCCTACGGAGCTGTGAGGGGAACGGCACCTCAGTACCTCCAGGCTCTGATCAGGCCCTACACCCAAACAAGGGCACTGCGTTCATCCACCTCTGGCCTGCTCGCCTCCCTACCACTGAGGAAGTACAGTTCCCGCTCAGCCCAGTCAAAACTGTTCGCTGCTCTGGCCCCCAATGGTGGAACAAACTCCCTCACGACGCCAGGACAGCGGAGTCAATCACCACCTTCCGGAGACACCTGAAACCCCACCTCTTTAAGGAATACCTGGGATAGGATAAGTAATCCTTCTCCCCCCCCCCCCCCTAAAGATTTAGATGCACTATTGTAAAGTGGCTGTTCCACTGGATGTCATAAGGTGAATGCACCAATTTGTAAGTCGCTCTGGATAAGAGCGTCTGCTAAATGACTTTAAATGTAAAATGTAAATGTATATAGTACAGCAGCAGAATCTTATTATATAGTATAGTACAGCAGCAGAATCGTATTATATAGTATATAGTACAGCAGCAGAATCTTATTATATAGTATATAGTACAGCAGCAGAATCTTATTATATAGTATATAGTACAGCAGCAGAATCTTATTATATAGTATAGTACAGCAGCAGAATCTTATTATATAGTATATGGTACAGCAGCAGAATCTTATTATATAGTATATAGTACAGCAGCAGAATCTTATTATATAGTATATAGTACAGCAGCAGAATCTTATTATATAGTATAGTACAGCAGCAGAATCTTATTATATAGTATAGTACAGCAGCAGAATCTTATTATATAGTATAGTACAGCAGCAGAATCTTATTATATAGTATATAGTACAGCAGCAGAATCTTATTATATAGTATATAGTACAGCAGCAGAATCTTATTATATAGTATAGTACAGCAGCAGAATCTTATTATATAGTATAGTACAGCAGCAGAATCTTATTATATAGTATAGTACAGCAGCAGAATCTTATTATATAGTATAGTACAGCAGCAGAATCTTATTATATAGTATAGTACAGCAGCAGAATCTTATTATATAGTATAGTACAGCAGCAGAATCTTATTATATAGTATAGTACAGCAGCAGAATCTTATTATATAGTATAGTACAGCAGCAGAATCTTATTATATAGTATATAGTACAGCAGCAGAATCTTATTATATAGTATATAGTACAGCAGCAGAATCTTATTATATAGTATATAGTACAGCAGCAGAATCTTATTATATAGTATAGTACAGCAGCAGAATCTTATTATATAGTATAGTACAGCAGCAGAATCTTATTATATAGTATATAGTACAGCAGCAGAATCTTATTATATAGTATAGTACAGCAGCAGAATCGTATTATATAGTATAGTACAGCAGCAGAATCTTATTATATAGTATAGTACAGCAGCAGAATCTTATTATATAGTATAGTACAGCAGCAGAATCTTATTATATAGTATAGTACAGCAGCATAATCTTATTATATAGTATAGTACAGCAGCAGAATCTTATTATATAGCATAGTACAGCAGCAGAATCTTATTATATAGTATAGTACAGCAGCAGAATCTTATTATATAGTATATAGTACAGCAGCAGAATCGTATTATATAGTATAGTACAGCAGCAGAATCTTATTATATAGTATAGTACAGCAGCAGAATCTTATTATATAGTATAGTACAGCAGCAGAATCTTATTATATAGTATATAGTACAGCAGCAGAATCTTCAAGCGAAACAAATTTGCCATATCTATGCAAGTGTAACGGATGTGAAACGGCTAGCTTAGTTAGCGGTGGTGCTGGTGTAACGGATGTGAAACGGCTAGCTTAGTTAGCGGTGGTGCTGGTGTAACGGATGTGAAACGGCTAGCTTAGTTAGCGGTGGTGCTGGTGTAACGGATGTGAAACAGCTAGCTTAGTTAGCGGTGGTGCTGGTGTAACGGATGTGAAACGGCTAGCTTAGTTCGCGGTGGTGCTGGTGTAACGGATGTGAAACGCTAGCTTAGTTAGCGGTGGTGCTGGTGTAACGGATGTGAAACGGCTAGCTTAGTTAGCGGTGGTGCTGGTGTAACGGATGTGAAACGGCTAGCTTAGTTAGCGGTGGTGCTGGTGTAACGGATGTGAAACGGCTAGCTTAGTTAGCGGTGTGCGCTAAATAGCGTTTCAATCGGTTACGTCACTTGCTCTGAGACCTTGAAGTAGTAGTTCCCCTTGCTCTGCAAGGGCCGCGGCTTTTGTGGAGCGATGGGTAACGATGCTTCGAGGGTGACTGTTGTCGTTGTGCGCAGAAGGTCCCTGGTTCGCGCCCGGGTATGGGCGAGGGGACGGTTTAAAAGTATACTGTTACACAAGAAAACTGTCGACACCGCACCGACTGCCTGGCCCTCAGCTCCTTCTGCGTCTCAAATCACAGCCTATTCTCTATACACTACTTTTAACGCACTATAAATAGAGAATAGGGTGATATCTAGTGTGCACTCTCTGTCCGCAGTATACGATCCGAGGGTTAAAACACATAGCGTTGTACCAAATGGCACCCTATTCCACATAGAGTGCTCTACCCTGACTGGGGCCCTATGGTGAATAGGTTGTCATTTGGGAGGTAGCCAAAGTGAATGACTCAATGAGGTAGTTAAGACCTGTCAGGGCTCTAAATTGGACAGCGCTAGCCACTGAATTATTACACACGAACAAAGATTATTTGTTTGGCTCTATGGAGTTGGTTGGTTGGTTGAAGTTTTTATGTACCAGAAGACTTGCAAGGTCCCCCCGACTGTGGTCAGCCGTCCACTGGACTCTTTAGCTACGACCACCAAGGCATGAAGGAAAAAATGTCATTAATTGGATCTGATAAAAATGTATGAAGTAATTTAAGGAACTGCCTGCTCTCTTGTCTTTCAGATTAACCAGTGCAGTCACCCTCCAATCAGCACTAGTGACTGTATCAAGGTTGCATCGTGCGGATTAGCAAGCAGTACGGGGAAGGGAACTGTGGAACAGTTAAATGGCCTGTTCAAAATCTGAGCCAAGACCCAGGGGGCCTAGGGTGGCCTAGGTGACGGCCTCTCTCCCTGGCCACACACTGACGCGCTGGAGATTCCCCTGAGGTCACACAGTCGACCGCACCGTGCTGATACTCTACAACGAGGGACAATAGTTTTTCCTATGTAAGCTATTTTACATTGTGATGAAACCCCCTCGGCCCTAACGTTTATAGAAATTGTATATCACACACTACAGTTGAGGAACAAAAAAAGTTGATAAAAAAAAGTTGATAAACTTGTAAACTCACTTTTGAGAAAATGGCCCTTGAATATTTTTGGTACCTACTGGAGAGGTCTTCTTTGTCTACGCCCATTCAGCATCGTTCACACCCTCTTAAGCTTTAGCCCCGCCCATTCAGCATCGTTCACACCCTCTAAAGCTTTAGCCCCGCCCATTCAGCATCGTTCACACCCTCTGAAGCTTTAGCCCCACCCATTCAGCATCGTTCACACCCTCTTAAGCTTTAGCCCCACCCATTCAGCATCGTTCACACCCTCTTAAGCTTTAGCCCCGCCCATTCAGCATCGTTCACACCCTCTTAAGCTTTAGCCCCGCCCATTCAGCATCGTTCACACCCTCTTAAGCTTTAGCCCCGCCCATTCAGCATCGTTCACACCCTCTTAAGCTTTAGCCCCGCCCATTCAGCATCGTTCACACCCTCTTAAGCTTTAGCCCCACCCATTCAGCATCGTTCACACCCTCTGAAGCCTTAGCCCCACCCATTCAGCATCGTTCACACCCTCTTAAGCTTTAGCCCCACCCATCTCTATAAGGGTTGATCTGAATGTACTAACAGCAGCAGTCAAGCAACCAAGCTAACTTGCTAGCTACTTCCAGGCATCTAAGCGAGAGAGAGCGAGAGAGAGCGAGAGAGCGAGAGAGCGAGAGAGCGAGAGAGAGAGAGAGAGAGAGAGAGAGAGAGAGAGAGAGAGAGAGATGCCAGCAAGCAGCATACCACCCTGCATACCACTGCTGGCTTGCTTCTGAAGCTAAGCAGAGATGGTTCTGGTCAGTCCCTGGATGGGAGACCAGATGCTGCTGGAAGTGGTTTTGGAGGGCCAGTAGGAGGCACTCTTTCCTCTGGTCTAAAAAAAAATATCCCAATACCCCAGGGCAGTGTGTAGGGTGCCGTCTTTCGGATGGGACGTTAAATGGGTGTCCTGACTCTCTGAGGTCATTAAAGATCCCATGGCACTTATCGTAAGAGTAGGGGTGTTAACCCCGGTGTCCTGGCTAAATTCCCAATCTGGCCCTTAAACCATCACGGTCACCTAATAATCCCCAGTTTACAATTGGCTCATTAATCCCCCTCCTCTCCCCTGTAACTATTCCCCAGGTCTTTGCTGCAAATGAGAACATGTTCTCAATCAACTTACCTGGTAAAATAACGGATAAATAAAAATATATATAAATAAAAGAGAACAGCTCACTGAACATTACTGACTGTATTGTTATCCAGGGTGTTGCTGACTGCAACTGTGCTGTCAGATTGTTCCGTTCGTAAATTCAGAGCGTTTTGCGTTCCGAGCGCACAGCGGATCCTCTGACCAAGGAGTTTACTGACGTTTACTGACACCGGCCATATTCAACAGGTCGTTTGTAATTTCATCAGTGATTCTGCGCTCTGGTGCACTCAGACGAGAGTGCTCTGAAATAGGAGTAGAGGGCCAGACTGAATGTACGAACGCACCCGAAATGGTTACTTGCATCGTGAAGCTAGCTATGTAAACAATGAACCATTATCACAACTCATGACATTACTATACCGCATGAATCTGCAGGTAGCAAACCAACCAGGTACAATGTTAGCTAGCTAACATTAGGCTATAACTAGTCAGCGGTGCTCCAGAGTACCGATGTCCAATGTCCAAACTCTTGACAACAAGGTAGACGAAATCCGAGCAAGGGTTGCCTTCCAGAGAAACATCAGAGACTGTAACATTCTTTGATTCACGTTAACATGGCTCTCTCGAGACACGCTAACGGAGTCGGTACAGCCAGCTGGTTTCTTCACGCATCGCACCGACAGAAACAAATATCTCTCTGGTACAAAGAAGGGCGGGGGTGTATGCCTTATGATTAACGAGTCATGGTGTGGTCATAACAACATACAGGAACTCGAGTCCTTTTATTCACCTGACCTAGAATTCCTTACAATCAAATGCCGAACGCATTATCTACCAAGAGAATTATCTTCGATCATAACCACAGTCCTGTATATTCCAGATACTACAGATACTACACGGGACACTGTCAGGTTAACTACAGATACTATACCCTGCTATATTCTACACTCTCATGGTTAACTACAGATACTATACCCTGCTATATTCTACACTCTCATGGTTAACTACAGATACTATACCCTGCTATATTCTACACTCTCATGGTGAGCGACAGATACTATACTCTGCTACATTCTACACTCTCATGGTGAACTACAGATACTGTACGGGGACACTGTCAAGGTTAACTACAGATACTATACCCTGCTTTATCGGAAATTGTCACGGCTGCTTATCCGTCTTGACACGACAGTTTTAGCAAGAGCCTTCTCTCTGACGGAGATATGGTCCAGCTCATTGGGATTCCACCCCATGTCAGATGTGAAAGATGAGTTTGTAGTGATAATTTATCCGGTTTTAGACGGCAGGCTTGACTTGACGCTGCTGAGATAATAATGAAAGAACGTCAATTAATCAACGCAATGCCGGCATGGATAAAAAGTTTGTATGTTTGCGTGCGTGTGCGTGTGCGTGTGCGTGTGTGTGTGTGTGTGCGCGTGTGTGTGTGTGTGTGTGCGTGTGCGTATGTGCGCTCTGATAGAAGTGCACAATTGGGAACTCCTGTCCCTCAGAGAGAAGTAGAAGTATATCTGATTAATTATTCACACATATTAAAGCGGTAAAACGCTTAGCTGAAAGGAGAACAGACTACTGAACAATGTAACGTGATGTGATGCATACTCAACATGTTGTCTAGCACAGAGGTATGTAGCTAATTGTGTTACCTCCTGTAGGAGATGAATAACTCCTGTAGTAGATTAATAACCTCCTGTCGGAGATGTATACCTCCTGTAGGAGATGAATAACCTCCTGTAGGAGATGATTAACTCCTGTAGTAGATGAATAACTCCTGTAGGAGATGAATAACCTCCTGTAGGAGATGAATAACCTCCTGTAGGAGATGAATAACCTCCTGTAGGAGATGAATAACCTCCTGTAGGAGATGAATAACCTCCTGTAGGAGATCAATAACCTCCTGTAGGAGATGAATAACCTCCTGTAGGAGATGATTAACTCCTGTAGTAGATGAATAACTCCTGTAGGAGATGAATAACCTCCTGTAGGAGATGAATAACCTCCTGTAGTAGATTAATAACCTCCTGTCGGAGATGAATAACCTCCTGTCGGAGATGTATACCTCCTGTAGGAGATTAATAACCTCCTGTAGGAGATGATTAACTCCTGTAGTAGATGAATAACTCCTGTAGGAGATGAATAACCTCCTGTAGTAGATTAATAACCTCCTGTAGGAGATGATTAACTCCTGTAGTAGATGAATAACTCCTGTCGGAGATGAATAACCTCCTGTCGGAGATGAATAACCTCCTGTCGGAGATGAATAACCTCCTGTCGGAGATGAATAACCTCCTGTCGGAGATGTATACCTCCTGTAGTAGATGAATAACTCCTGTAGGAGATGAAACC
>NC_068430.1:4439341-4459341 GCF_023373465.1 Oncorhynchus keta | reverse complement strand
TAAAAACCATCCACAGTTAAACACTGTCCATAGAGAAACACTGTTAAAAACCATCCACAGACAAACACTGTTAAAAACCATCCACAGGCAAACACTGTTAAAAACCATCCACAGATAAACACTGTTAAAAACCATCCACAGATAAACACTGTTAAAAACCATCCACAGACAAACACTGTTAAAAACCATCCACAGACAAACACTGTTAAAAACCATCCACAGGCAAACACTGTTAAAAACCATCCACAGATAAACACTGTTAAAAACCATCCACAGATAAACACTGTTAAAAACCATCCACAGACAAACACTGTTAAAAACCATCCACAGGCAAACACTGTTAAAAACCATCCACAGATAAACACTGTCCATAGAGAAACACTTTTAAAAACCATCCACGGACAAACACTGTTAAAAACCATCCACAGACAAACACTGTTAAAAACCATCCACAGGCAAACACTGTTAAAAACCATCCACAGATAAACACTGTCCATAGAGAAACACTTTTAAAAACCATCCACGGACAAACACTGTTAAAAACCATCCACAGTCAAACACTGTTAAAAACCATCCACAGGCAAACACTGTTAAAAACCATCCACAGCCAAACACTGTTAAAAACCATCCACAGTCAAACACTGTTAAAAACCATCCACAGTCAAACACTGTTAAAAACCATCCACAGATAAACACTGTTAAAAACCATCCACAGATAAACACTGTTAAAAACCATCCACAGTCAAACACTGTTAAAAACCATCCACAGTCAAACACTGTTAAAAACCATCCACAGACAAACACTGTCCATAGAGAAACACTGTTAAAAACCATCCACAGATAAACACTGTCCATAGAGAAACACTGTTAAAAACCATCCACAGACAAACACTGTTAAAAACCATCCACAGGCAAACACTGTTAAAAACCATCCACAGATAAACACTGTTAAAAACCATCCACAGTCAAACACTGTTAAAAACCATCCACAGACAAACACTGTTAAAAACCATCCACAGATAAACACTGTTAAAAACCATCCACAGATAAACACTGTTAAAAACCATCCACAGACAAACACTGTTAAAAACCATCCACAGTCAAACACTGTTAAAAACCATCCACAGACAAACACTGTCCATAGAGAAACATTGTTAGTAATTCAATGTTTGTCTGATAATATAATTTAAACACAAATCCATCACAAAATCCTCTGTGATTTATGAAACATTGTCATTTGAATAATTGTGATCTGTGGAGTAAACTGGTAAACTGCAAGGTGACTGTTGGATGTTGTGTTCCAGGGTTGGGGATGGATTCGACTCAAACTGTGGCTGTACCAGGGTCGGTGGAAGGATACACATGCAGGGACTGTGAAATGCGCCCTACTGTGATTATTAATGACATCCTTTTCACTGCACCACATGTGAAAGGAGGGGAGGTGTCATGCTGGATCATCTCCAGGTACAACGCACCTCACTTCCTCTCTCTCTCTCTGGCGGTTTCCCTCTCTCACCTCACTTCCTCTCATTCTGGCAATCTCCCTCTCTCACCCCACTTCCTCTCTGGTGGTATCCTTCTCTCACCTCACTTCCTCTCTCTCTCTCTGGCGGTTTCCCTCTCTCACCTCACTTCCTCTCTCTCTCTCTGGCGGTTTCCCTCTCTCACCTCACTTCCTCTCTTTCTGGCAATCTCCTTCTCTCACCTCATTTCCTCTCATTCTGGCAGTCTCCCTCTCTCACCTCACTTCCTCTCTGGTGGTATCCTTCTCTCACCTCACTTCCTCTCTTTCTGGCAATCTCCTTCTCTCACCTCACTTCCTCTCTTTCTGGCAATCTCCTTCTCTCACCTCACTTCCTCTCTTTCTGGCAATCTCCCTCTCTCACCTCACTTCCTCTCTGGTGGTATCCTTCTCTCACCTCACTTCCTCTCTTTCTGGTAATATCCTTTTCTCACCTCACTTCCTCTCTTTCTGGCAATCTCCTTCTCTCACCTCACTTCCTCTCTTTCTGGCAATCTCCTTCTCTCACCTCACTTCCTCACTTTCTGGCAATCTCCCTCTCTCACCTCACTTCCTCTCTGGTGGTATCCTTCTCTCACCTCACTTCCTCTCTTTCTGGCAATATCCTTTTCTCACCTCACTTCCTCTCTTTCTGGCAATCTCCTTCTCTCACCTCACTTCCTCTCTTTCTGGCAATCTCCTTCTCTCACCTCATTTCCTCTCATTCTGGCAATCTCCTTCTCTCACCTCACTTCCACTCTTTCTGGCAATCTCCTTCTCTCACCTTACTCCCTCTCTCACTGGCGGTCTCCCTCTCTGTCTGGTGGTCTCCCTTCCTCTCTTTCTGGCAATTTCCTTCTCTCACCTCACTTCCTCTCTTTCTGGCAATCTCCTTCTCTCAACTCACTTCCTGTCTTTCTGGCAATCTCCTTCTCTCACCTCACTCCCTCTCTGTCTGGCGGTCTCCCTCCCTCTCTCACCTCACTCCCTCTCTCTCTGGTGGTCTCCCGCTCTGTCTGGCGGTCTCCCTCCCTCTCTCACCTCACTCCCTCTCTGGTGGTCTCCCTCCCTCTCTCACCTCACTCCCTCTCTGTCTGGCGGTATACCTCCCTCCCTCTCTCACCTCACTCTCTCTCTCTCTGGTGGTCTCCCCCTCTGTCATGTGGTCTCCCTCCCTCTCTCACCTCACTCCCTCTCTGTCTGGCGGTCTCCCTCCATCTCTCACCTCAATCCCTCTCTCTCTGGCAGTCTCCCTCTCTGTCTGGCGGTCTCCCTCCATCTCTCACCTCACTCCCTCTCTCTCTAGCGGTCTCCCTCTCTGTCTGGTGGTCTCCTTCCCTGTCTCACCTCACTCCCTCTCTGTCTGGCCGTCTCCCTCCCTCTCTCATCTCACTCCCTCTCAGTCTGGCAGTCTCCCTTCCTCTCTCAACTCACTTCCTCTCTTTCTGGTAATCTCGTTCTCTCACCTCACTTCCTCTCTGACAATCTCCTTCTCTCACCTCACTTCCTCTCTTTCTGGCAATCTCCTTCTCTCACCTCACTTCCTCTCTGACAATCTCCTTCTCTCACCTCACTTCCTCTCTTTCTGGCAATCTCCTTCTCTCACCTCATTTCCTCTCTGGCAATCTCCTTCTCTCACCTCACTTCCTCTCTTTCTGGCAATCTCCTTCTCTCACCTCATTTCCTCTCTGGCAATCTCCTTTTCTCACCTCACTCCCTCTCTGTCTGGTGGTCTCCCTCCATCTCTCACCTCACTTCCTCTCTTTCTGGCAATCTCCTTCTCTCACCTCATTTCCTCTCTGGCAATCTCCTTCTCTTACCTTACTTCCTCTCTGTCTGGCGGTCTCCCTCCCTCTCTCTCTGGCGGTCTCCCTCCCTCTCTCACCTCCCTCCCTCTCTCTCTGGCGGTCTCCCTCTCTGTCTGGCGGTCTCCCTCCTTCTCTCACCTCCCTCCCTCTCTTTCTAGCAATCTCCTTCTCTCACCTCACTTCCTCTCTTTCTGGCAATATCCTTCTCTCACCTCATTTCATCTCTGGCAATCTCCTTTTCTCACCTCCCTCCCTCTCTGTCTGGCGGTCTCCCTCCCTCTCTCTCTGGCGGTCTCCCTCCCTCTCTCACCTCCCTCCCTCTCTGTCTGGCGGTCTCCCTCCATCTCTCACCTCACTCCCTCTCTCCCCGGCGGCCTCCCTCTCTGTCTGGCGGTCTCCCTCCAACTCTCACCTCACTCCCTCTCTCTCTGTCTGGCGGTCTCCCTCTCCGTCTGGCGTTCTCCCTCCCTGTTTCACCTCACTCCCTCTCTGTCTGGTGGTCTCCCTCCCTCTCCCTCTCTCACCTCACTCCCTCTCTCTCTGGCGGCCTCCCTCTCTGTCTGGCGGTCTCCCTCTCTGTCTGGCAGTCTCCCTCCCTCTCTCACCTCACTCCCTCTCTGTCTGGCGGTCTCCCTCCAACTCTCACCTCTCTCCCTCTCTCTCTGGCCGTCTCCCTCTCTGTCTGGCTGTCTCCCTCTCTCACCTCACTTCCACTCTGACTGGCGGTCTCCCTCCCTGTCTCACCTCACTCCCTCTCTCTCTGGCGGTCTCCCTCTCTGTGTGGCGGTCTCCCTCCCTCTCTCACCTCCCTCCCTCTCTGTCTGGCGGTCTCCCTCCATCTCTCACCTCACTCCCTCTCTCTCTGGCGGTCTCCCTCTCTGTCTGGCGGTCTCCCTCCCTCTCTCACCTCCCTCCCTATCTGTCTGGCAGTCTTCCTCCCTCTCTCACCTCACTCCCTCTCTGTCTGGCGGTCTCCCTCCATCTCTCACCTCACTCCCTCTCTCTCTGGCGGTCTCCCTCTCTGTCTGGCGGTCTCCCTCCCTCTCTCACCTCCCTCCCTATCTGTCTGGCAGTCTTCCTCCCTCTCTCACCTCACTCCCTCTCTCTCTGGCGGTCTCCCTCTCTGTTTGGCATTCTCCCTCCATCTCTCACCTCACTCCCTCTCTCTCTGGTGGTCTCCCTCTCTGTCTGGCGGTCTCCCTCCCTCTCTCACCTCCCTCCCTATCTGTCTGGCAGTCTTCCTCCCTCTCTCACCTCACTCCCTCTCTGTCTGGCGGTCTCCCTCCATCTCTCACCTCACTCCCTCTCTCCCCGGCGGCCTCCCTCTCTGTCTGGCGGTCTCCCTCCAACTCTCACCTCACTCCCTCTCTCTCTCTCTGGCGGTCTCCCTCTCTGTCTGGCGTTCTCCCTCCCTGTCTCACCTCCCTCCCTCTCTGTCTGGCGTTCTCCCTCCCTGTCTCACCTCCCTCCCTCTCTCTCTGGCGGCCTCCCTCTCTGTCTGGCGGTCTCCCTCTCTGTCTGGCGGTCTCCCTCCCTCTCTCACCTCCCTCCCTCTCTGTCTGGCGGTCTCCCTCCCTCTCTCACCTCACTCCCTCTCTCTCTGGCGGTCTCCCTACCTCTCTCACCTCACTCCCTCTCTTTCTGGCAGTCTCCCTCCAACTCTCACCTCACTCCCTCTCTCTCTGGCCGTCTCCCTCTCTGTCTGGCGGTCTCCCTCCCTGTCTCACCTCACTCCCTCTCTGTCTGGTGGTCTCACTCCCTCTCTCACCTCACTCCCTCTCGCTCTGGCGGCCTCCCTCTCTGTCTGGCGGTCTCCCGCTCTGTCTGGCGGTCTCCCTCCCTCTCTCACCTCACTCCCTCTCGCTCTGGCGGCCTCCCCCTCTGTCTGGCGGTCTCCCTCTCTGTCTGGCGGTCTCACTGTGAACAAGGCCCTAATCTGCTCCAGGAATGCCGTACTACTATAGCCGACCCTGTAATACAACGCATTCCACCTATCTGGTGTATCTGACAAGAAAACATGTATTTGTTTATATATATATTTTTTACATGGCACCGTGGGGGAATAAACAACTGAGCCAAGAAATATAATTAAAGGTAGCGAGAGAGGAGGGGTGGGGTGGAGAGAGACAGCAACGACATTATATCCGGCTCAAAGCAAGAAGGGGACACAGTTTAGGACAAAGACAGAGAGAGAGAGAGAGAGAGAGAGGGCGTTGTTCCACCACCCACTAGCAGCGAGAGAGAGAGAGAGAGAGTTCCCAAACCTTCCATAACAAAGCCATCACCTACAAAGAAATTAACTTGGAAAAGAGTCCCCTAAGCGAGCTTGTCCTGGGGCTCTGTTTACAAACACAAACAGACCCCAGGTCAGAAACACAATTAGACCCAACCAAATCATGTGAAAATAAAAAGATAATTACTTGACAGCCTATAGGGAGGAGGTCAGAGACCTGGCAGTGTGGTGCCAGGATAACAAACTCTCCCTCAATGTGAGCAAGACAAAGGAGCTGATCTACAGGAAAAGGAGGGCCGAACAATCCCTCATTCACATCGACGGGGCTGTAGTGGATCGAGAGTTTTAAGTTCCCTGTTGTCCACATCACCAACAAACTATCATGGTCCAAACACAGACCCCACAAAGAATTTGAAAACAAATAGAAGTTTGATAAACTCCCATATCTACTGGGTGAAATACCACAGTGTGCCATCACAGCAGCAAGATTTGTGACCTGTTGCCACAAGAAAAGGGCAACCAGTGATGAACAAACACCATTGTAAATACAACCCATATTTATGTTTATTTATTTTCCCTTTTGTACTTTAACCATTTGCACATCTTTACAAATATTTAACTATTTGCACATCATTACAACACTCTCCATAGAGTTACTTCTGGCGCCGACAGAGATGGCCGCCTCGCTTCGCGTTCCTAGGAAGCTATGCAGTTTATTTTTCTTTTTTTTTTAAGTGTTATTTCTTACATTGGTACCCCAGGTCATATTAGGTTTAATTACATACAATCGAGAAGAACTACTGAATATAAGAGCAGCGTCAACTCACCATCAGTACGACCAAGAATATGACTTTCGCGAAGCGGATCCTGTGTTCTGCCTTTCACCCAGGACAACGGAATGGATCCCAGCCGGCGACCCAAAAAAACGACTTCATAAAAGAGGGATACGTAGCGGTCTTCTGGTCAGACTCCGGAGACGGGCTCATCGTGCACCACTCCCCAGTATACTTCTCGCCAATGTCCAGTCTCTTGACAACAAGGTTGATGAAATCCGAGCAAGGGTAGCATTCCAGAGGGACATCAGAGACTGTAACGTTCTTTGCTTCACGGAAACATGGCTCACTGGAGAGACGCTATCGGAGGCGGTGCAGCCAGCGGGTTTCTTCACGCATTGCGCCGACAGAAACAAACATCTTTCTGGTAAGAAGAGGGGCGGGGGCGTATGCCTTATGGCTAACGAGACGTGGTGTGGTCACAAAAGCATACAGGAACTCAAGTCCTTCTGTTCACCTGATTCCTCACAATCAAACGTCGACCGCATTATCTACCAAGGGAATTCTCTTCGATTATAATCACAGCCGTATATATTCCCCCCCAAGCAGACACATCGATGGTTCTGAACGAACTTTATTTGTCTCTTTGCAAACTGGAATCCATACATCCTGAGGCTGCATTCATTGTAGCTGGGGATTTTAACAAGGCTAATCTGAAAACAAAACTCCCTAAATTGTATCAGCATATCGATTGAGCAACCAGGGCTGGCAAAACCTTGGATCACTGCTATTCTAACTTTCGCAACGCATATAAGGCCCTGCCCCACCCTCCTTTCGGAAAAGCTGACCACGACTCCATTTTGTTGATCCCTGCCTACAGACAGAAACTAAAACAAGAAGCTCCCGCGCTGAGGTCTGTTCAACGCTGGTCCGACCAATCTGATTCCACACTCCAAGACTGCTTCCATCATGTGGACTGGGATATGTTTCGTATTGCGTCAGACAACAACATTGACGAATACGCTGATTCGGTGTGCGAGTTCATTAGAACGTGCGTTGTCGTTCCCATAGCAACGATTAAAACATTCCCAAACCAGAAACCGTGGATTGATGGCAGCATTCGCGTGACACTGAAAGCGCAAACCACTGCTTTCAATCAGGGCAAGGTGACCGGAAACATGACCGAATACAAACAGTGTAACTATTCCCTCCGCAAGGCAATCAAACAAGCTAAGCGTCAGTATAGAGACAAAGTAGAATCTCAATTCAACGCCTCAGACACAAGAGGTATGTGGCAGGGTCTACAGTCAATCACGGATTACACAATGAAAACCAGCCCCGTCACGGACCAGGATGTCTTGCTCCCAGGCAGATTAAATTACTTTTTTGCCCGCTTTGAGGACAATACAGTGCCACTGACACGGCCTGCAACCAAAACATGTGGCCTCTCCTTCACTGCAGCTGAGGTGAGTAAAACATTTAAACGTGTTAACCCTCGCAAGGCTGCAGGCCCAGACAGCATCCCCAGCCGCGCCCTCAGAGCATGCGCAGACCAGCTGGCTGGTGTGTTTACGGACATATTCAATCAATCCCTATCCCAGTCTGCTGTTCCCACATGCTTCAAGAGGGCCACCATTGTTCCTGTTCCCAAGAAAGCTAAGGAAACTGAGCTAAACGACTACCGCCCCGTAGCACTCACTTCCGTCATCATGAAGTGCTTTGAGAGACTAGTCAAGGACCATATCACCTCCACCCTACCTGACACCCTAGAGCCACTCCAATTTGCTTACCGCCCAAATAGGTCCACAGACAATGCAATCTCAACCACACTGCACACTGCCCTAACCCATCTGGACAAGAGGAATACCTATGTGAGAATGCTGTTCATCGACTACAGCTCGGCATTCAACACCATAGTGCCCTCCAAGCTCGTCATCAAGCCCCGCCCTGTGCAACTGGGTACTGGACTTCCTGACGGGCCAGCCCCCAGGTGGTGAGGGTAGGCAACAACATCTCCACCCCGCTGATCCTCAACACTGGGGCCCCACAAGGGTGCGTTCTGAGCCCTCTCCTGTACTCCCTGTTCACCCACGACTGCGTGGACACGCACGGCTCCAACTCAATCATCAAGTTTGCGGACGACACAACAGTGGTAGGCTTGATTACCAACAACGACGAGACGGCCTACAGGGATGAGGTGAGGGCCCTCGGAGTGTGGTGTCAGGAAAATAACCTCACACTCAACGTCAACAAAACTAAGGAGATGATTGACAGTCCAAGATGGCGTAGCAGTAAGTCGTCCTGTCGTATCGTCTCTCTGTAAATATCTGTAAATATCGTCTCTTTTTCATTTAAGATATTTTTCTTCGCATATCTTTAAAAACATTTTGCTAAACCTAAGCTTCCAAATACTCTCCTGCAATCCGCCTCACCCAATGTAGCTACTTTTCCTAAAGTATTTATATTTACTTCGGAACCGGAACCCCTCAACTGAAGCTAGCCAGCTAACCACCAGCTATGCTAGCGGTCTTCAGCTAACCGGTCATCAGCTAACCTTTAGCTCGTAAAGCACTCGCCAGTTCAAACAACGTTACGCTAACCAGAGCATAACGATCCTATTTAGTTTTTATCCCCGGATTCCCTCCGCAAACGGAACATTTTTTTCAGCTGGATCTTCACAACTAGCTATCGAGCAAAACCGCTACCCTGGTTGATTACTCCTGGCTAGCGTTTCCACCCACGTAGCTTGAAGCTAGCCCGGCCAGAGATCCTGTGCTCCTAGCATACTCCTGGGCTTCTATACCCGGACCCACGACCGGTCTATCGATGTCACTGCATGAAGAGGAATAAACAGACTCACCCTATCGTGACGTCCTCCAAAGGCTAACTCTCTAGCCCTCGCTATCTCCTTGCTTGCTAATTCGGCATGCTAACTGCTAGCTTGTTTAGCCCAGGTCCGCTGACTACTACATTGTTTACCCCGGCCTGCTAATATGTTAGCTTGTTAGCACAGGCCTGCTAACCGTCTGTATCGCAGTGGCCCATATGTACTTTCTACCTCTTCCCGATTTTTAAAATTTGTTTATACCTTCCGGAAACCTGCCTCACCCAATGTGATACGGAATCGCTATTATTTTTAATTTTTAGAACACACTCAAGAACCTCCAGAAGCTAACCAGCTAACTAGCTACAAGCTATTTAGTCATTGTTAGTTTTTTTTAACCTGGATAACACTCGCCAGTCCAGCCCCTCTGCCCCATCCACCGCTGACCCTGGACTCTGATCACTTGGCTACATAGCTGATGCATTGTTTTAGTTCACAATGGAGCCCCTAGTCCCACTCCTCATACCCCTGATACCTCCTTTGTCCCACCTCCCACATATGCGGTGACCTCACCCATTACAACCAGCATATCCAGAGATAAAACCTCTCTCATCATCACCCAGTGCCTGGGCTTACCTCCGCCGTACCCGCATCCCACCATACCCCTGTCTGCGCATTATGCCCTGAATATATTCTACCATGCCCAGAAACCTGCTCCTCTTATTCTCTGTCCCCAACGCTCTAGGCGACCAGTTTTGATAGCCTTTAGCCGCACCCTCATACTACTCCTTCTCTGTTCCGCGGGTGATGTGGAGGTAAACCCAGGCCCTGCATGTCCCCAGGCACCCTCATTTGTTGACTTCTATGATCGAAAAAGCCTTGGTTTCATGCATGTCAACATCAGAAGCCTCCTCCCTAAGTTTGTTTTTACTCACTGCTTTAGCACACTCTGCTAACCCTGATGTCCTTGCCGTGTCTGAATCCTGGCTCAGGAAGGCCACCAAAAATTCAGAGATTTCCATACCCAACTATAACATCTTCCGTCAAGATAGAACTGCCAAAGGGGGAGGAGTTGCAGTCTACTGCAGAGATAGCCTGCAAAGTAATGTCATACTTTCCAGGTCCATACCCAAACAGTTCGAACTACTAATTCTGAAAATTACTCTCTCCAGAAATAAGTCTCTCACTGTTGCCGCCTGCTACTGACCCCCCTCAGCTCCCAGCTGTGCCCTGGACACCATTTGTGAATTGATTGCCCCCCATCTAGCTTCAGAGTTTGTTCTGTTAGGTGACCTAAACTGGGATATGCTTAACACCCCGGCAGTCCTACAATCTAAGATAGATGCCCTCAATCTCACACAAATCATCAAGGAACCCACCAGGTACAACCCTAACTCTGTAAGCAAGGGCACACTCATAGACGTCATCCTGACCAACTGGCCCTCCAAATACACCTCTGCTGTCTTCAACCAGGATCTCAGCGACCACTGCCTCATTGCCTGTATCCGCTACGGTGCCGCAGTCAAACGACCACCCCTCATCACTGTCAAACGCTCCCTAAAACACTTCTGTGAGCAGGCCTTTCTAATTGACCTGGCCGGGGTATCCTGGAAAGACATTGACTACATCCGGTCAGTTGAGGATGCCTGGTCATTCTTTAAGAGTAACTTCCTCACCATTTTAGATAAGCATGCTCCGTTCAAAAAATGCAGAACTAAGAACAGATACAGCCCTTGGTTCACTCCAGACCTGACTGCCCTCGACCAGCACAAAAACATCCTGTGGCGGACTGCAATAGCATCGAACAGTCCCCGCGATATGCAACTGTTCAGGGAAGTCAGGAACCAATACACGCAGTCAGTCAGGAAAGCTAAGGCCAGCTTCGTCAGGCAGAAGTTTGCATCCTGTAGCTCCAACTCCAAAAAGTTCTGGGACACTGTGAAGTCCATGGAGAACAAGAGCACCTCCTCCCAGCTGCCCACTGCACTGAGGCTAGGGAACACGGTCACCACCGACAAATCCATGATTATCGAAAACTTCAACAAGCATTTCTCAAGCCTTCCGCCTGTCTACTCCTACCTCGGCCAACAGCTCCGGCCCCCCCGCAGCTCCTCGCCCAAGCCTCTCCAGGTTCTCCTTTACCCAAATCCAGATAACAGATGTTCTGAAAGAGCTGCAAAACCTGGACCCGTATAAATCAGCTGGGCTTGACAATCTGGACCCTCTATTTCTGAAACTATCCGCCGCCATTGTCGCATCCCCTATTACCAGCCTGTTCAACCTCTCTTTCATATCGTCTGAGATCCCCAAGGATTGGAAAGCTGCTGCAGTCATCCCCCTCTTCAAAGGGGGAGACACCCTGGACCCAAACTGTTACAGACCTATATCCATTCTGCCCTGCCTATCTAAGGTCTTCGAAAACCAAGTCAACAAACAGGTCACTGACCATCTCGAATCCCACCGTACCTTCTCCGCTATGCAATCTGGTTTCCGAGCCGGTCACGGGTGCACCTCAGCCACACTCAAGGTACTAAACGACATCATAACCGCCATCGATTAAAGACAGTACTGTGCAGCCGTCTTCATCGACCTTGCCAAGGCTTTCGACTCTGTCAATCACCAGATTCTTATCGGCAGACTCAGTAGCCTCGGTTTTTCGGATGACTGCCTTGCCTGGTTCACCAATTACTTTGCAGGCAGAGTTCAGTGTGTCAAATCGGAGGGCATGCTGTCCGGTCCTCTGGCAGTCTCTATGGGGGTGCCACAGGGTTCAATTCTCGGGCCGACTCTTTTCTCTGTATATATCAACGATGTTGGTCTTGCTGCGGGCGATTCCCTGATCCACCTCTACGCAGAAGACACCATTCTATATACTTTCGGCCCGTCATTGGACACTGTGCTATCTAACCTTCAAACGAGCTTCAATGCCATACAACACTCCTTCCGTGGCCTCCAACTGCTCTTAAACGCTAGTAAAACCAAATGCATGCTTTTCAACCGATCGCTGCCTGCACCCGCATGCCCGACGAGCATCACCACACTGGATGGTTCCGACCTTGAATATGTGGACACCTATAAGTACCTAGGTGTCTGGCTAGACTGCAAACTCTCCTTCCAGACCCATATCAAACATCTCCAATCGAAAACCAAATCAAGAGTCGGCTTTCTATTCCGCAACAAAGCCTCCTTCACTCACGCTGCCAAGCTTACCCGAGTAAAACTGACTATCCTACCGATCCTCGACTTCGGCGATGTCATCTACAAAATCGCTTCCAACACTCTACTCAGCAAACTGGATGCAGTTTATCACAGTGCCATCCGTTTTGTCACTAAAGCACCTTATACTACCCACCACTGCGACTTGTATGCTCTAGTCGGCTGGCCCTCGCTACATATTCGTCGCCAGACCCACTGGCTCCAGGTCATCTACAAGGCCATGCTAGGTAAAGCTCCGCCTTATCTCAGTTCACTGGTCACGATGGCAACACCCATCCGTAGCACGCGCTCCAGCAGGTGTATCTCACTGATCATCCCTAAAGCCAACACCTCATTCGGCCGCCTTTCGTTCCAGTACTCTGCTGCCTGTGACTGGAACGAATTGCAAAAATCGCTGAAGTTGGAGACTTTTATCTCCCTCACCAACTTCAAACATCAGCTATCTGAGCAGCTAACCGATCGCTGCAGCTGTAAATAATCTATAGGTAAATAGCCCACCCATTTTCACCTACCTCATCCCCACAGTTTTTATTCATTTACTTTTCTGCTCTTTTGCACACCAATATCTCTACCTGTACATGATCATCTGATCATTTATCACTCCAGTGTTAATCTGCAATATTGTAATTATTCGCCTACCTCCTCATGCCTTTTGCACACATTGTATATAGACTCCTCTTTTTTTCTACTGTGTTATTGACTTGTTAATTGTTTACTCCATCTGTAACTCTGTGTTGTCTGTTCACACTGCTATGCTTTATCTTGGCCAGGTTGCAGTTGCAAATGAGAACTTGTTCTCAACTAGCCTACCTGCTTAAATAAAGGTGAAATGAAAAAAAAAAAATGAAAAAAAATTGTGGACTTCAGGAGACAGCAGAGGGAACACCCCCCTATCCACATTGATGGAACAGTAGTGGAGAGGGTAGTACGTTTTAAGTTCCTCGGCATACACATCACAGACAAACTGAATTGGTCCACCCACACAGACAGCATCGTGAAGAAGGCGCAGCAGCGCCTCTTCAACCTCAGGAGGCTGAAGAAATTCGGCTTGTCACCAAAAGCACTCACAATCATCTACAGATGCACAATCGAGAGCATCCTGGCGGGCTGTATCACCGCCTGGTACGGCAACTGCTCCGCCCTCAACCGTAAGGCTCTCCAGAGGGTAGTGAGGTCTGCACAACGCATCACCGGGGGCAATCTACCTGCCCTCCAGGACACCTACACCACCCGATGTTACAGGAAGGCCATAAAGATCATTAAGGACAACAACCACCCGAGCCACTGCCTGTTCACCCCGCTATCATCCAGAAGGCGAGGTCAGTACAGGTGCATCAAAGCTGGGACCGAGAGACTGAAAAACAGCTTCTATCTCAAGGCCATCAGACTGTTAAACAGCCACCACTAACATTGAGTGGCTGCTGACTCAACTCCAGCCACTTTAATAATGGGAATTGATGGGAAATGACGTAAAATATATCACTAGCCACTTTAAACAATGCTACCTAATATAATGTTTACATACCCTACATTATTCATCTCATATGTATACGTATATACTGTACTCTATATCTTCTACTGCATCTTTATGTAATACATATATCACTAGCCACTTTAACTATGCCACTTTGTTTACATACTTTGTTTACATACTCATCTCATATCCCATTGGGGCGGCAGGGTAGCCTAGTGGTTAGAGTGTTGGACTAGTAACCGGAAGGTTGCAAGTTCAAATCCCAGAGGTACAAATATGACATTCTTCCCCTGAACAGGCAGTTATCCCACTGTTCCTAGGCCGTCATTGAAAATAAGAATTTGTTCTTAACTGACTTGCCTAGTAAAATAAAGGCAAAATTTAAAAAAAATGTAATACTGTACTTGATACCATCTACTGCATCTTGCCTATGCCGCTCTGTACCATCACTCATTCATATATCTTTATGTACATATTATTTTTCCCCTTACACTTGTGTGTATAAGACAGTAGTTTTGGAATTGTTAGTTAGATTACTTGTTGGTTATTACTGCATTGTCGGAACTTGAAGCACAAGCATATCGCTACACTCGCATTAACATCTGCTAACCATGTGTATGTGACAAATACAATTCGATTTGATTTGATTTGATTTGATTTGATTTTATAGCCTCAATGTGAAATGTTTGTGGAACTTTTGTGAGTGTTAAATGTAAATTCGTTGTTTATTTCACCTTTGTCTTTTGTTTATTGTCTATTTCAATTGCTATTGCAATGTAAAGAGAAAGGGAGACACGAGAAGGAGAAAGGGAGACAAAGATAGGGAAGGAGCGAGAGAGAGAGAGGGAGAGGGAGAGGGAGAGGGAGAGGGAGAGGGAGAACAGTGCTTTGCAAAAGTATTCATCACAGAAAAGTGGTTCCTGCATACCCTTTGCTATGAAGCCCCTAAATAAGATCTGGTGCAACCAATTACCTTCAGATGTAACATAATTAGCTAAATTAAGTCCACCTGTGTGCAATCTAATTGTCACATGATCTGTCACATGATCTCATTATGTTCTGAAAGGCCCCAGAGTCTGCAACACCACTAAGTAAGGGGCACCACCAAGCAAGCGGCACCATGAAGACCAAGGAGCTCTCCAAACAGGTCAGGGACAAAGTTGTGGAGAAGTACAGATCAGGGTTGGGTTATAAAAAAATATCAGAAACGTTCAACATCCCACTGAGCACCATTAAATCCATTATTAAAACATGGAAAGAATATGGCACCACAACAAACCTGCCAAGAGAGGGCCGCCCACCAAAACCCACTGACCAGGCAAGGAGGGCATTAATCAGAGAGGCAACAAAGAGACCAAAGATAACCCTGGAGGAGCTGCAAAACTCCACAGTAGAGATTGGAGTATCTGTCCATAGGACCACTTTAATCTGTACACTCCACAGAGCTGGGCTTTACGGAAGAGTGGACAGAGAAAAAAAACATTGCTTGAAGAAAAAAATAAGAAAACACATTTGGTGTTCGCCAAAAGGCACGTGGGAGACTCTCCAAACATATGGAAGAAGGTACTCTGGTCAGATGAGACTAAAATGTAGCTCTTTGGCCACCAAGGAAAACGTTACGTCTGGCGCAAACCCAACACCTCTCATTACCCTTAGAACAACATCCCCACAGTGAAGCATGGTAGGGTGGCAGCATCATTCTGTGGGGATGTTTTTGGGGATGATGGTACTAAATACAGGGAAATTCTTGAGGGAAACCTGTTTCAGTCTTCCACAGATTTGGGACATTAACGGAGGTTCACCTTCCAGCAGGACAACAACCCTAAGCATACTGCTAAAGCAACACTAGAGTGGTTTAAGGGGAAACATTTAAATGTCTTGGAATGGCCTAGTTAAAGCCCAGACCTCAATCCAATTGAGAATCTGTGTTATGACTTAAAGATTGCTGTTCACCAGAGGAACCCATCCAACTTGAAGGAGCTGGAGCAGTTTTGCCTTGAAGAATGGGCAAAAATCCCAGTAGCTAGATGTGCCAAGCTTATAGAGACATACCCCAAGAGACTTGTAGCTGTAATTGCTGCAAAAGTATCTACAAAGTATTGACCATGGGGGTGAATAGTTATACACACTACATTTTTTATGTGCTTTTGTCTTATTTGTTGTTTGTTTAACAATAAAAAAATATATATATATCTTCAAAATGGTAGGTTTGATGTGTAAATCAAATGATACAAACCCCTAAAAAAATAAATTTAAATTCTAGGTTGTAAGGCAACAAAATAGGAAAAATGCCAAGTGGGGTGAATACTTTTGCAAGTAGTGCACTACTTTTGGCTGCAGATGGATATCACTGGGACGAACATAGAGGAAGACAGTAGAGCAGGGATCCTCAACTACATTCAGCCACGGGGGACTATTTTTCTCTTGAGCAGATGGTCGGCAGGCCAGAACATAATTACAAATCATTTGTAGACTGCAAATTGACCGCAATAAGTCTAATCAGATACTTTTGACTAAAACATAATAAATTCAAACCTTGATTACATTTGTATAGGGTCACTTCCTGTTTCTCTATTATGTGTGGGAATATTTCTTAAATTGAAATCACTCGGAGCTGATTTCCTGGTGTTTTTACTGTCTTTTATGTCCAACACCAAAATTCTACTCAAAATATTAATATTATGAAATGTTTAACTCAGAAAACCTTGGGGGGACAAATAAAATCACCAGTTGGGGAACAGTAGAACAGTAGAACACTAGAACAGTAGAACAGTAGAACAGTAGAAGACTAGAACAGTAGAACAGTAGACCAGTAGACCAGTAGACCAGTAGAACAGTATAACAGTAGAACACTAGAACACTAGAACAGTAGAACAGTAGAACACTAGAACAGTAGAACAGTAGAACAGTAGAAGACTAGAACAGTAGAACAGTAGAACAGTAAAACACTAGAACAGTAGAACACTAGAACAGTAGAACAGTAGAACAGTATAACAGTATAACACTAGAACAGTAGAACAGTAGAACAGTAGAACACTAGAACAGTAGAACAGTATAACAGTAGAACAGTAGAACAGTAAAACACTAGAACACTAGAACAGTATAACACTAGAACACTAGAACAGTAGAACAGTAGAACACTAGAACAGTAGAATAGTAGAACAGTAGAACACTAGAACAGTAGAACACTAGAACAGTAGAACAGTATAACACTCGAACAGTATAACAGTATAACAGTAGAACAGTAGAACACTAGAACACTAGAACAGTTGAACACTAGAACAGTAGAACAGTAGAACACTAGAACAGTAGAACAGTATAACACTAGAACAGTAGAACACTAGAACACTAGAACAGTAGAACACTAGAACATTAGAACAGTAGAACACTAGAATAGAACAGTAGAACAGTAGAACAGTATAACACTAGAACACTAGACCAGTAGAACACTAGAACAGTTGAACACTAGAACACTAGAACACTAGAACACTAGAACAGTAGAACAGTATAACACTAGAACACTAGAACACTAGAACAGTATAACACTAGAACAGTAGAACAGTATAACACTAGAACAGTAGAACAGTAGAACACTAGAACACTAGACCAGTAGAACACTAGAACACTAGAACAGTTGAACACTAGAACACTAGAACAGTAGAACACTAGAACAGTAGAACAGTAGAACAGTATAACACTAGAACAGTAGAACAGTAGAACAGTATAACACTAGAACAGTAGAACAGTATAACACTAGAACAGTAGAACAGTATAACAGTAGAACAGTAGAACACTAGAACACTAGAACACTAGACCAGTAGAACACTAGAACAGTAGAACACTAGAACAGTATAACAGTAGAACAGTAGAGCCTCATTCTCATCTCCAGCCCAGCAAGGCTGTTTGTTACTTTTATTTAGCATATTTTACTTATCTATTTTTTACTTCACTTTTTTTTTCTTAAAAACGTATTGAAAGCATTGTTGGTTAAATAGGGCTTGCAAGTAAGCATTTACTGTAAGGTCTAACATGACAAATACAATTTAATTTGTTATCCGTTCTCCTTTACTGAATCCCTTCTTCATTCTGTTCATTCTCTTTTGTTCGCACTCATCCACTCTGTCTTGCATTCTCTCTCATGTGGTAGTATCACCTCTCTCCTGACTCTCTCTCTAGCTCTCTCTTTATCTCTCCATCTCTCTATCTCTCTTCCTTTCTTTCTCCAGATCCCCTGTCACCAGCTCTCACTCCTGGAGGAGCGAGGAGGCGGGAGAGAGACAGTGAACAGAGAAGAAGCTGTCCCTCGAAGGAGATAAGAGAGAAACAGGGAACAGAGAAGATGCTGTCCCTAGAGGAGATAAGATAGAGACTGGTAACAGAGAGAGACAGGGAACAGAGAAGATGCTGTCCCTCGAAGGAGATAAGAGAGAAAGAGGGAACAGAGAAGATGCTGTCCCTAGAGGAGATAAGAGAGAGACAGGGAACAGAGAAGATGCTGTCCCTAGAGGAGATAAGAGAGAGATAAGATAGAGACTGGGGACAGAGAAGATGCTGTCCCTAGAGGAGATAAGAGAGAGACAGGGAACAGAGAAGATGCTGTCCCTAGAGGAGATAAGAGAGAGATAAGAGAGAGACTGGGGACAGAGAAGATGCTGTCCCTAGAGGAGATAAGAGAGAGATAAGATAGAGACTGGGGACAGAGAAGATGCTGTCCCTAGAGGAGATAAGAGAGAGACAGGGAACAGAGAAGATGCTGTCCCTAGAGGAGATAAGAGAGAGATAAGAGAGAGACTGGGGACAGAGAAGATGCTGTCCCTAGAGGAGATAAGAGAGAGATAAGAGAGAGACTGGGGACAGAGAAGATGCTGTCCCTAGAGGAGATAAGAGAGAGACAGGGAACAGAGAAGATGCTGTCCCTAGAGGAGATAAGAGAGAAACAGGGAACAGAGAAGATGCTGTCCCTAGAGGAGATAAGAGAGAGACCGGGAACAGAAAGAGACAGGGAACAGAGAAGATGCTGTCCCTAGAGGAGATAAGAGAGAGACTGGGGACAGAGAAGATGCTGTCCCTAGAGGAGATAAGAGAGAGACTGGTAACAGAGAGAGACAGGGAACAGAGAAGATGCTGTCCCTAGAGGAGATAAGAGAGAGGCAGGTAACAGAGGGAGACGGGGAACAGAGAAGATGCTGTCCCTAGAGGAGATAAGAGAGAGACTGGGGACAGAGAAGATGCTGTCCCTAGAGGAGATAAGAGAGAGACTGGTAACAGAGAGAGACAGGGAACAGAGAAGATGCTGTCCCTAGAGGAGATAAGAGAGAGACTGGGGACAGAGAAGATGCTGTCCCTAGAGGAGATAAGAGAGAGGCAGGTAACAGAGGGAGACGGGGAACAGAGAAGATGCTGTCCCTAGAGGAGATAAGAGAGAGGCAGGTAACAGAGGGAGACGGGGAACAGAGAAGAAGCTGTCCCTAGAGGAGATAAGAGAGAGACTGGGAACAGATAAGATGCTGTCCCTAGAGGAGATAAGAGAGAGAAGCAGGAAATAGAGGGGAGAGGAAAATAACTGAAAGAGTCTTAGTCTAATCAACAGAAGAACATACACACCAGATGATAACTGGGAGCGAGAGAAAGAGAGAGAGCTGATGGACAAGCACTACTCGAATCAATCTCACTATCTATCTCACACTATGTCATGTGAATACTCAAGATGGCGCTGACAGACATGTCAGACTTCAAAAAAAGCTCACCTGAGGAAAATGCTATCGCGTAATGCTATCGCGTAATGCTATCGCGTAATGCTATCGCGTCATCAAGTATTCCTGACCAGAATAACATTGATGTATACACTGACTCGATGACTGATTTCATCAGCAAAGTGCATCGAGGATGTTGTTCCCACTGCGATGATTAGAACCTATATAAACCTGAAAAACTGTAGATAGATGGCAACATTCGCTCGAAAATTAAAGCCCGAACGGTAACCAGGAACATGGACGAGTACAGACAGTGCAGTTCTTGCCCTCCATAAGGCGATGAAGTTGGCAAAATGTCAGTACTGCTCAGAAACCTGATGTATGTGGCGGGGACTACAGATTATAAAGGGAAAACCAGCCAAGTTGCTGAAACTGACGCCTTGCTCCCGGACAAGTTAAACACCTTCTTCACCCGCTT
>NC_068430.1:4411841-4434341 GCF_023373465.1 Oncorhynchus keta | reverse complement strand
AAGTCCATGGAGAATAAGAGCACCTCCTCCCAGGCTAGGAAACATTGTCACTACCGATAAATAGGATTCACTGACAACACTGATAAATCAACGATAATCAAGAATTTCAATAAGCATATCTCTATGGCTGGTCACCTGGCTACCCCAACCCCAGCCAAAAGCTCTGCACCCCCTGCAGCAACTGGTCCAAGCCCCCCTTTTATACAGTGGCACACACTGTATACAGATTTTCTATTGTGTTATTGACTGTACGTTTGTTTATGTGTAACTCTGTGTTGTTTTTGTACAGTTCTCCTGAGTCCCCCATACCTCCTGGAGTGGGATGTTAATGGTGCTGGAGGGTGTACTGTACTGGGTTGTTGTGTACCCTGACATGTGTGGAGTTTGTTTGATGGGTTTTTACTTTAATTGGGTCATTAAAGTAAAACAAAATGTAAACATTTACAAAAAAAAAGGTTATATTTCTAGTCTAGCTGCATAGTTCTTTGAAATCCCCTTCTCTCAATTCAACTCAATTTAATTCAAGGGGCTTTATTGGTGTCATGCCTTGGTCTTAGTATTTTGTGTTTTCTTTATTTATTTGGTCAGGCCAGGGTGTGACATGGGTTATTGTGGTGTGTTTTTTGTCTTGGGCTTTTGTGGGGTGTCTACGTAGTCTATGGCTGCCTGAGGCGGTTCTCAATCAGAGTCAGGTGATTATCGTTGTCTCTGATTGGGAGCCATATTTAGGCAGGTGTTTCGTGGGTGATTGTTCCTGTCTTTGTGTTTGCACCAGATAGGGCTGTTTCGGTTTTCATTATTTCATTCCATTATTTTTGTAGTTTCTGCATGTATCGTTTTTCCTTCATTAAAATATATTATGAATCATCATCACGCTGCATTTTGGTCCGATCCTTGTTCTACCTCTTCGTCAGAGGAGGAGATAGAAGAGAGCCATTACAGAATCACCCACCACACCCGGACCAAGTGGCGTGGTAACAGGCAACAGCGACAGCAGAAGCAGCGAAAGGTGGAACGGACATGGAAGGATGAATTGTTCGGAGAAGGACCCTGGGATCAGCCTGGAGAATATCGCCGCCCCAAAGAAGAACTGGAGGCGGCGAGAGCTGAGAGGCGCTGGTATGAGGAGAAGCAACAGCGGCAGCAGGAGCAACAATATCGGGACTACACAACTTGGGAGGAGATAGACAGGTGGGCGGTCGACCCAGGGAGAGTGCCGGAGCCCGCCTGGGATTCGCTGGAGCAGTGCGAAGAGGGTTATAGGAGAATGGAGTTGGAGAGACAAGCACGACGGCGCAAAAGGAAGCCCAAGAGTCAGCCCCAAAAATGTATTGGGGGGGGGCTCAGGGAGAGTGTGGCAGAGTCAGGAGTCAGACCTGAGCCAACTCTCCCTGTTTATCGTGAGGAGCCAAGGAGGAGACCAGAACCAGAGCCGGTGTTAGAGGTGAGCGAAGCAGAGACTGTGAAGGAGTTCATGTGGAAAGTGGAGGAGAGAGTAATGAGGGAGTTGCGAGTTTGGTGCTTTAGGTATGATATTCGTCCGACGGAGCGTGTCAGGGATTTGATGGCACCTGGGTCAGTGCTCCATACTCGTCCTGAGGCGCGTGTTAGTCGGCTGGTGAAAATTGTGCCAGCCTCACGCACTAGGCCTCCTGTGTACCTACCTAGCCTTGCACGTCCTGTGCCAGCCCTGCTCTCAGGCTCTCCAGTACACCTTCACACACCAGTCCTCCGGTGGCAGCTCCCCGCACCAGGCTTCCTGTGCGTGTCCTCGGTCCAGTACCACCAGTTCCAGCACCACGCACCAGGCCTTCAGTGCGCCTCGCCTGTTCAGCGCAGCCAGAGCCTTTCTCCTCTCCAGTGCTGTCGGAGTCTCCCACCTGTCTAGCGCTGTCGGAGCCTCCCGCCTGTTCAGCGCAGCCAGCGCTTTCCTCCTCTCCTGCGCTGCCGGAGTCTCCTGCCTGTTTAGCGCAGCCAGAGCTTTCCTCCTCTCCTGCGCTGCTAGAGTCTCCCGCCTGTTCAGCGCAGCCTGAGCTGCCAGTCTGCATGGAGCAGCCAGAGATGTCAGTCTGCATGGAGCAGCCAGAGCTGCCAGTCTGCATGGAGCAGCCAGAGCTGCCAGTCTGCATGGAGCAGCCAGAGCTGCCAGGTTTCATAGAGCTGCCAGTCTGCATAGAGCAGCCAGAGCTGCCAGTCGGCATGGAGCTGCCAGTCTGCATAGAGCAGCCAGAGCTGTCAGTCTGCATAGAGCAGCCAGAGCTGTCAGTCTGCATGGAGCAGCCAGAGCTGCCAGTATGCATGGAGCAGCCAGAGCTGCCAGTCTGCATGGAGCAGCCAGAGCAGCTAGATCCGCCAGTCAGCCAGACTCTTCCAGATCTGCCAGTCAACCAGACTCTTCCAGATCTGCCAGTCAACCAGACTCTTCCAGATCTGCCAGTCAACCAGACTCTTCCAGATCTGCCAGTCAACCAGACTCTTCCAGATCCGCCAGCCAGCCAGGATCTGCCGGAGCCAACTACCTGCCTGAGCTTCCTCTCAGTGCTGAGCTTCCTCTCAGTGCTGAGCTTCCTCTCAGTGCTGGGCTTCCCCTCAGTGCTGGGCTTCCCCTCAATGCTGGGCTTCCCCTCAGTGCTGGGCTTCCTCTCAGTGCTGAGCTGCCCCTCAGTCCCGAGCTGCCCCTCAATCCCGAGCTGTCCCTCAATCCCGAGCTTCCCCTCAGTCCCGAGCTTCCCCTCAGTCCCGAGCTTCCCCTCAGTCCCGAGCTGCCTCAGTCCCGAGCTACCTCAGTCCCGAGCTGCCCCTCAGTCCCGAGCTGCCCCTCAGTCACGAGCTGCCCCTCAGTCCAGTGGGGTTCTGGGTGAGGACTATTAGGCCATGGTCGGCGGCGAGGGTGGACTATCCCAGGACGCGAGGGGGAGGAACTAAGACATTTATGGAGTGGGATCCATGTCCCGAGCCGGAGCCGCCACCATGGACAGACGCCCACCCGGACCCTCCCTATGGTTTTGAGGTGCGTCCGGGAGTCCGCACCTTAGGGGGGGGGGGTTCTGTCACGCCTTGGTCTTAGTATTTTGTGTTTTCTTTCTTTATTTGGTCAGGCCAGGGTGTGACATGGGTTATTGTGGTGTGTTTTTTGTCTTGGGCTTTCGTGGGGTGTCTACATAGTCTATGGCTGCCTGAGGCGGTTCTCAATCAGAGTCAGGTGATTATCGTTGTCTCTGATTGGGAGCCATATTTAGGCAGCCATATTCTGTGAGTGTTTCGTGGGTGATTGTTCCTGTCTTTGTGTTTGCACCAGATAGGGCTGTTTCGGTTTTCATTATTTCATTCCATTATTTTTGTAGTTTCTGCATGTATCGTTTTTCCTTCATTAAAATATATCATGAATCATCATCACGCTGCATTTTGGTCCGATCCTCTTCGTCAGAGGAGGAGATAGAAGAGAGCCGTTACAATTGGCATGGGAAAGTTATGTTAACATTGCCAAAGCAAGTGAAGTAGATAATTTACAAAAGTGAAATAAATAAATAAAAATGAACAATAAACATTACACAGAAATTCCAAAAGAATAAGACATTTCAAATACAATGTTGTATCGATGTGTTGCCGTCCTGGGTCTCTGTGAGGTCTGTTTGTGAACAGAGCCCCAGGACCAGCTTGTTTAGGGCACTTTTCTCCAGGTCCATTAACAGTGCGAAAGCAAGTGAGGTAGATAATATAAAAAAGTGAAATAAACAATAAAAATGAACCTTTCTCACTCTCTCTGTGTGTGTCTGTCTCTCTCTCTCTCACTCTTATTGGTAGTGGGTGGTGGGACAGAGCCCGTTGTTTGAATACAATGGCCTTGTATCGCTCTGTGTCACCAGTAGACCAGGGCCTGCTACCTGGTTGTGCTGATAAAGCATCTCAGATCTCAGAAATGTGTTCACAAATGCTGAGAATAGAGCATTTTTTTTTTGGGGGGGGACTTGAAAAACTATAGA
This sequence comes from Oncorhynchus keta, assembly GCF_023373465.1. Classification (NCBI taxonomy): domain Eukaryota; kingdom Metazoa; phylum Chordata; class Actinopteri; order Salmoniformes; family Salmonidae; genus Oncorhynchus; species Oncorhynchus keta. The sequence goes on along the minus strand of NC_068430.1, from coordinate 4,430,358 downwards.
TAAAACGTATTGGTTGTCATCCACTGGACAGGTAGATTTCACGACAAGTTGGAAATGGCACATTTCTACAGTCTGTGTTTTGTAAGGACTCCATTTGCTAACTGCAGGCATTGCAAAGCAACACCTGTCATTCAATGGAGTTTCCTTTTCAGAGTTCCCAACATAAATACAGAGAAGGCCAGACTTTGATGACAAAGTCTGATGATAATCTAGACCGACATGTATTAGAATCTATAAATAATCTAGACGGACATGTATTAGTATCTATAAATAATCTAGGCCTACATGGAACGGTATCTATAATCTATAAATAATCTTGACCTACATGGAACGGTATCTATAATCTATAAATAATCTTGACCTACATGGAACGGTATCTATAATCTATAAATAATCTTGACCTACATGGAACGGTATCTATAATCTATAAATAATCTTGACCTACATGGAACGGTATCTATAATCTATAAATAATCTTGACCTACATGGAACGGTATCTATAATCTATAAATAATATTGACCTACATGGAACGGTATCTATAATCTATAAATAATCTTGACCTACATGGAATGGTATCTATATCTATAAATAATCTTGACCTACATGGAACGGTATCTATAATCTATAAATAATCTTGACCTACATGGAACGGTATCTATAATCTATAAATAATCTTGACCTACATGGAACGGTATCTATAATCTATAAATAATCTTGACCTACATGGAACGGTATCTATAATCTATAAATAATCTTGACCTACATGGAACGGTATCTATAATCTATAAATAATCTTGACCTACATGGAATGGTATCTATAATCTATAAATAATCTTGACCTACATGGAACGGTATCTATAATCTATAAATAATCTTGACCTACATGGAACTGTATCTATAATCTATAAATAATCTTGACCTACATGTATTAGTATCTATAAATAATCTAGGCCTACATGGAACGGTATCTATAATCTATAAATAATCTTGACCTACATGGAACGGTATCTATAATCTATAAATAATCTAGACCTACATGGAACGGTATCTATAATCTATAAATAATCTAGGCCTACATGGAACGGTATCTATAATCTATAAATAATCTAGGCCTACATGGAACGGTATCTATAATCTATAAATAATCTTGACCTACATGGAACGGTATCTATAATCTATAAATAATCTTGACCTACATGTATTAGTATCTATAAATAATCTAGGCCTACATGGAACGGTATCTATAATCTATAAATAATCTTGACCTACATGGAACGGTATCTATAATCTATAAATAATCTAGACCTACATGGAACGGTATCTATAATCTATAAATAATCTAGACCTACATGGAACGGTATCTATAATCTATAAATAATCTAGACCTACATGGAACGGTATCTATAATCTATAAATAATCTAGGCCTACATGGAACGGTATCTATAATCTATAAATAATCTAGACGGACATGTATTAGTATCTATAAATAATCTAGGCCTACATGGAACGGTATCTTTAATCTATAAATAATCTTGACCTACATGGAACGGTATCTATAATCTATAAATAATCTTGACCTACATGGAACGATATCTATAATCTATAAATAATCTAGACGGACATGTATTAGTATCTATAAATAATCTAGACCTACATGTAACAGTATCTATAAATAATCTAGGCCTACATGTAACAGTATCTATAAATAATCTAGACCTACATGGAACAGGAGCTCTTGCTGCTTTGACAATGATTTCACATTAAGACTTGTTCACATGACAGGCCTAGTGTAATTTTGACTATTTAATTACCTACATTATGTTATTTCAAGTTATCCCATTGAAGAGCAATATCACATTGTTAAAAACAAATATGCCAATATTGAAAATGCCTATGATTTGGGCAATTGAAAGCATCTAGGTCCAATGTTAACTTTGTGTTTGATGAAGATGATAGACCTTTCAAACCTCATATGCAGCATTATTGGCAAGTGATGCCTACTGTTCTAAGTGACTTGATGCCTGCTGTTCTAAGTGACTTGATGCCTGCTGTTCTGAGTGACTTGATGCCTGCTGTTCTAAGTTATGTGATGTCTACTGTCTACAAATACAATTTAAACCCAGGTCTCGTCACCTGATCGACAGACAAACAGGCACGGTAGTGAGATTAGCAGAGTGAGTGGAAGAGGAAAGGGAACAACAGGTGCCAACAGGGGCCTAGAGTCCAGGTTCCTGTAATTACCTCTCTGTCACCCTAGTTCTCTGTGTGTGGTCTAGATAGGAGGAGGAGACAGAGATCCACACTGTTGTCTCTAAGTCTCTCTACCAGCCTGGTAGCCAGCTGTCTGTCCTCAAACCTGCCTGGGTTCACATCGTATCTGTTTTCTTTCATATACTGTCAGCATTTGAACGAGTCTACCTGGATTGTTAAACAGGAGGCGTTTGAACTTCTATTCTGCCAGTCAAGAGAAATCATGCTCAGCAAAAGTATTTGAAAGAAAACAAATACTATTTGAATCCAGGTCTGCTGTTTGCTGTTCACAGGCCACTGACTGCAGTATCCTCCTCCTCCTCCTCCTCCTCCTCCTCCTCCTCCTCCTCCTCTGCCCTTCCTCTCCTCTCCCCCCATTCTCCTCTCCCCCTCCTTTCCTGCTCGTGGAGGGGCAAGAGCTAATTTTAATCAGCTCGTGCTTTTACCCATATTTGGACAGGCTGGGCGGCTGCTGGTTGCTCTGCTCCTTGCTAGCAGCTGTCTGTGGATCAGGTTACAGCCACTGGAAATGAGGTATAAGAATACATGGAGGTGACTGAATTACTGAGACAGTGGACGGAAAGAACAGGGAGAAAACAGGATATCAGGAGGGAAAACACTGCTTTAGGAGGGAGGGAACAGGGGGATATCAGGAGGGAAAACACTGCTTTAGGAGGGAGGGAACAGGGGGATATCAGGAGGGAAAACACTGCTTTAGGAGGAAGGGAACAGGGGGATATCAGGAGGGAAAACACTGCTTTAGGAGGGAGGGAACAGGGGGATATCAGGAGGGAAAACACTGCTTTAGGAGGGAGGGAACAGGGGGATATCAGGAGGGAAAACACTGCTTTAGGAGGGAGGGAACAGGGGGATATCAGGAGGGAAAACACTGCTTTAGGAGGGAGGGAACAGGGGGATATCAGGAGGGAAAACACTGCTTTAGGAGGGAGGGAACAGGGGGATATCAGGAGGGAAAACACTGCTTTAGGAGGGAGGGAACAGGGGGATATCAGGAGGGAAAACACTGCTTTAGGAGGGAGGGAACAGGGGGATATCAGTAGGGAAAACACTGCTTTAGGAGGGAGGGAACAGGGGGATATCAGGAGGGAAAACACTGCTTTAGGAGGGAGGGAACAGGGGGATATCAGGAGGGAAAACACTGCTTTAGGAGGGAGGGAACAGGGGGATATCAGGAGGGAAAACACTGCTTTAGGAGGGAGGGAACAGGGGGATATCAGGAGGGAAAACACTGCTTTAGGAGGGAGGGAACAGGGGGATATCAGTAGGGAAAACACTGCTTGAGGAGGGAGGGAACAGGGGGATATCAGGAGGGAAAACACTGCTTTAGGAGGGAGGGAACAGGGGGATATCAGGAGGAAACACTGCTTTAGGAGGGAGGGAACAGGGGGATATCAGGAGGGAAAACACTGCTTTAGGAGGAAGGGAACAGGGGGATATCAGGAGGGAAAACACTGCTTTAGGAGGGAGGGAACAGGGGGATATCAGGAGGGAAAACACTGCTTTAGGAGGAAGGGAATAGGGGGATATCAGGAGGGAAAACACTGGTTTAGGAGGGAGGGAACAGGGGGATATCAGGAGGGAAAACACTGCTTTAGGAGGGAGGGAACAGGGGGATATCAGGAGGGAAAACACTGCTTTAGGATGGAGGGAACAGGGGGATATCAGGAGGGAAAACACTGCTTTAGGAGGGAGGGAACAGGGGGATATCAGGAGGGAAAACACTGCTTTAGGAGGAAGGGAACAGGGGGATATCAGGAGGGAAAACATTGCTTTAGGAGGGAGGGAAAACACTGCTTTAGGAGGGAGGGAACAGGGGGATATCAGGAGGGAAAACACTGCTTTAGGAGGGAGGGAACAGGGGGATATCAGGAGGGAAAACACTGCTTTAGGAGGGAGGGAACAGGGGGATATCAGGAGGGAAAACACTGCTTTAGGAGGGAGGGAACAGGGGGATATCAGTAGGGAAAACACTGCTTTAGGAGGGAGGGAACAGGGGGATATCAGGAGGGAAAACACTGCTTTAGGAGGGAGGGAACAGGGGATATCAGGAGGGAAAACACTGCTTTAGGAGGAAGGGAACAGGGGGATATCAGGAGGGAAAACACTGCTTTAGGAGGGAGGGAACAGGGGATATCAGGAGGGAAAACACTGCTTTAGGAGGGAGGAACAGGGGGATATCAGGAGGGAAAACACTGCTTTAGGAGGGAGGGAACAGGGGGATATCAGGAGGGAAAACACTGCTTTAGGAGGAAGGGAACAGGGGGATATCAGGAGGGAAAACACTGCTTTAGGAGGGAGGGAAAACACTGCTTTAGGAGGGAGGGAACAGGGGGATATCAGGAGGGAAAACACTGCTTTAGGAGGGAGGGAACAGGGGGATATCAGGAGGGAAAACACTGCTTTAGGAGGGAGGGAACAGGGGGATATCAGGAGGGAAAACACTGCTTTAGGAGGGAGGGAACAGGGGGATATCAGGAGGGACAACACTGCTTTACAAGGGAGGGAACAGGGGGATATCAGGAGGGAAAACACTGCTTTAGGAGGGAGGGAACAGGGGGATATCAGGAGGGGAAACACTGCTTTAGGAGGGAGGAACAGGGGATATCAGGAGGGAAAACACTGCTTTAGGAGGGAGGGAACAGGGGGATATCAGGAGGAAAACACTGCTTTAGGAGGGAGGGAACAGGGGGATATCAGGAGGGAAAACACTGCTTTAGGAGGGAGGGAACAGGGGGATATCAGGAGGGAAAACACTGCTTTAGGAGGGAGGGAACAGGGGGATATCAGGAGGGAAAACACTGCTTTAGGAGGGAGGGAACAGGGGGATATCAGGAGGGAAAACACTGCTTTAGGAGGGAGGGAAAACACTGCTTTAGGAGGGAGGGAACAGGGGGATATCAGGAGGGAAAACACTGCTTTAGGAGGGAGGGAACAGGGTGATATCAGGAGGGGAAGTGTGAAAAGGAGATCCCTGCAGCAGGGAACAGAGAGGGGGATCTCAGAAACGGTGTTAGCTACGGTCATCTGCTATCACATGACGTGAATAATACGTTAGAGTGACAGAACAGAAGAGGTATAAAGTCTTGTGATCCGGATAGTACCACTGTATGATCACTTTAGCATCTAAAGACACTCTTTCAATATTTTGTTATTTTTTTTGTTATTTTAATTATTCAATTATTTCATTATTTCATTATTACACCTTTATTTAACCAGGTAGGCTAGTTGAGAACACCTTTATTTAACCAGGTAGGCTAGTTGAGAACACCTTTATTTAACCAGATAGGCTAGTTGAGAACACCTTTATTTAACCAGGTAGGCTAGTTGAGAACACCTTTATTTAACCAGGTAGGCTAGTTGAGAACACCTTTATTTAACCAGGTAGGCTAGTTGAGAACACCTTTATTTAACCAGGTAGCCTAGTCGATAACACCTTTATTTAACCAGGTAGGCTAGTTGAGAACACCTTTATTTAACCAGGTAGCCTAGTCGATAACACCTTTATTTAACCAGGTAGGCTCGTTGAGAACACATTTATTTAACCAGGTAGCCTAGTTGAGAACACCTTTATTTAACCAGGTAGGCTAGTTGAGAACGTCTTTATTTAACCAGGTAGGCTAGTTGAGAACACCTTTATTTAACCAGGTAGGCTAGTTGAGAACACCTTTATTTAACCAGGTAGGCTAGTTGAGAACACCTTTATTTAACCAGGTAGGCTAGTTGATAACACCTTTATTTAACCAGGTAGGCTAGTTGATAACACCTTTATTTAACCAGGTAGGCTAGTTGAGAACACCTTCATTTAACCAGGTAGGCTAGTTGAGAACACCTTTATTTAACCAGGTAGCCTAGTCGATAACACCTTTATTTAACCAGGTAGGCTAGTTGAGAACACCTTTATTTAACCAGGTAGCCTGGTCGATAACACCTTTATTTAACCAGGTAGGCTCGTTGAGAACACATTTATTTAACCAGGTAGCCTAGTTGAGAACACCTTTATTTAACCAGGTAGGCTAGTTGAGAACGTCTTTATTTAACCAGGTAGGCTAGTTGAGAACACCTTTATTTAACCAGGTAGGCTAGTTGAGAACACCTTTATTTAACCAGGTAGGCTAGTTGAGAACACCTTTATTTAACCAGGTAGGCTAGTTGATAACACCTTTATTTAACCAGGTAGGCTAGTTGATAACACCTTTATTTAACCAGGTAGGCTAGTTGAGAACACCTTCATTTAACCAGGTAGGCTAGTTGAGAACACCTTTATTTAACCAGGTAGGCTAGTTGAGAACACCTTTATTTAACCAGGTAGGCTAGTTGAGAACGCCTTTATTTAACCAGGTAGACTAGTTGAGAACACCTTTATTTAACCAGGTAGGCTAGTTGAGAACACCTTTATTTAACCAGGTAGGCTAGTTGAGAACACCTTTATTTAACCAGGTAGCCTGGTCGATAACACCTTTATTTAACCAGGTAGGCTCGTTGAGAACACATTTATTTAACCAGGTAGCCTAGTTGAGAACACCTTTATTTAACCAGGTAGGCTAGTTGAGAACGTCTTTATTTAACCAGGTAGGCTAGTTGAGAACACCTTTATTTAACCAGGTAGGCTAGTTGAGAACACCTTTATTTAACCAGGTAGGCTAGTTGAGAACACCTTTATTTAACCAGGTAGGCTAGTTGATAACACCTTTATTTAACCAGGTAGGCTAGTTGATAACACCTTTATTTAACCAGGTAGGCTAGTTGAGAACACCTTCATTTAACCAGGTAGACTAGTTGAGAACACCTTTATTTAACCAGGTAGGCTAGTTGAGAACACCTTTATTTAACCAGGTAGGCTAGTTGAGAACGCCTTTATTTAACCAGGTAGACTAGTTGAGAACACCTTTATTTAACCAGGTAGGCTAGTTGAGAACACCTTTATTTAACCAGGTAGGCTAGTTGAGAACACCTTTATTTAACCAGGTAGGCTAGTTGAGAACACCTTTATTTAACCAGGTAGGCTAGTTGAGAACACCTTTATTTAACCAGGTAGGCTAGTTGAGAACACCTTTATTTAACCAGGTAGGCTAGTTGAGAACACCTTTATTTAACCAGGTAGGCTAGTTGAGAACACCTTTATTTAACCAGGTAGGCTAGTTGAGAACACCTTCATTTAACCAGGTAGGCTAGTTGAGAACACCTTTATTTAACCAGGTAGGCTAGTTGAGAACACCTTTATTTAACCAGGTAGGCTAGTTGAGAACACCTTTATTTAACCAGGTAGGCTAGTTGAGAACACCTTTATTTAACCAGGTAGGCTAGTTGAGAACATCTTTATTTAACCAGGTAGTCCAGTTGAGAACACCTTTATTTAACCAGGTAGGCCAGTTGATAACACCTTTATTTAACCAGGTAGGCTAGTTGAGAACACCTTTATTTAACCAGGTAGGCTAGTTGATAACACCTTTATTTAACCAGGTAGGCTAGTTGAGAACACCTTTATTTAACCAGGTAGGCTAGTTGAGAACACCTTTATTTAACCAGGTAGGCTAGTTGAGAACACCTTTATTTAACCAGGTAGGCTAGTTGAGAACACCTTTATTTAACCAGGTAGGCTAGTTGAGAACACCTTTATTTAACATTTTCCACCAAGATAGAACTGCCAAAGGGGGTGGTGTTGCAATCTACTGCAGAGATAACCTGCGGAGTTCTGTCTTACTATCCAGGTCTGTACCCAAACAATTTGAGCTTCTACTTTTAAAAATGCACCTTTCCAGAAACAAGTCTCTCACTGTTGCCGCTTGCTATAGACCTCCCTCTGCTCCAAGCTGTCCCCTGGACACCATATGTGAATTGATTGCCCCCCATCTATCTTCTGAGCTAGTGGTGCTAGGTGACCTAAACTGGGACGTGCTTAACACCCTGGACATCCTACAATCTAAGCTTGATGCCCTCAATCTCACACAAATGATCAATGAACCTACAAGATATAACCTCAAATCTGTAAACATGGGCACGCTCATAGATATCATCCTAACTAACTCACCCTCCAAATACACCTCTGCTGTCTTCAACCAAGATCACAGCGATCACTGCCTCATTGCCTGCATCCGTAACGGGACTGCGGTGAAACGACCTCCACTCATCACTGTCAAACGCTCCCTAAAACACTTCAGCGAACAGGCCTTTCTAATCGACCTGGCCGGGGTATCCTGGAATGACATTGACCTCATCCCGTCAGTAGAGGATGCCTGGTTATTCTTTAAAAGTGCTTTCCTCACCATCTGAAATAAGCATGCTCCATTCAAAAATGTAGAACTAGGAATAGATATAGTCTTTGGTTCACTCCAGACCTGTCTGCCCTTGATCAGCATGAAAACATCCTGTGGCGTTCTGCATTAGCATCGAATAGCCCCATGATATAGCTTTTTCAAATAGAAATGTACATCCTGTAGTACAAACTCAAAGTTCTGGGACACTGTAAAGTCCATGGAGAAAAAGAGCACCTCCTCCCAGCTGCCCACTGCACTGAGGCTAGGAAACATTGTCACTACCGATAAATCCACAATAATTGAGAATTTCAACAAGCATTTCTCTAAGGCTGGCCATGCTTTCCACCTGGCTACCCCTACCCCGGTCAACAGCCCTGCACTCCCCACAACAACTCGCCCAAACCTCCCACACTTTTCCTTCACCCAAATCCAGATAGCAGATGTTCTGAAAGAGCTGCAAAATCTTGACCCCTACAAATCAGCCGGGCTAGAAAATCTGGACACTCTCTATCTAAAATTATCTCCCGAAATGATTGCAACCCTTATTACTAGCCTGTTCAACCTCTCTTTCGTATCGTCTGAGGTTCCCATAGATTGGAAAGCTGCCACGGTCATCCCCCTCTTCAAAGGGGGAGACACTCTAGACCCAAACTGCTACAGACCTATATCTATCCTACCCTGCTTTTCTAAGGTCTTCGAAAGCCAAGTTAACAAACAGATTACCGACCATTTGGAATCTCACCATACCTTCTCTACTATGCAATCTGGTTTCAGAGCTGGTCACGGGTGCACCTCAGCCACGCTCAAGGTCCTAAACTATATCATAACCGCCATCGATAAGAGACATTACTGTGCAGCCGTCTTCATGGACCTGGCCAAGGCTTTCGACTCTGTCAATCACCACATTCTTGTTGGCAGACTCAACAGCCTTGGTTTCTCAAATGACTGTATCGCCTGGTTCACCAACTACTTCTCCAATAGAATTCAGTGTGTCAAATCGGGGGGGGCTGTTGTCCGGGCCTCTGGCAGTCTCTATGGGGGTACCACAGGGTTAAATTCTCGGGCCGACTCTATTCTCTGTATACATCAATGATGTTACTCTCGCTGCTGGTTATTCTTTGATCCACCTCTATGCAGACGACACAATGCTGTATACTTCTGGCCCTTTTTTGGACACTGTGTTAACTAACCTCCAAACAAGCTTCAACGCCATACAACTCTCCTTCCGTGGCCTCCAACTGCTCTTAAATGCAAGTAAAACTAAATGCATGCTCTTCAACCGATCGCTGCCCGCACCTGCTCGCCCGTCCAGCACCACTACTCTGGATGGTTCTGATTTAGAATATGTGGACAACTATACATACCTAGCTGTCTGGTTAGGCTGTTAACTCTCCTTCCAGACTGACATTAAACATCTCCAATCCAAAATTAAATCTAGAATTGGCTTACTATTTCGCAACAAAGCATCCTTCACTCATGCTGCCAAACATACCCTTATAAAACTGACCATCCTACCTATCCTCGAGTTCGTCGATGTCATTTACCAAATAGCCTCCAACACTCTACTCAACAAATTGGATGCAGTCTATCACATTGCCATTAGTTTTGTCACCAAAGCCCCATATACTACCAACCACTGTGACCTGTATGCTCTCGTTGGCTGGCCCTCGCTTCATACTCGTCGCCAAACTCACTGGCTCATCTACAAGTCTCTGCTAGGTAAAGCCCCGCCTTATCTCAGCTCACTGGTCACCATAGCAGCACCCACCCGTTGCACGTGCTCCAGCAGGTATATCTCACTGGTCACCCCCAAAGCCAATTCTTCTTTTGGCCACCTCTCCTTCCAGTTCTCTGCTGCCAATGACTGGAACGAAATGCAAAAATCTATGAAGCTGGAGACTCTTACCTCCCTCAATAGCGTTAAGCACCAGCTGTCATAGCAGCTCACAGATCACTGCACCTGTACATAGCTCATCTGTCAATAGCCCATCCAATCTTCCTCATCCCCAGACTGTATTTATTCATTGATCTTGCTCCTTTGCACCCCATTATCTCAACTTGAATATTCATCTTCTGCACATCCTACCAGTTCAGTGTTTCATTGCTATATTGTAATTACTTTGCCACCATGCCCTATTTATTGCCTTACCTCTCTTATCCTACCTCATTTGCATATGCTGTATATAGATTTTTATACGGTATTAATGACTGTATGTTTGTTTATTCCATGTGTAACTCTGTGTTGTTGTATATGTAAAACTGCTTTGCTTTATCTTGGCCAGGTCACAGTTGTAAATTAGAATTTGTTCTCAACTAGCCTACCTGGTTATAGTTAGGGAAGAAAATGTCTTTTTTTTTGTGGTTTTCTCAAGCCAGGATTCAGATAAGGCTAAGACATCCGTGTTTAAATATTAACCATGTCATGTCAGTACTATACAATCATTAGCCATGTACTGTCAAAACAGCACACCGTTTCTGACTGTTTTGACAACAGCTATATTGTACAGTATGGCTGTACAGTAAGGCACTGTAAGACTTGTTTTTTTATAGGTTGTGTTGCAGACATGGGTTCCAATATTCTATTGAATTATTTGTTATTTATATGAACATTTTCTGTAGTATTTTCAAATAGTGTGTTTGTGAGTCAATTGGATCAAAACGCAACAGAATACGTTCTTCTTAAATGTAATAAACAAAAAAAAACAAACGTGACCGCTATATAAACAATGCGCTAAAGTGCAACATAACAGCGACAATAACCCACCAAAGAAGATGGCTGCCTAAATATGGTTCCCAATCAGAGACAACGATAAACACCTGCCTCTAATTGAGAACCAATCTAGGGAACCGTAGACCAACATAAACACCTAGATGAAAACAACCCCATAAATCTACAAAAACCCCTAGACAAGACAAAACACCCTAGATGTAACGGATGTGAAACGGCTAGCTTAGTTAGCGGTGGTGCTGATGTAACGGGTGTGAAACGGCTAGCTTAGTTAGCGGTGGTGCTGATGTAACGGATGTGAAACGGCTAGCTTAGTTAGCGGTGGTGCTGATGTAACGGATGTGAAACGGCTAGCTTAGTTAGCGGTGGTGCTGATGTAACGGATGTGAAACGGCTAGCTTAGTTAGCGGTGGTGCTGATGTAACGGATGTGAAACGGCTAGCTTAGTTAGCGGTGGTGCTAATGTAACGGATGTGAAACGGCTAGCTTAGTTAGCGGTGGTGCTGATGTAACGGATGTGAAACGGCTAGCTTAGTTAGCGGTGGTGCTGATGTAACGGATGTGAAACGGCTAGCTTAGTTAGCGGTGGTGCTGGTGTAACGGATGTGAAACGGCTAGCTTAGTTAGCGGTGGTGCTGATGTAACGGATGTGAAACGGCTAGCTTAGTTAGCGGTGGTGCTGGTGTAACGGATGTGAAACGGCTAGCTTAGTTAGCGGTGATGCTGATGTAACGGATGTGAAACGGCTAGCTTAGTTAGCGGTGTGCGCTAAGTAGCGTTTCAATCGGTGACGTCACTTGCTCTGAGACCTTGAAGTAGTAGTTCCCCTTGCTCTGCAAGAGCCGCGGCTTTTGTGGAGCGATGGGTAACGATGCTTCGAGGGTGACTGTTGTCGTTGTGCGCAGAATGTCCCTGGTTCGCGCCCGGGTATGGGCGAGGGGACGGTTTAAAATTATACTGTTACATAGAGATAAGACAAGAACACACATATCACCCATGTCACACCCTGACCTAACCAAAATAATAAAGAAAACAAAGAATACTAAGGTCAGGGCGTGACAGTACCCCCCCACAAAGGTGCGGACTCCGGCCGCAAAAACCTAATCTAAACGGGAGGGTCCGGGTGGTTAGAGCGTTTGGCCAGTAACCGAAAGGTTGCTGGATCGAATCCCAGAGCTGTAAAGGTAAAAATCTTTAGTTCTGTCCCTGAAAAAGTAAATTAAAGCACTGTCATTGTAAATACCATTTTTTTATTTACTGACTTGTGTAGTTAAGTAATGGCTAAATAAAAAAAGAAAACAATTATCAAAAGAAAACAATTCTAATGATGTTATAATCATTTCCTTTAAATAGACAATTTGAAAGTATATTGAAAGTATATTGAAAGTATATTGAAAGTATATTGAAAGTATATTCAAACATTTTTTGCAAATACTCTTTTCACATTTTAAATGCATGGGAGTGTGTTTGAGTCAGTTTATTTGATTATTTTCAAATACTCCCAATACTTTCCAAGTGTATCTCCAAAATTCAACTACTTGTTTTTCAAATTAAAACATATCTGAATACATACTTCAAAATATGCGAAAGTAACTGAGATATTTCAAATAGTATTTGAACCAAGGTCTGATAGGCTGCTGTTAGGCCTTGTTATATGTCTACCAACAGGTCTCTCCTTCAGCCTATTGGCCTTGAAGGCCTTGGGGAGTTGGCCTTGAAGGCCTTGGGGAGTTGGCCTTGAAGGCCTTGGGGAGTTGGCCTTGAAGGCCTTGGGGAGTTGGCCTTGAAGGCCTTGGGGAGTGAAAAACCACTATTGTGTTGTGTCAACACCAGCTTGGGGTGCAAAAAATATTTACTTTCAAGTGTCGCATGGCTGTACATGTGTTCTTGAAATAAACATGTATCCAACAAGGTTCCCCTTGTGTTGGTGACAGGGGTTGGTACAGTGACCTGGATCTATTTGTTATTAATAACCAACCATAAACAAGTGAAAGATTCACCAGAGGAGTCTCATCTTCAGAAAAGCCTCTTTTGGATGAATCAGATTCACATTAAACACTTTGTGTTCACTCAATCAGAAATCACCTTTAAATGTCAATCATCCTGTAAAGTGCAGTCCAGATTGAGTCTAGACCTTCCTGCCATTTCAGTGAATGTGTTCCCCATCAAGGCAGTGTCAGTGATGTGATCACTTCATGTGTTCCCCACCTGGGGTAGCAGCCTAGTGGTTTAGAGCGTTGGACTAGTAACCAAAAGGTTGCAAGACCAAATCCCCGAGCTGACAAAGTTTAAAAAATCTGTCGTTCTGCCCCTGAACAAGGCAGTTAACCCACTCTTCCTATGGTGTCATTGAAAATAAGAATTTGTTCTAAACTGACTTGCCTGGTTAAACAAAGGATAAATAAGTCAAGGCAGTGTTAGTGATGTGAACACACCTCCCTGATTATCATAGTGAATAAATCAAAACTATGAAATAACACATAAGGAATCATGTAGTAAACAAATCAAAATGGATTTGAGTTTCTTTCTAATTGCCACCCTTTGCCTTGATGACAGCTTTGTACACTCTTGGCATTCTCTCAGCCAGCTTCACCTGGAATGCTCTTCCAACAGTCTTCAAGGAGTTCCCAGATATGCTGTTACTTGAACTCTGTGAAGCGTTTACTAGGGCTGACATTTCTGAGGCTGGTAACTCTAATGAACGTATCCTCCGCAGCAGCAGAGGTACAGAAACTCTGGGTCCTTATGAGAGCCAGATTCATCAAAGCGCTTGATTGTTTTTGAGGACTGCACTTGAAGAAACTTTCACAGTTCTTGACATTTTCAGGATAGGTTGACCTTCATCTCTTGTCATTTCTCTTTGTTTATTTGAGCTGTACTTGGTATAATATGGACTTGGTATTTTACCATATAAGGCCATCTTCTGTATACTACCCTTACCTAGTCACAACAAAACTGACTGGCTCAAATGCACTAAGAAGGAAAGAAATTCCACGAATTATCTTTTAACCTCTTGTAACAAGGGGGCAGTATTTTCATTTTTGGAAAAATAATGTTCCCAAAATAAACGAGCTATTTTGTCAGGACAAGATGCTAGAATATGCATATAATTGACAGCTTAGGATAGAAAACACTCTAAAGTTTCCAAAACTGTAAAAATATTGTCTGTGAGTATAACAGAACTGATATTGCAGGCGAAAGCCTGAGAAAAATCCAATCCGGAAGTGTTTTGAAAGCACTGCGTTCCAATGCATCCCTATTTAGCAGTGAATGGGCTATCAACGAGATTACTTTTTCTACGTATTCCCCAAGGTGTTTACAGCATTGTGACGTAGTTCCACGCCTTTATGTTGAAGAATGAGCGTAAGCGGCTACATTGCGTAAGTGGTCACCTGATTGCTCTCAGAGTGATTCTTGCGTAAAATACAGAGGTAGCCATTTTTTCTCTCGGTCCTAATCAAAAAACAATTGTCCCGGTAGATATATTATCGAATAAATATTTGAAAAACACCTTGAGGATTCATTATAAATAACGTTTGCCATATTTCTGTCGATATGGAGCTAATTTTGAATATTTTTCGGCGTTGTCGTGACCGCAATTTCTGGTCGATTTCTCAGCCAAACATGAAGAATAAATGGAGCTATTTCGCCTACAAAAATAATATTTTTGGAAAATAGGAACATTTGCTATCTAACTGAGAGTCTCGTGAGTGAAAACATCCGAAGCTCATCAAAGGTAAACGATTTAATTTGATTGCTTTTCTGATTTTCATGACCAAGTTACCTCCTGCTAGCTTTACATAATGCTATGCCAGGCTATTGATAAACTTACACAAATGCTTGTCTTGCTTTGGCTGTAAAGCATATTTTGAAAATCTGAGATGACAGGGTGATTAACAAAAGGCTAAGCTGTGTTTCAATATATTTCACTTGTGATTTCATGAATATTTTCTAGTAATATTTATGCGCGTTGTGTTATGCTAATTAGGGTCAGTTGATGATTAGGCTCCCGGACCCAGGATGGGGTGTTACAACAAGGCATACTTAGGATAGGGTAAGTAATCCTTCTCACCCCTCCCCCCCCTAAAAAGATTTAGATGCACTATTGTAAAGTGGCTGTTCCACTGGATGTCATAAGGTGTATGCACCAATTTGTAAGTCGCTCTGGATAAGAGCGTCTGCTAAATGACTTAAATGTAATGTAAATGTAATACTTGCTATTTGAAATACATTTCAGGTGACTACCTCATGAAGCTGGTTGAGAGAATGCCAAGAGTGTTCAAAGCTAAGGCAAAGGGCGGTTACTTGGGGCAGCAGGGTTAGAGTTCAAATCCCCGAGCTGACAAGGTACAAATCTGTCATTCTGCCCCTGAATAGGCAGTTAACCCACTGTTCCTAGGCCGTCATTGAAAATAAGAATTTGTTCTTAACTGACTTGCCTAGTTAAATAAAGGTAAAATAAATAAAAAAAATATATATATATGTATATAAAATATAAAATATGTTTTGATTTGTTTAACACTTTTTGGGTCGCTACATGATTCCATATGTGTTGTTTCATAGTTTTGATGTTTTCACTATTATTCTTCAATGTAGAAAATACATTGAATGAACTCCATTAATTTCCTGTTAACTTCTTGAAGCACCCATCACGTTAGCGGGACGATTTTCGTCAACATCCTCTGAATTGAAGAGCGCCAAATCTAAATTAAATTACTAAAATACTAGATTTTCATGAATCACAAGTGCAATATAGTAAAACACAGCTTAGCTTGTTGTTAATCCACCTGGTGTGTCAGATTTGAACATCTCTCTCAGTAGAGAAAATATTACAAACAGCTAGCAGCCAAGTAGAATGGTCACGAAAGACAGAAAAGCAATACAATTAATCGCTTACCTTTGATGATCTTCGGATGTTTGCACTCACGAGACTCCCAGTTACACAATAAATGTTGCTTTTGTTCCATAAAGGTTATTTAAACATTTTTTTTTTTTTTTTTTTTTTAAATCAATTTGGTTGGTGCGTTATGTTCAGAAATCCACAGGCTCGAGCGGTCACGACAACACAGACGAAAATTCAAAATAGTATCCGTAAAGTTCGTAGAAACATGTCAAACGTTTTTTAGAATCAATCCTCTGGTTGTTTTTACAATATATAATCGATAATATTTCAAACGGGACTGTAGCTTCTTCAATAGGAGAGAGAGAGAGAAATGTCTGCTCCAAGCTGTTGCGCATGCAAAACGCTGCTGGCACCCAGCCATCCACTGACGCGATATAATCTTTCTCGCTCATTTTTTCAAAATATTATCCCAAAACTATTTCTAAAGACTGGTCACGCCATGGGGAAGCCATAGGAAAAGGAATCTGGTTTATATCCCTTTAAATGTGAAGGTAGGCAATGGAACAGAGAGATTTCAGGAAAAACAATATTTTGTTTTGGAAAGTTTAGAGTGTTTTATATCCTAATATGACAATTATATGCATATTCTAGATTCTGGGCCTGAAAAATAGGCAGTTTAATTTGGGTACGTTTTCCATCCAAACATCACCATACTGCCCCATACACTGAACAGAGATAAAAGTCTCCAACTTCAGCGATTTTTGCAATTAGTTCCAGTCACAGGCAGCAGAGAACTGGAATGAAAGGCGGCCAAATGAGGTGTTGGCTTTAGGGATGATCAGTGAGATACACCTGCTGGAGCGCGTGCTACGGATGGGTGTTGCCATCGTGACCAGTGAACTGAGATAAGGCGGAGCTTTACCTAGCATGGCCTTGTAGATGACCTGGAGCCAGTGGGTCTGGTGATGAATATATAGCGAGGGCCAGCCGACTAGAGCGTACAAGTCGCAGTGGTGGGTGGTATAAGGTGCTTTAGTGACAAAACGGATGGCACTGTGATAAACTGCATCCAGTTTGCTGAGTAGAGTGTTGGAAGCAATTTTGTAGATGACATCGCCAAAGTCGAGAATCGGTAGGATAGTCAGTTTTACGAGGGTAAATTTGGCGGCGTGAGTGAAGGAGGCTTTGTTGCGGAATAGAAAGCCGACTCTTGATTTGATTTTCGATTGGAGATGTTTGATATGAGTCTGGAAGGAGAGTTTACAGTCTAGCCAGACACCTAGGTACTTATAGATGTCCACATATTCAAGGTTGGAACCATCCAGGGTGGTGATGCGTGCGGGTGCAGGCAGCGAACAGTTGAAAAGCATGCATTTGGTTTTACTAGCATTTAAGAGCAGTTGGAGGCCACGGAAGGAGTGTTGTATGGCATTGAAGCTCGTTTGGAGGTTAGATAGCACAGTGTCCAAGGACAGGCCGGAAGTATATAGAATGGTGTCGTCTGCGTGAAGGTGGATCAGGAAATCGCCCGCAGCAAGAGCAGCATCATTGATATATACAGAAAAAAGAGTCGGCCCGAGGATTGAACCCTGTGGCACCCCCATAGAGACTTCCAGAGGACCGGACAGCATGCCCTCCGATTTGACACACTGAACTCTGTCTGCAAAGTAATTGGTGAACCAGGCAAGGCAGTCATCCGAAAAACCGAGGCTACTGAGTCTGCCGATAAGAATATGGTGATTGACCGAGTCGAAAGCCTTGGCAAGGTCGATGAAGACGGCTGCACAGTACTGTCTTTTATCGATGGCGGTTATGATATCGTTTAGTACCTTGAGCGTGGCTGAGGTGCACCCGTGACCGGCTCGGAAACCAGATTGCACAGCGGAGAAGGTACGGTGGGATTCGAGATGGTCAGTGACCTGTTTGTTGACTTGGCTTTTGAAGACCTTAGATAGGCAGGGCGGGATGGATATAGGTCGTAACAGTTTGGGTCCAGGGTGTCTCCCCTTTGAAGAGGGGGATGACTGCAGCAGCTTTCCAATCCTTGGGGATCTCAGACGATATGAAAGAGAGGGGACTGTTCGATGCTATTGCAGTTCGCCACAGGATGTTTTTGTGCTGGTCGAGGGCAGTCAGGTCTGGAGTGAACCAAGGGCTGTATCTGTTCTTAGTTCTGCATTTTTTGAACGGAGCATGCTTATCTAAAATGGTGAGGAAGTTACTTTTGAAGAATGACCAGGCATCCTCAACTGACGGGATGAGGTCAATGTCCTTCCAGGATACCCGGGCCAGGTCGATTAGAAAGGCCTGCTCACAGAAGTGTTTTAGTGAGCTTTTGACAATGATGAGGGGTGGTCGTTTGACTGCGGCTCCATAGCGGATACAGGCAATGAGGCAGTGATCGCTGAGATCCTGGTTG
>NC_068430.1:4191841-4406841 GCF_023373465.1 Oncorhynchus keta | reverse complement strand
ATATTGGTCTCTGTTCTAGGGGAGATACTATAGGTCTGTGTTCTAGGAGAGATGCTATAGGTCTCTGTTCTAGGGGAGATACTATAGGTCTCTGTTCTAGGAGAGATGCTATTAGTCTGTGTTCTAGGATAGCTGATATTGGTCTGTGTTCTAGGATAGCTGATATTGGTCTCTGTTCTAGGAGAGATGCTATTGGTCTGTGTTCTAGGATAGCTGATATTGGTCTGTGTTCTAGGAGAGATGCTATTGGTCTCTGTTCTAGGAGAGATGCTATTGGTCTCTGTTCTAGGGGAGATACTATAGGTCTGTGT
This sequence comes from Oncorhynchus keta, assembly GCF_023373465.1. NCBI lineage: Eukaryota > Metazoa > Chordata > Actinopteri > Salmoniformes > Salmonidae > Oncorhynchus > Oncorhynchus keta. The sequence goes on along the minus strand of NC_068430.1, from coordinate 4,406,530 downwards.
TCTAGGATAGCTGATATCGGTCTCTGTTCTAGGGGAGATACTATTGGACTCTGTTCTAGGAGAGATACTATAGGTCTCTGTTCTAGGAGATATACTATAGGTCTCTGTTCTAGGAGATATACTATAGGTCTGTGTTCTAGGATAGCTGATATTGGTCTCTGTTCTAGGAGAGATACTATAGGTCTCTGTTCTAGGATAGCTGATATTGGTCTCTGTTCTAGGAGAGATACTATAGGTCTCTGTTCTAGGAGAGATGCTATTGGACTCTGTTCTAGGAGAGATGCTATTGGTCTGTGTTCTAGGAGAGATGCTATTGGTCTCTGTTCTAGGAGAGATACTATAGGTCTCTGTTCTAGGAGAGATGCTATTGGACTCTGTTCTAGGAGAGATGATATTGGTCTGTGTTCTAGGAGAGATGCTATTGGTCTCTGTTCTAGGGGAGATACTATAGGTCTCTGTTCTAGGAGAGATGCTATTGGTCTGTGTTCTAGGATAGCTGATATTGGTCTGTGTTCTAGGATAGCTGATATTGGTCTGTGTTCTAGGATAGCTGATATTGGTCTCTGTTCTAGGGGAGATGCTATTGGTCTCTGTTCTAGGAGAGATGCTATTGGTCTCTGTTCTAGGAGAGATGCTATTGGTCTCTGTTCTAGGAGAGATACTATTGGTCTCTGTTCTAGGAGAGATACTATTGGTCTCTGTTCTAGGAGAGATACTATTGGTCTGTGTTCTAGGAGAGATGATATTGGTCTCTGTTCCTGGAGATCTGATATATGTCTCTGTTCTAGGAGAGATACTATTGGTCTCTGTTCTAGGAGAGATGCTATTGGTCTCTGTTCTAGGAGAGATGCTATTGGTCTCTGTTCTAGGAGAGATGATATTGGTCTCTGTTCTAGGAGAGATACTATTGGTCTCTGTTCTAGGAGAGATACTATAGGTCTCTGTTCTAGGAGAGATACTATTGGTCTCTGTTCTAGGAGAGATACTATAGGTCTCTGTTCTAGGAGAGATGCTATTGGTCTCTGTTCTAGGAGAGATACTATTGGTCTCTGTTCTAGGAGAGATGCTATTGGTCTCTGTTCTAGGGGAGATACTATAGGTCTCTGTTCTAGGAGAGATACTATAGGTCTCTGTTCTAGGAGAGATGCTATTGGTCTGTGTTCTAGGATAGCTGATATTGGTCTCTGTTCTAGGGGAGATACTATAGGTCTGTGTTCTAGGATAGCTGATATTGGTCTCTGTTCTAGGGGAGATACTATTGGTCTCTGTTCTAGGAGAGATGCTATTGGTCTCTGTTCAAGGAGAGATGCTATTGGTCTCTGTTCTAGGAGAGATACTATTGGTCTCTGTTCTAGGAAAGATACTATTGGTCTCTGTTCTAGGAGAGATGCTATTGTTCAGTGTTCTAGGAGAGATGATATTGGTCTCTGTTCCTGGAGATCTGATATATGTCTCTGTTCTAGGAGAGATACTATTGGTCTCTGTTCTAGGAGAGATGCTATTGGTCTCTGTTCTAGGAGAGATACTATAGGTCTGTGTTCTAAGATAGATACTATTGGTCTCTGTTCTAGGGGAGATACTATAGGTCTCTGTTCTAGGATAGCTGATATTGGTCTCTGTTCTAGGAGAGATACTATAGGTCTCTGTTCTAGGATAGCTGATATTGGTCTCTGTTCTAGGAGAGATACTATAGGTCTCTGTTCTAGGAGAGATGCTATTGGTCTCTGTTCTAGGGGAGATACTATAGGTCTGTGTTCTAGGATAGCTGATATCGGTCTCTGTTCTAGGGGAGATACTATTGGACTCTGTTCTAGGAGAGATACTATAGGTCTCTGTTCTAGGAGATATACTATAGGTCTCTGTTCTAGGAGATATACTATAGGTCTGTGTTCTAGGATAGCTGATATTGGTCTCTGTTCTAGGAGAGATACTATAGGTCTCTGTTCTAGGATAGCTGATATTGGTCTCTGTTCTAGGAGAGATACTATAGGTCTCTGTTCTAGGAGAGATGCTATTGGTCTCTGTTCTAGGGGAGATACTATAGGTCTGTGTTCTAGGATAGCTGATATCGGTCTCTGTTCTAGGAGAGATACTATAGGTCTCTGTTCTAGGAGAGATGCTATTGGTCTGTGTTCTAGGATAGCTGATATTGGTCTCTGTTCTAGTGGAGATACTATAGGTCTCTGTTCTAGGGGAGATACTATAGGTCTCTGTTCTAGGAGAGATGCTATTGGTCTGTGTTCTAGAATAGCTGATATTGGTCTCTGTTCTAGGGGAGATGATATTGGTCTCTGTTCTAGGATAGCTGATATTGGTCTGTGTTCTAGGAGAGATGCTATTGGTCTCTGTTCTAGGAGAGATGCTATTGGTCTGTGTTCTAGGAGAGATGCTATTGGTCTCTGTTCTAGGAGAGATACTATTGGTCTCTGTTCTAGGAGAGATACTATTGGTCTCTGTTCTAGGAGAGATGCTATTGGTCTCTGTTCTAGGAGAGATGATATTGGTCTCTGTTCCTGGAGATCTGATATATGTCTCTGTTCTAGGAGAGATGCTATTGGTCTCTGTTCTAGGAGAGATGCTATTGGTCTCTGTTCTAGGAGAGATGCTATTGGTCTCTGTTCTAGGAGAGATGCTATTGGTCTCTGTTCTAGGAGAGATACTATTGGTCTCTGTTCTAGGAGAGATACTATAGGTCTCTGTTCTAGGAGAGATACTATTGGTCTCTGTTCTAGGAGAGATACTATAGGTCTCTGTTCTAGGAGAGATGCTATTGGTCTCTGTTCTAGGAGAGATACTATTGGTCTCTGTTCTAGGATAGCTGCTATTGGTCTCTGTTCTAGGGGAGATACTATAGGTCTCTGTTCTAGGAGAGATACTATAGGTCTCTGTTCTAGGAGAGATGCTATTGGTCTGTGTTCTAGGATAGCTGATATTGGTCTCTGTTCTAGGGGAGATACTATAGGTCTCTGTTCTAGGGGAGATACTATAGGTCTCTGTTCTAGGAGAGATGCTATTGGTCTCTGTTCTAGGAGAGATGCTATTGGTCTCTGTTCTAGGAGAGATACTATTGGTCTCTGTTCTAGGAGAGATACTATTGGTCTCTGTTCTAGGAGAGATGCTATTGGTCTGTGTTCTAGGAGAGATGATATTGGTCTCTGTTCCTGGAGATCTGATATATGTCTCTGTTCTAGGAGAGATACTATTGGTCTCTGTTCTAGGAGAGATGCTATTGGTCTCTGTTCTAGGAGAGATACTATAGGTCTGTGTTCTAAGATAGATACTATTGGTCTCTGTTCTAGGGGAGATACTATAGGTCTCTGTTCTAGGATAGCTGATATTGGTCTCTGTTCTAGGAGAGATACTATAGGTCTCTGTTCTAGGATAGCTGATATTGGTCTCTGTTCTAGGAGAGATACTATAGGTCTCTGTTCTAGGAGAGATGCTATTGGTCTCTGTTCTAGGGGAGATACTATAGGTCTGTGTTCTAGGATAGCTGATATCGGTCTCTGTTCTAGGGGAGATACTATTGGACTCTGTTCTAGGAGAGATACTATAGGTCTCTGTTCTAGGAGATATACTATAGGTCTCTGTTCTAGGAGATATACTATAGGTCTGTGTTCTAGGATAGCTGATATTGGTCTCTGTTCTAGGAGAGATACTATAGGTCTCTGTTCTAGGATAGCTGATATTGGTCTCTGTTCTAGGAGAGATACTATAGGTCTCTGTTCTAGGAGAGATGCTATTGGTCTCTGTTCTAGGGGAGATACTATTGGACTCTGTTCTAGGAGAGATGCTATTGGACTCTGTTCTAGGAGAGATACTATAAGTCTCTGTTCTAGGAGAGATGCTATTGGACTCTGTTCTAGGAGAGATGATATTGGTCTGTGTTCTAGGAGAGATGCTATAGGTCTCTGTTCTAGGGGAGATACTATAGGTCTCTGTTCTAGGAGAGATGCTATTAGTCTGTGTTCTAGGATAGCTGATATTGGTCTGTGTTCTAGGATAGCTGATATTGGTCTGTGTTCTAGGATAGCTGATATTGGTCTGTGTTCTAGGAGATATGCTATTGGTCTCTGTTCTAGGAGAGATGATATTGGTCTGTGTTCTAGGATAGCTGATATTGGTCTGTGTTCTAGGAGAGATGCTATTGGTCTCTGTTCTAGGAGAGATACTATAGGTCTCTGTTCTAGGAGAGATGCTATTGGTCTGTGTTCTAGGATAGCTGATATTGGTCTCTGTTCCTTGAGATCTGATATATGTCTCTGTTCTAGGAGAGATACTATTGGTCTCTGTTCTAGGAGAGATGCTATTGGTCTCTGTTCTAGGAGAGATGATATTGGTCTCTGTTCTAGGAGAGATGATATTGGTCTCTGTTCTAGGAGAGATGCTATTGGTCTCTGTTCTAGGAGAGATGCTATTGGTCTCTGTTCTAGGAGAGATACTATTGGTCTCTGTTCTAGGAGAGATACTATAGGTCTCTGTTCTAGGAGAGATGCTATTTGTCTCTGTTCTAGGAGAGATACTATAGGTCTCTGTTCTAGGAGAGATGCTATTGGTCTCTGTTCTAGGAGAGACACTATAGGTCTCTGTTCTAGGAGAGATACTATAGGTCTCTGTTCTAGGAGAGATACTATTGGTCTGTGTTCTAGGATAGCTGATATCGGTCTCTGTTCTAGGGGAGATACTATAGGTCTGTGTTCTAGGATAGCTGATATTGGTCTCTGTTCTAGGGGAGATACTATTGGTCTCTGTTCTAGGGGAGATGCTATTGGTCTGTGTTCTAGGGGAGATGCTATAGGTCTCTGTTCTAGGACAGATACTATTGGACTCTGTTCTAGGAGAGATACTATTGGTCTCTGTTCTAGGAGAGATACTATTGGTCTCTGTTCTAGGAGAGATGATATTGGTCTCTGTTCCTTGAGATCTGATATATGTCTCTGTTCTAGGAGAGATACTATTGGTCTCTGTTCTAGGAGAGATGCTATTGGTCTCTGTTCTAGGAGAGATGCTATTGGTCTCTGTTCTAGGAGAGATGATATTGGTCTCTGTTCTAGGAGAGATACTATTGGTCTCTGTTCTAGGAGAGATACTATAGGTCTCTGTTCTAGGAGAGATACTATTGGTCTCTGTTCTAGGAGAGATGCTATTGGTCTCTGTTCTAGGAGAGATGCTATTGGACTCTGTTCTAGGAGAGATGCTATTGGACTCTGTTCTAGGAGAGATGCTATTGGACTCTGTTCTAGGAGAGATACTATAGGTCTCTGTTCTAGGAGAGATACTATAGGTCTCTGTTCTAGGAGAGATGCTATTGGTCTCTGTTCTAGGAGAGATACTATAGGTCTCTGTTCTAGGAGAGATACTATAGGTCTCTGTTCTAGGAGAGATACTATTGGTCTCTGTTCTAGGAGAGATGATATTGGTCTCTGTTCCTTGAGATCTGATATATGTCTCTGTTCTAGGGGAGATGCTATTGGTCTGTGTTCTAGGGGAGATGCTATAGGTCTCTGTTCTAGGACAGATACTATTGGACTCTGTTCTAGGAGAGATACTATTGGTCTCTGTTCTAGGAGAGATGCTATTGGTCTCTGTTCTAGGAGAGATGCTATTGGTCTCTGTTCTAGGAGAGGTACTATTGGTCTCTGTTCTAGGAGAGATACTATTGGTCTTCTCTTTACGAGTCCTCCTTCTCGGATCCATCTGGATCATGTTCTTATCGATCATCCGTAGACCTTTTGTAATTGATTCCTTTAAGATGCATCAATTTAAGCAACTAGAATATAACAGAGTTATAATCTGGTTTGTGTCACTGCTAATGGATATCCTGAGGCCCACGTTGAAAGAGTTTGTTTAATTTGGAAGTCAAGAGAATTTCCTTTCCTTGAGGCTGTTGTTATTTTTACTACCTCTAACAAATCACACACGGCTCTAAATATACTTTTATTACGGGCCTAATAAAACAAGTGTGCCAGGGAATAACACAGCAATGGGGATAATGATGCCTAGATAATTCACGGACAGCTAGTCTGAGCCCCAAATGGCAACCTCTTCCTTATGAGGTTCACTACTCTTGACCAGGTCATTTGGGACAGAGCCCATTGAGAATAGATGATTCACATACGCCTCGACCAATCTGTCCCTCTGCCAATGCAATAATCACACACTCACGTTATCTTCTGTCAGTACTGCTACTTCTCTCAAGCACACTTCAAATCAAATCAAATATGTCACGTACACATGGCTAGCAGATGTTAATGTGCGAGTGGAGCGAAATGCTTGTGCTTCTCGTTTCCGACCGTGCAGTAATATCTAACAAGTAGTCGAACCTAACAATTTCACAACAACTACCTTATACAGTACAGGGTTTTACGGTACAGAGTCAATATGGAGGCTATATACAGGGGGTACTGGTACAGAGTCAATATGGAGGCTATATACAGGGTGTTACGGTACAGAGTCAATGTGGAGGTTATATACATGGTATTACGGTACAGAGTCAATATGGAGGCTATATACAGGGGGTACTGGTACAGAGTCAATATGGAGGCTATATACAGGGTGTTAAGGTACAGAGTCAATGTGGAGGCTATATACATGTTATTACGGTACAGAGTCAATGTGGAGGCTATATACAGGGTGTTACGGCACAGAGTCAATGTGGAGGCTATATACAGGGGGTACTGGTACAGAGTCAATATGGAGGCTATATACAGGGTGTTAAGGTACAGAGTCAATGTGGAGGCTATATACAGGGTATTACGGTACAGAGTCAATGTGGAGGTTATATACAGGGTATTACGGTACAGAGTCAGTGTGGAGGCTATATACAGGGTGTTACGGTACAGAGTCAATGTGGAGGCTATATACAGGGGTACCAGTACAGACTCAATGTGGAGGCTATATACAGGGTATTACGGTACAGAGTCAGTGTGGAGGCTATATACAGGGGTACCAGTACAGACTCAATGTGGAGGCTATATACAGGGGGTACCGGTACAGAGTCAATGTGGAGGCTATATACAGGGGGTACCAGTACAGACTCAATGTGGAGGCTATATACAGGGTATTACGGTACAGAGTCAATATGGAGGCTATATACAGGGTGTTACGGTACAGAGTCAATGTGGAGGCTATATACAGGGGGTACCAGTACCGACTCAATGTGGAGGCTATATACAGGGGGTACCGGTACAGAGTTAATGTGTGGGGGCACAGGTTAGTCGAGGTAATTGAGGTAATATGTACATGCAGGTAGAGTTTAAGCGACTATGCATAGATAATAACCAGAGGGAAGCATTAGCGTAAAAGAGGTGTCTGGGAGAATCAAAGCCCTTTGATTAGCTGTTCAGGAGTCTTATGGCTTGGCAGTTGAAGCTGTTAAGAAGCCTATTGGACCTCGACTTGGCGCTCCGGTACCGCTTGCCGTGCGGTGGCAGAGAGAACAGTCTGACTAGGGTGGCTGGAGTCTTTGACAATTTTTGGGGACCTTCTCTGACACCGCCTGGTATAGAGGTCCTGGATGACAGGAAGCTTGGCCCCAGTGATGTACTGGGCCGTACGCACTACCCTCTGTAGTCCCTAGCGGTCGGAGGCCGAGCAGTTGCCTTGCAGCTGTATAAATTTGAGGATCTGAGGACCCGTGACAAATCTTCACAGTCTCCTGAGGGGGAATAGGCTTTGTTGTGCCCTCTTCACGACTGTCTTCATGTGTTTGGACCATGATAGTTTGTTGGTGATGTGGACACCAAGGAACTTGAAGCTCTCAACCTTTCCCCACTAGAATGGGGGCGTGCTCGGTTTCCCTTTTCTCATTGGGGGGCTTGTGCTTGCTTTTAATGTATGGAAGAGTTCCAATTGAATTATCTGAAGACATTTAATTTAGTTGTGTATATATTGTGGGTCTGCTTCTAAAATGGCACCCTTTGACCTATACAGTGCACTGCTTTTGACCGGAGACCTATGAGCCCTGGTGAAAAGAATTGCACTATATAGGGAAAAGGGTGCCATTTGGGATGAACGCTAGGAGTGTACGGTGTAACTAATTGCAGTTATACTGCTCATTGTGTTGCTTGCAGAAGATGTGAATGAGTGGTTACAGTGAGAGAGAAGAGTGTTCATGATGATGTGTGACTCTTACACAGCTTATTTGAAGTAGAGGTGGTGTGTTATTCTACTGATTAACATAGTGGTGGTTGGTTGCATCTGTCTGAATCTTGGTATATCAGTCTCACTCCCAGGGATTGATACTGTATGAATGTAGTGAGTAGCAACAGTGTATATAGTAGTGAGCTAACTAGTAGCTACAGTGTTAATGGTAGCTAGATAGCTAGTAGCTACAGTGTTAATGGCAGCTAGCTAGCTAGTAGCTACAGTGTTAATGGTAGCTAGCTAGCTAGTAGCTACAGTGTTAATGGTAGCTAGATAGCTAGTAGCTACAGTGTTAATGGCAGCTAGCTAGCTAGTAGCTACAGTGTTAATGGTAGCTAGATAGCTAGTAGCTACAGTGTTAATGGCAGCTAGCTAGCTAGTAGCTACAGTGTTAATGGTAGCTAGCTAGCTAGTAGCTACAGTGTTAATGGCAGCTAGCTAGCTAGTAGCTACAGTGTTAATGGTAGCTAGATAGCTAGTAGCTACAGTGTTAATGGCAGCTAGCTAGCTAGTAGCTACAGTGTTAATGGTAGCTAGCTAGCTAGTAGCTACAGTGTTAATGGCAGCTAGCTAGCTAGTAGCTACAGTGTTAATGGTAGCTAGATAGCTAGTAGCTACAGTGTTAATGGCAGCTAGCTAGCTAGTAGCTACAGTGTTAATGGTAGCTAGATAGCTAGTAGCTACAGTGTTAATGGCAGCTAGCTAGCTAGTAGCTACAGTGTTAATGGCAGCTAGCTAGCTAGTAGCTACAGTGTTAATGGTAGCTAGCTAGCTAGTAACTACAGTGTTTATGGTATCTAGCTAGTAACTACAGTGTTTATGGTACCTAGCTAGTAACTACAGTGTTTATGATATCTAGCTAGGAGCTTATGCCAATATCAGTTATTTTTAAAATCGTGGTTCCATTTTTTTCCTTAGAGATTATCAGTTGGATTGGCTCTAATTGATGTTAACAGCGCTCACCATTGCTCTTAGTGGCGGGTTAAGAAGGCATCTACCGACGTCCTCGAAGAATGGATTCACTTTCGAAGTGAATCATGAGTAACCTGGCTCAGAAAAAAACTGTAATCTCTGCAACTGGTTTGGTCAACTCTGTCTCAAATAGTAACTATTTTCAAATCTCAAATTATATCCGTTCCCCCCATATGGTGCTATATTCTTGACCAGAGCCCTATCTGTCAGGATTTGGCCAGGGTTGTTCCGGTTTTTGGTCACTAGATGCCCCCATTGTGCCTTTTGACCTTTTGTTTTCCCTTGATCCCCATTATTATTTGCACCTGTGCCTCGTTTCCCCTGATTGTATTTAAACCATTTGTTTTACTCAGTTCTTTGCTCTGTGTTTGTATGTTAGCACCCAGCCCTAGTACTCTGTGAGCTCTTGTTGATCCCGGTGGACTCTCTTGTGGAGTTCTGGTTTTTTTGTTCTTGTTTGTATATTTTTGAGTATCTTTTGAGGCTTTTTGTGCTGTGCCTTCCACCTTGTGGATTTGCCTTTTTGTCTTGGAGGATTGCCTTTGTTCTTGTGGAATTCCTTTTGAGGTTGTGGAGTTACATGTTTTCCTGAACAACTTCACTTTTTACTTCATTAAATACACCGTCTCAAGTACTGCTGTGTCTGCCTCATCTTCTGGGTTCTGCTGACTATTCGTGGCTCAGTTGGTTTAGTGACTGTTTCTCACTCCGGAGAGCCGGGTTCGTAACCGGGTCCTGACACTATCAGTGACGACGTGGTCCTGAAAGTACTGCTATTGCTTAGTCATAGTTCATTTGAAGTGAACACTTGAGTCACATTTGGCTAATAATGGAGAGCATTCTCTCAGTCCAGCTAATATTGGAGAGCATTCTCTCAGTCCAGATAATATTGGAGAGCATTCTCTCAGTCCAGCTGATATTGGAGAGCATTCTCTCAGTCCAGCTGATATTGGAGAGCATTCTCTCAGTCCAGCTGATATTGGAGAGCATTCTATCAGACCAGCTAATATTGGAGAGCATTCTCTCAGTCCAGCTAATATTGGAGAGCACTCTCTCAGTCCAGCTAATATTGGAGAGCACTCTCTCAGTCCATTCTCTCAGTCCAGCTAATAATGGAGAGCATTCTCTCAGTCCATTCTCTCAGTCCAGCTAATAATGGAGAGCACTCTCTGTCCAGCTAATATTGGAGAGCATTCTCTCAGTCCAGCTAATATTGGAGAGCACTCTCTCAGTCCAGCTAATATTGGAGAGCACTCTCTCAGTCCATTCTCTCAGTCCAGCTAATAATGGAGAGCATTCTCTCAGTCCATTCTCTCAGTCCAGCTAATAATGGAGAGCACTCTCTTTCCAGCTAATATTGGAGAGCACTCTCTCAGTCCAGCTAATATTGGAGAGCACTCTCTCAGTCCATTCTCTCAGTCCATTCTCTCAGTCCAGCTAATAATGGAGAGCATTCTCTCAGTCCAGCTAATAATGGAGAGCATTCTCTCAGTCCAGCTAATATTGGAGAGCATTCTCTGTCCAGCTAATATTGGAGAGCACTCTCTCAGTCCATTCTCTCAGTCCATTCTCTCAGTCCATTCATGGCATGACCTGCCGAGTTTATCCTCTGTTATGTCCTAAATGACCCCCTATTCCCTCTATAGTCCACTACTTATGACCAGTAACCCTATGCGGCCCTAGTCAAACGTAGTGCACTATATAGGGGATAGGGATTCATTTCAGAGGGGCCAGGCACACTTCACAGTCACACGACGTGTCACTTCTCTCCTTCTCTTCTCCTCCTCGTGTGTGTGTGTGTGTGTGTGTGTGTGTGTGAAAATAAGAAGTTGTTCTTAACTGACTTGCCTAGAGGTTAAAAAGCTAATTGAAGTGGGTCTAGGGTTTCAGGTAAAGTGGAGGTGATATGATCCCCCTTTTTGTTAATCTAGCCTCAAAGCACCTCATGATGACAGAAGTGAGTGCTACGGGGCGATAATCATTTAGTTGCTTTCTTGGGTACAATGGTGGAACGATCTTTATGTGAGATAAGGACAACAGACTGGGATAAGGAGAGACTAAAATATGTCCCGTAAACTCTCTCGTCAGCTGATCGCCACATAATCTGAGAATGCCGGCAGCCTTTTAGTGTGTATCTTTCTCTGTGTTTCAGCCTGTCATAGTATGTATGTAGGATGTGTTAAGTGCACTGGGGTGTGTTGTGTCTGGTCCAACTCTCCCTGTCCATTACTAATAGATGAGGCCTGGTGATAAACGTTCAGTGTCCACATCTAATGGACAGCAAGGATATTAGAAGAGGCTATTCAAAAGGCAATTCCCTCTGCTTCTCATTTTGCAGGTTGTTTGAGTATTACACACACACACACACACACACACACACACACACACACACACACACACACACACACACACACACACACACACACACACACACACACACACACACACACACAAAATCACACACACACACTCACACACACACACACACACACACACACACACACACACACACAAAATCACACACACACACGCACACACACACACACACTCACACACACACAGACACACACACACAAAATCACACACAGACACACACACACTCACACACACTCACACACACACAGACACACACACACAAAATCACACACAGACACAAATCACACACAGACACACACACACACACTCACACACACTGACACACACGCACACACACTCACACAATCTTGTTTATACTGACCTTGTGGACAGAAGGTTATTCCCATTAAAAATCATTCTTTCCCCCCCTAAACCCCTAAATGTAAACCTTAAAACCATCATCTTAATCCTAACCCCTAAACTTAAACCTAGCCTTAAACCCCCAACCCCTAAACTTAAACCTAGCCTTAAACCCCTAACCCCTAAACTTAAACCCCTAACCCCTAAACTTAAACCTAACCTTAAAACCTAACCCCTGAACTTAAACCTAACCTTAAACTCCTAACCCCTAAACTTAAACCTAGCCTTAAACCCCCAACCCCTAAACTTAAACCTAGCCTTAAACCCCTAACCCCTAAACTTAAACCCCCAACCCCTAAACTTAAACCTAGCCTTAAACCCCTAACCCCTAAACTTAAACCCCTAACCCCTAAACTTAAACCTAACCTTAAAACCTAACCCCTAAACTTAAACCTAACCTTAAACTCCTAACCCCTAAACTTAAACCTAACCCCTAAACTTAAACCTAACCCCTAAACTTAAACCTAACCTTAAACTCCTAAACCCTAAACTTAAACCTAACCTTAAATTAAACCTAACCTTAAAACCTAACCCCTAAACTTAAACCTAACCCCTAAACTTAAACCTAACCTTAAAACCTAACCCCTAAACTTAAACCTAACCTTAAAACCTAACCCCTAAACTTAAACCTAACCTTAAACCCCTAACCCCTAAACTTAAACCTAACCTTAAAACCTAACCATAATCTTAATCCTAACCCGAATTCCTAACCTTAAACCTAACATTTAACCACTAAAACTAATTCAAGTCTTAACCCTGCTAGAAACAGCTTTTTTCCTTGTAGGGACCGGCTAATATTCTGTCCCCAGTTGGTTGAATTTTTATTAATTTAATATTCTTGGACTTTTCTGATCCCCACAAATATACTTAAACATGTCCTCACACACACAGTTACACACGCACATGGTAATCAGGAAGTATGGGAATATATGGAATGCATGAGCTAGAGGTACTCTGTCATGGTAATCAGGAAGTATGGGAATATATGGAATGCATGAGCTAGAGGTACTCTGTCATGGTCATCAGGAAGTATGGGAATATATGGAATGCATGAGCTAGAGGTTCTCTGTCATGGTAATCAGGAAGTATGGGAATATATGGAATGCATGAGCTAGAGGTACTCTGTCATGGTCATCGGGAAGTATGGGAATATATGGAATGCATGAGCTAGAGGTACTCTGTCATGGTCATCGGGAAGTATGGGAATATATGGAATGCATAAACTAGAGGTACTCTGTCATGGTCATCGGGAAGTATGGGAATATATGGAATGCATGAGCTAGAGGTACTCTGTCATGGTCATCGGGAAGTATGAGAATATATGGAATGCATGAGCGGAGGTCCATTAATATTCTGTCTCATCAAATAACAGTGTAGACTACAAGCCATACAGTCAGAAAGACTTTATGTTTTCTTTAATGGTAATTCAAAAATATCAGAAACTTTGAACATCCCACGGAGCACCATTAAATCCATTATTAAAAAATGGAAAGAATATGGCACCACAACAAACCTGTCAAGAGAGGGCCGCCCACCAAAACTCACAGACCAGGCAAGGAGGGCATTAATCAGAGAGGCAACAAAGAGACCAAAGATAACCCTGAAGTAGTAGCTGCAAAGCTCCACAGAGGAGATTGGAGTATCTGTCCATAGGACCACTTTAAGCCGTACACTCCACAGAGCTGGGCTTTATGGACGAGTGGCCAGAAAAAAAGCCATTACTTAAATAATAAAATGAGCAAACACGTTTGGTGTTCGCCAACAGGGCATGTGGGAGACTCCCCAAACATGTGGAACAAGGAACTCTGGTCAGATGAGACTAAATTTAGCTTTTTGGCTATCAAGGAAAACGCTATGTCTGTTGCAAACCCAACACCTAGCATCACCCTGAGAACACCATCCCAACAGTGAAGCATGTTGATGGCAGCATCATGTTGTGTTTTTCATGGGCAGGAACTGTGAAACTGGTCAGAATTGAAAGAATGATGGATGGCGCTAAATACAGGGATATTCTTTAGGGAGGTTCAGCAGAACAATGGCCCTAAGCATACTGCTAAAGCAACCCTCGAGTGGTTTAAGGGTAACAATTAAATACCCCACAGTGAAGCATGGTGGTGACAGCATCATGCTGTGGGGGATGTTTTTCATCGGCAGGGACTGGGAAACTGGTCAGAATTGGATGGCTCTAAATACAGGAACATTCTTGAGGGAAACCTGTTTCAGTCTTCCAGAGATTTGAGACTGGGACGGAGGTTCACCTTCCAGAAGGACAATCACCCTAAGCATACTGCTAAACCAACACTTGAGTGGCTTCAGGGGAAACATGTAAATGTCTTGGCCTAGTCAAAGCCCAGACCTCAATCTAATTGAGAATCTGGGGTCCCTGTAAGACTGCTGTACACCAGTGGAACCCATCCAACTTGAAGGAGCTGGAGACGTTTTGCCTTGAAGAATGGGCAAAACTCCCAGTGGCTAAATGTGCCAAGCTTATAGAGACATACCCCAAGAGACTTGCAGCTGTAATTGCTGCAAAAGGTGGGTCTACAAAGTATTGACTTTTGGGGGGGTGAATAGTTATGCATGCTGAAGTTCAGTTTTTATGTCTTATTCCTTGTTGGTTTCTCAAAAAATATATTTTGCATCTTCAAAGTGGTAGGCATGTTGTGTAAATCAAATGATACAAAACCACCCAACATCTATTTTAATTCCAGGTTGAAAGGCAACAAAAATGCCAAGAGGATGAATACTTTCGCTGGCCACTGTATATTGTCTCCCAGGTTATTCTCCCTATATTGTCTCCTATGTTATTCTCCCAATTTTATCCTCTATATTATTCTCCTATAATATCCTCCTATAATATCCTCCTATAATATCCTCCTATAATATCCTCCTATTGTCACGCCTTGGTCATTGTATTTTGTGTTTCCGTTATATATTTGGTCAGGCCAGGGTGTGACATGGGTTTATGTTATTGTATTTTCGTATTGGGGTTTGTAGTATTTGGGATCGCGGCTGATTAGGGGTGTTGTATAGGCTTGGCTGCCTGAGGCGGTTCTCAATCAGAGTCAGGTGATTCTCGTTGTCTCTGATTGGGAACCGTATTTAGGTAGCCTGGTTTCGCTTTGTATTTCGTGGGTGATTGTTCCTGTCTCTGTGTAGTTTCACCAGATAGGCTGTAATAGGTTTCACGTTCCGTTTGTTGTTTTGTATTTTGTTATTTCATGTGTCACTTTTTCTATTAAAGTCATGAGTAACCACCTATAATATCCTCCTATATTATCCTCCTATAATATCCTCCTATAATATCCTATAATATCCTATAATATCCTCCTATAATATCCTCCTATAATATCCTCCTATAATATTCTCCTATATTATCCTCCTATAATATCCTCCTATATTATTCTCCATATATTTCCCTTATATTATCTTTCCTTTATTCTCCCTGTATTATTCTCGCTATATTATCTCCTATACTCTTCTCCCTATATTATCTCCTACATTTTTCTCCTTATATTTTTATCACAATATTATCTTTTATATTATCTCCTATATTATTCTGCCTATATTATATCCTATATTATCTCCTATATTAATCTCCCTTTGATATTCCCCCTATATTATCTCCGATATTATTCTCCTGTATTATTTTCCATATATTATCTCCTATATTATTCTGCCTATATTGTTATCCCGATATTATCTCTTATATTATCTCAGATATTATTCTCCTATATTATTTCCCTATATTATCTCCTATATTATTCTGCCTATATTGTTATCCCGATATTATCTCTTATATTATCTCCGATATTATTCTCCTGTATTATTTTCCCTATATTATCTCCTATATTATTCTGCCTATATTACTTTCCCTATATAAAGTTGAAGTCGGAAGTTTACATACACTTCGGTTGGAGTCATTATATAATGGTTTTTCAACCATTCACTTAGTGCATGACGCAAATATATTTTCCAACAATTGTTTACATACAGATTATTTCACTTATAATTCACTCTATCACAATTACAGTGGGTCAGAAGTTTAGATACACTAAGTTGACTGTGCCTTTAAGCAGATTGGAAAAGTTCCGAAAATTATGTAATGACTTTAGAAGCTTCTGATAGGCTAATTGACATCATTTGAGTCAATTGTAGGTGTAGATGTGGATTTATTTCAAGGTCTACCTTCAAACTCAGTGCCTCTTTGCTTGACATCATGGTAAAATCAAAAGATATCAGCCAAGACCTCAGAAAAAAAATTGTAGACCTCCACAAGTCTAGTTCATCCTTGGGAGCAATTTCCAAACGCCTGAAGGTACCACGTTCATCTGTACAATAGTCCGCAAGTATAAACACCATGGGACCACGCAGCCCTCATACCGCTCAGGAAGGAGAAGCGTTCTGTCTCCTAGAGATGAACGTACTTTGGTGCGAAAAGTGCAAATCAATCCCAGAACAACTGCAAAGGACCTTGTGAAGATGCTGGAGGAAACAGGTACAAAAGTATCTATATCCACAGCAAAACGAGTCCTATATCGACATAACCTGAAAGGACCGCTCAGCAAGGAAGAAAACACTTCTCCAAAACAGGCATATAGAAAGACAGACTACGATTTCCAACTGCACATGGGGACAAAGATTATACTTTTTGGAGAAATGTCCTCTGCTCTGATGAAACAAAAATAGACCTGTTTGGCCATAATGACCATTGTTATGTTTGGAGGAAAACGGGGGAGGCTTGCAAGCCGAAGAACACCATCCCAACCGTGAAGCACGGGGGTGGCAGCATCATGTTGTGGGGGTGCTTTGCTGCAGGAGGGACTGGTGCACTTCACAAAATAGATGGCATCATGAGGAAAGGAAAATTATGTGGATATATTGAAGCAATATATCAAGACATCAGTCAGGAAGGTAAAGCTTGGTCACAAATGGGTCTTCCAGATGGACTTTGACCCCAAGCATACTTCCAAAGTTGTGGCAAAATGGCTTAAAGACAACAAAATCAAGGTAACAGAGTGGTCATCACAAAGCCCTGACCTCAATCCCATAGAACATTTTGTGGGCAGAACTGAAACAGCGTGTGTGAGCAAGGAGGCCTTCAAACCTGACTCAGTGACACCAGCTCTGTCAGGAGGAATGGGCCAAAATTCACCCAACTTATTGTGGGAAGTTTGTGGAAGGCTACCCCAAACGTTTGACCCAAGTTAAACAATTGCAGGGCAATGCTACCAAATACTAATTGAGTGTATGTAAACGTCTGACCCACTGGGAACATGATGAAAGAAATTAAAGCTGAAATAAATCATTCTCTCTACTATATTTCTGACATTTCACATTCTTAAAATAAAAGGGTGATCCTAACTGACCTAAAACAGGGACTTGTTACTAGAATTAAATGTCAGCAATTGTGAAAAACTGACTTTAAATGTACTTGGCTAAGGTGTATGTAAACTTCCGACTTATTGTATTATTCTCCTATATTATCTCCTATATCATTCTCTTATATTATTCTCCATATACTGTATTATCCTATATTGTCTTCCCTATATTATCTCCTATATTGTCTTCCCTATATTATCTCCTATATTGTCTTCCCTATAATATCTCCTATATTGTCTTCCCTATATTATCTCCTATATTGTCTTCCCTATATTATCTCCTATATGTTCTTCCCTATATTATCTCCTATATGTTCTTCCCTATATTATCTCCTATATTGTCTTCCCTATATTATCTCGTATATTGTCTTCCCTATATTATCTCCTATATTGTCTTCCCTATATTATCTCCTATATGTTCTTCCCTATATTATCTCCTATATGTTCTTCCCTATATTATCTCCTATATTGTCTTCCCTATATTATCTCCTATATTGTCTTCCCTATATTATCTCGTATATATTGTCTTCCCTATATTATCTCCTATATTGTCTTCCCTATATTATCTCCTATATTGTCTTCCCTATATTATCTCCTATATTGCCTTCCCTATATTATCTCCGATATGTTCTTCCCTATATTATCTCCGATATGTTCTTCCCTATATTATCTCCTATATTGTCTTCCCTATATTATCTCCTATATTGTCTTCCCTATATTATCTCCTATATGTTCTTCCCTATATTATCTCCTATATTGTCTTCCCTATATTATCTCCTATATTGTCTTCCCTATATTATCTCCTATATGTTCTTCCCTATATTATCTCCTATATTGTCTTCCCTATATTATCTCCTATATTGTATTCCCTGTACTATCCTCTCTGTGCTGTACTTTATTGCTAAACACAAGGCCCTGGTCAAATTTAGTGCACATAGGGTGCTAATTGGGATACAGATGGATATTCTCTCTCTCTCTCTCTCTCTCTCTCTCTCTCTCTCTCTCTCTCTCTCTCTCTCTCTAGTGATGGCAGCTATCCAGAGAAACTGAATTAAGAACTGTACAACTAAAACTTCAAAGGGATTTGAGTTAATAAGTTTTGAACTGTAGAAGTCAAGTCAAGTCAAGTCACAGCAGCAGTCCTGGAAGCTAGGCTAACCCCTTTCCTCTCAACATTAGACAGCAGCAGTGTACAGAGCCTAGCTAGGCTAACTCCTTTCCTCTCAACATTAGACAGCAGCAGTGTACAGAGCCTAGCTAGGCTAACTCCTTTCCTCTCAACATTAGACAGCAGCAGTGTACAGAGCCTAGCTAGGCTAACCCCTTTCCTCTCAACATTAGACAGCAGCAGTGTACAGAGCCTAGCTAGGCTAACTCCTTTCCTCTCAACATTAGACAGCAGCAGTGTACAGAGCCTAGCTAGGCTAACCCCTTTCCTCTCAACATTAGACAGCAGCAGTGTACAGAGCCTAGCTAGGCTAACTCCTTTCCTCTCAACATTAGACAGCAGCAGGGTACAGAGCCTAGCTAGGCTAACCCCTTTCCTCTCAACATTAGACAGCAGCAGGATACAGAGCCTAGCTAGGCTAACTCCTTTCCTCTCAACATTAGACAGCAGCAGGATACAGAGCCTAGCTAGGCTAACTCCTTTCCTCTCAACATTAGAGAGCAGCAGTGTACAGAGCCTAGCTAGGCTAACTCCTTTCCTCTCAACATTAGACAGCAGCAGTGTACAGAGCCTAGCTAGGCTAACTCCTTTCCTCTCAACATTAGACAGCAGCAGGATACAGAGCCTAGCTAGGCTAACCCCTTTCCTCTCAACATTAGACAGCAGCAGGGTACAGAGCCTAGCTAGGCTAACCCCTTTCCTCTCAACATTAGACAGCAGCAGTGTACAGAGCCTAGCTAGGCTAACTCCTTTCCTTTCCTCTCTCTTTTTTTACATGAATGAAATTGCACTCAGTAAACAATGTCACACTTCAAAGGCTCAATTTTGTTTTAAAATGTGATTTTATACATGTCAAAAAAAATATATATATAATGATCAAGACCTTGTGAATCTGCAAACTTTACAGATAGTGCTGCTGATGTTGGTAAGTAAAATGAGGATGGGGAAAGAGACTAACAAAGAGGGTGAGAAATATAAGGAGATGGAGAGACAAGAGGGGAGAGAGAGGAGGGAGAGAGGGAGAGGGAGAGAGGGGGAGAGAGAGAGGGAGAGAGATAGAGAGAGAGGGGGAGTGGGAGAGAGAAATAATTAGGGGGAGAGAGAAAGAGAGAGAGAGGGAGAGAGGAAGAGAGGAAGAGAGAGAGGAAGAGAGCGAGGGAGAGATGGGAGAGAGAGAGGGAGGAGGAAGAGAGAGAGAGGAGATAGAGGGAGAGAGAGGGTGAGAGAAAGGGGGAGAGAGACAGAGAGAGAGTGAGAGAGAGAGAGAGAGAGAGAGAGAGGGGGAGAGAGGGGAGAGAGAGGGGGAGAGAGGGAGAGAGAGAGGGGGGGGGAGAGAGAGAGGGGTGGGAGAGAGAGAGGGGGAGAGAGAGAGGGGGAGAGAGAGAGGGAGAGAGAGAGAGAGGGAGAGAGAGAGAGAGGGAGAGAGAGAGAGAGGGAGAGAGATAGAAAGAGGGGGAGAGAGAGGGGGAGAGATAGGGGGAAAGAGAGAGAGAGAGAGGGAGAGAGAGAGGGAGAGAGAGAAAGATAGAGGGAGAGAGAGAGGGAGAGAGGGGAGAGAGAGAGGGAGAGAGAGAGGGGGAGATAGAGAGAGAGAGAGAGAGAGAGAGAGAGAGAGAGGGGAAAGAGAGAGGGAGAGAGAGGGGGAGATAGGGAGAGAGGGGGGGAGGGAGGGAGAGAGAGAGAGAGAGAGAGAGAGAGAGAGAGAGAGAGAGAGAGAGAGAGAGAGAAAGAGAGAGGGAGAGAGGAAGAGAGGAAGAGAGAGAGGAAGAGAGAGAAGGGAGAGATGGGAGAGAGAGAGGGAGGAGGAAGAGAGAGAGGGGAGATAGAGGGAGAGAGAGGTGAGAGAAAGGGGGAGAGAGACAGAGAGAGAGTGAGAGAGAGAGAGAGAGGGGAGAGAGGGGAGAGAGAGGGGGAGAGAGGGAGAGAGAGAGGGGGTGGGAGAGAGAGAGGGGTGGGAGAGAGAGAGGGGGGAGAGGGGGAGAGGGGGAGAGAGAGAGAGAGGGAGAGAGATAGAAAGAGGGGGAGAGATAGGGGGAAAGAGAGAGAGAGAGGGAGAGAGAGAGGGAGAGAGAGAAAGATAGAGAGAGAGAGAGAGAGAGAGAGAGAGAGAGAGAGAGAGAGAGAGAGAGAGAGAGAGAGGGGAGAGAGAGAGGGGGAGATAGGGAGGGAGAGAGGGAGAGAGAGAGAGAGAGAGAGAGAGAGAGAGAGAGAGAGAGAATTAGGGGGAGAGAGAAAGAGAGAGAGAGGGGGGAGAGGAAGAGAGAGAGGGAGAGAGGAAGAGAGAAAGGAAGAGAGAGAGGGGAGAGATGGGAGAGAGAGAGGGAGAGAGGAAGAGAGAGAGGGGGAGATAGAGGGAGAGAGAGGGGGAGAGAGAAAGAGAGAGAGAGAGACAGACAGACAGACAGACAGACAGACAGACAGACAGACAGACAGACAGACAGACAACCATCACTTCAGCGTGTGACAACCCAGTCCTCCATTACATTCAAATCCAAATGATGACGGCACAGCAAGCCACCAGACACCAAACCATTCATCTTATAAATCACATCAATACACGTTAAAACACTCTCCTGGAAAACAGTTGATCTAAATAATCAATTACAGTCAGGTGGTGATGGTGAGGCGCTGAGCTGCGCACCAATTAGCTGGTTGTAGGGGGGCCCTGGGAAGAAAAGAAATCGGTCCGTTAATTGGGAACAGCTGGTGGAGCATCGTCAGGGTGACAGCCAGGTATTCCCCCATTGGTCCGCTGCCTCGCCCGCAGTGCCGCCTGTCCCCACTCTCGGATAATATCCTAACAATTTGCTCAAGTCGCTGGTGCAGAACTGCCTCTGTGGTTTGCCTCTTGAGTCTCCGCACAGCCAAGGCAGGTGATAATGCTGCTCTACCCTCTACCCTGTACGACCTTGTTGGTTCACAGTAAGGCTGAAGTTAAGGCTAGATAAACAAGAGTAAAAAGAAAGGAGTTTTGTGACTTGGAGGGAATAGTGATTTTTTTTTTTTTTTTTTTTTTCACCCAATTGTGGAATCACTCTTGTGTTGTAATTTTTTCCCCGTGGTATCAACGTGTTGATATGTTTTGTTTTTGCAAAGCAACCAAATATCAAAAACTGTTTATTCCATAACATGGATAACCTGTCAGCAGAATCTCCACTGATATGAGAGCTGCAGATAGCTAGCAGAATCTCTACTGATGTGATAGCTGCAGATAGCTAGCAGAATCTCTACTGATATGATAGCTGCAGATAGCCAGCAGAATCTCTACTGATATGATAGCTGCAGATAGCCAGCAGAATCTATACTGATATGATAGCTGCAGATAGCCAGCAGAATATATACTGATATGATAGCTGCAGATAGCCAGCAGAATCTATACTGATATGATAGCTGCAGATAGCCAGCAGAATCTATACTGATGTGATAGCTGCAGATAGCCAGCAGAATCTCTACTGATATGATAGCTGCAGATAGCCAGCAGAATATCTACTGATATGATAGCTGCAGATAGCCAGCAGAATATCTACTGATATGATAGCTGCAGATAGTCAGCAGAATCTCTACTGATGTGATAGCTGCAGATAGTCAGCAGAATCTCTCCTGATGTGATAGCTGCAGATAGTCAGCAGAATCTCTATTGATGTGATAGCTGCAGATAGCTAGCAGAATCTCTACTGATATGAGAGCTGCAGATAGCCAGCAGAATATCTACTGATATGATAGCTGCAGATAGTCAGCAGAATATCTACTGATATGATAGCTGCAGATTGTCAGCAGAATCTCTACTGATGTGATAGCTGCAGATAGTCAGCAGAATCTCTCCTGATATGATACTGTACATTTGCTGCAGAATCTCTACTGATGTGATACTGTACAGTAGCAGCAGAATCTCTCCTGATATGATACTGCACAGTAGCTGCAGACAGACGGCAGAATCTCTCCTGATATGATACTGCAGAGTAGCAGCAGAATCTCTCCTGATACGATACTGCACAGTAGCTGCAGATAGCAGGCAGAAACTCTCCTGATATGATACTGTACATTAGCTGCAGACAGCCAGGAGCCCACAGAGCCTTGAGATACAGTATCTGAGACTGTTCAAGGTTCTAATTGTGAAGAGAGTTGTAGGGCCAGACCCTCGGCGCCTGGAGAATGATAATAACTCCTGCTAGCTTTAGTCCTATCAGTTTTTCTTCCTTTTTAACTGCCTTGGTTTATGTACAGAGGAAGGGTATTCATCATGTTTAGTGTGTTGAGTACAGAACAGCACTGCTCTGGGGAAGGTTGAGACTGAACCACGTCCTAACTCCAGAAGCTACCTTCAGGATTGATAACTATGTGTAGATTTGTTTTATGTATTCATTGTGTGCAGTGTGCCAAGATTTTTCCTCTTGTAGGACAATAAACCTTCTGATTTTACTTTGCTTCTCTCAGAGTTCTCTGTGTGAGCTGCTGAGGTCCTGTGCTCCAGTAGGAGAGAGAGACAGAGAGAGGAGAGAGGAAAGAAAGAGAGAGAGAGAGAGAGAGAGAGAGAGAGAGAGAGAGAGAGAGAGAGAGAGAGAGAGAGAGAGAGAGAGAGAGAGACTGTATTTAGCCAGTAGGAGCGACAGTGGATTGCGAAAGTATTCACCCCTCTTTGGCATTTCTCCTATTTCGTTGCCTTACAACCTGGAATTAAAATGTATTTTTTTAAGTGTTTGTATCATTTGATTTACACAACATGCCTACCACTTTGAAGATGCAAATTATATTTTATTGTGAAACAAACAAGAAATAAGACAAGAAGTCAACTGAAAACCTGAGAGTACATAACTATTCACCCCACTCCCAAAGTCAATACTTTGTAGAGGCACCTTTTGCAGCCATTACAGCTGCAAGTCTCTTGGGCTATGTCTCTATAAGCTTGGCACATTTAGCCACTTGGATTTTTGCCCATTCTTCAAGCCAAAACTGCTCCAGCTCCTTCAAGTTGGATGGGTTCCACTGGTGTACAGCGATCTTTAAGTCATACCACAGATTCTCAATGGGATTGAGGTCTGGGCTTTGACTAGGCCAAGACATTTAATTGTTACCCTTAAACCACTCGAATGTTGCTTATGCTGAACCTCCCTCAAGAATATCCCTGTATTTAGCGTCATCCATCATTCCTTCAATTCTGACCAGTTTCCCAGTCCCTGCCGATGGAAAACACAACATGATGCTGCCATCACCATGCTTCACTGTTGGGATGATGTTCTCGGGGTGATGAGAGGTGTTGGGTTTGTGCCAGACAAAGCTTTTTCCTTGATGGCCAAAAAGCTCAATTTTAGTCGCATCTGACCAGAGCACCTTCTTCCATCTGTTTGGGGAGTCTCGCCTTTTGGTGAACACCAAACATGTTTGCTTATTTTTTTCTTTACATGTCCATTACATGAAATGCAAATAAAAATCTATTAAATTACAAGTTGTAATGCAACAAAATAGGAAAAACGGCAAGGGGGTTGAATACTTTTGCAAGGCACTGTAAAAGGAGAGAGAGAGAGAGAGAGAGAGAGAGAGAGAGAGAGAGAGACAGAGAGACAGAGAGAGAGAGAGAGAACCCGTATTTAGTCAGTAGGAGCTAAAAGTTCTCTTCCTTTATTAAAAGGCGTTGGTTCATGTACAAAGGTATGCTGTTTGTTATATTTAGTATCCAACACTGCTAATGAACCCTGAACTGGAGAGAGACACATTCATGATTAAAACTGATTTAGGAATTTCCCTTTACCAATACTTACGTGTTTTTTATTTGTCAGGGTAGACACTCACATTTGTTTGTAATTCGACTTCAACAGAATTACAAAACACATACGCTATCCTATCACCATAGAACCCCAAATATAAAAACAAATTCAACCTGTCTGCTCCTGTTCTTCCCCTCCGGCGTACGATGTCGCCAGAGTTCTAACTCGTCATTACGTACACCTGGCATTCATCATTACGCGCACCTGGTATTCATCATTACGCACACCTGGTATTCATCATTACGCGCACCTGTTAATATTTATGACCTGGACTCCATTACCTTCATCATTCCCTCCTCTTTATATGTCACTATATGTCACTTGCACCGGAAGGTTGCTAGTTCAAACCCCCGAGCTGACAATGTACAAATCTGTCATTCTGCCCCTGAACAGGCAGTTAATCCACTGTTCCCAGGCCGTCATTGAAAATAATAATTTGTTCTTAACTGACTTGCTTAGTTAAATAAAGTTAAAATAAAATTTAAAAATTAACTCTCCCATGTTCACTTACCAGTTGGTATTATCGGCTTACTGCCTCTTGGTTTTGTTTTATTAAAATGTTTCACCTGCTTCATTACACTGCCAGGAAAATTTATAATTTGGTATTACCCCTCATTCCAGATTAATTTGGTATCACCCCTCATTCCATATTAATTTGGTATTACCCCTTATTCCAGATTAATTTGGTATTACCCCTCATTCCAGATTAACCAGGCCAGATAGACAAGAGGAACGACAGAGAGAGCGCATACGGAAAAGTAATATTACTTACGTTTTATATGATGGAAATATAAGTACATGTCAGAGTTGGAAAATATTATTTTTCCACATTTTGTTACGTTGCAAGCCTTAGTCTAAAACAGATTAAATAAAACATTATCCTCAATCTACACACAATACCAAAAAACGTTTTTTAGAAACATGAGTATTCAGACCCTTTGCTATGAAACAATTGATCTCAGGTCTATCCTGTTTCTATTGATCAATCGTGATGTTTCTACAACTTGATTGGAATCCACCTGTGGTAAATTGGACATGATTTGGAAAGTCACACACCTGTCTATATAGGTTTCCACAGCTGACAGTGCATGTCAGAGCAAAAACCAAGCCATGAGGTCGGAGGAATTATCCGTAGAGCTCCACTACAGGATTGTGTTGAGATACAGATCTGGGGAAGACTGACAGAACAATTCTGCAGCATTGAAGGTCCCCAAGAACGCGGCCTCCATCATTCTTAAATGTATGAAGTTTGGAACCACCAAGACTCTTCCTAGAGCTGGCTGCCCGGTCAAACTGAGCAATCGGGGAGAAGAGCCTTGGTCAGGGAGGTGACCAATAACCTGATGGTCACACTGACATAGCTCCAGAGTTCCTCAGTGAAAACAGGAGAACTTTCCAGAAGGACAGCTACATATCTCTGCAGCGCTCCACCAATCAGGCCTTTATGGTATATTGGCCAGACAAGTCACTCTTCAGTGAAAGGAACATGACTTGGAGTTTGCAAAAGGCACCTAAAGGACACACAGTCCATGAGAAACAAGATTCTCTATGGAGATGGGAGAACCTTCCAGAAGGACAACCATCTCTGCAGAACTCCACCAATCAGGCATTTATGGTAGAGTGGCCAGATGGACGCCACTCCTCAGTAAAAGCCACATGACAGCACACTTGGAGTTTGCCAAAAGGCACCTAAAGGACTCTCACACCATGAGAAACAAGATTCTCTGGTCTGATGAAACTAAGATTGAACTCTTTGACCTAAATGTCAAGCGTCATGTCTGGAGGAAACCTGGCACCATCCCTAGGGAGAAGCATGGTGGTGGCAGTATCATGCTGTTGGATTGTTTTTAGCGGCAGGGACTGGAAGACTAGTCAGGATCGAGGAAAAAATGAACAGAGCAAATTACAGAGAGATATTTGATGAAGACCTGCTTCAGAGGGCTCAGGACCTCTGTTCACTTTCCAACAGGACAACGACCCAAAGCACACAGCCAAGACAACAAAGGAGTGGCTTAGGGAGAAGTCTCTGAATGTCCTAGAATGGCCCAGCCAGGACCCAGACTTGAACCTTTATTTGCTATTTTACCAGGTAAGTTGACTGAGAACACATTCTCATTTGCAGCAACAACCTGGGGAATAGTAACAGGGGAGAGGAGGGGGATGAATGAGCCAATTGTAAACTGGGGAAGGTGACCATGATGGTTTGAGGGACAGAATGGGAAGTTAGCCAGGACACCAGGGTTAACACCCTTACTCTTACGATAAGTGCCATGGGATCTTCAATGACCTCAGAGAGTCAGGACACCCATTTAACGTCCCGTACGAAAGACGGCACCCTACACGGAGTAGTGTCCCCAATCACTGCCCTGGGGTATTGGGATATTTTTTTTAGACCAGAGGAAAGAGTGCCTCCTACTGGCCCTCCAACACCACTTCCAGCAGCATCTGGTCTCCCATCCAGGAAATGACTAGTACCAACCCTGCTTAGCTTCAGAAGCAAGCCAGCAGTGGTATGCAGGGTGGTATGCTACTGGCAACCTGATCAAACATCTCTGGAGAGACCTGAAAATAGCTGTGCAGTGACGCTCCCCTTCCAACCTGACAGAGCTTGAGAGGATCTGCAGAGAAGAATGGGGGAAAATCCCCAAATACAGATGTGCCAAGCTTGTAACGTCATACCCAAGAACATTCGAGTCTGTATGACTGCTAAAGGTGCTTCAAGAAAGTACAGAGTAAAGGGTCTGAATACTTATGTAAGTGATTTTTTTTTTTACATTTGCAAACATATCTAAAACCCTGTTTTTGAGGAGGAAAAAACATAATTTAATAAATGTTAGAATAATGCTGTAACGTAACAAAATGTGGAAAATGTCAAGAGGTCTGAAAACTTTCCGAATGCACATGTTGAAATGTACAACAATCGGCTGTGTGTGGCCGATTTCTGCCTTATATACAAATATAAACTCAACAAAAAAAAGAAACGTCCTCTCACTGTCAACTGCGTTTATTTTCAACAAACTTAACATGTGTAAATATTTGTGTGAACATAACAGGGCTCAACCACTGAGAAATAAACTGAACAAGTTCCACAGACATGTGACTGACAGAAATTGAATAATATGTCCCTGAAGTAAAAGTCAGTATCTGGTGTGGCCACCAGCTGCATTAAGTATGGCAGTGCATCTCCTCCTCATGGACTGCACCAGATGTTACCCCACAGTCCTCATGGACTGCACCAGATTTGCCAGTTATTGCTGTGAGATGTTACCCCACTCTTCCACCAAGGCACCTGCTATTTCCCAGACATTTCTGGGGGGGAATGGCCCTAGCCCTCACCCTCCGATCCAACAGGTCCCAGACATTTCTGGGGGAATGGCCCTAGTCCTCACCCTCCGATCCAACAGGTCCCAGAAAGCTTAATGGGATTGAGATCCAGCCTCTTCGCTGGCCATGGCAGCTGAAATTCCTGTCTTGAAGGAAATCACAGACAGAACAAGCAGTATGGCTGGTGGTATTGTCATGCTGGAGGGTCATGTCAGGATGAGCCTGCAGGAAGGGCACCACATGAGGGAGGAGGATGTCTTCCCTGTAACGCACAGCGTTGAGATTGCCTGCAATGACAACATGCTCAGTCCGATGATGCTGTGACTCACCACCCCAGACCATGACGGACCCTCCACTTCCAAATCGATCCCGCTCCAGAGTACAGGCCTCGGTGTAACGCTCATTCCTTCAACGATAAAAGCGAATCCGACCATCACCCCTGGTGAGATAAAACAGTGAAGAGCACTTTTTGCCAGATTTAACTGGTCCAGCGACGGTGGGTTTGTGCTCATAGGCAACGTTCTTGCCGGTGATGTCTAAAGGACCTGCCTTTACAACAGGTCTACAAGCCCTCAGTCCAGCCTCTCTCAGCCTATTGCGGACAGTCTGAGCACTGATGGAGGGATTGTGCTTTCCTGGTGTAACTCGGGAAGTTGTTGTTGCCATCCTGTACCTGTCCCACAGGTGTGATGTTCGGATGTACCGATCCTGTGCAGGTGTTGTTACACCTGTCTCCTTGTAGCGCTGTCTTAGGCGTCTCACAGTACGGACATTGCAGTGTTTTGCCTGGCCACTCTGCAGTCCTCATGCCTCCTTGCAGCATTCCTAAGGCATGTTCACACAGATGCGCAGGGACTCTGGGCATCTTTCCTCTGGTGTTTTTCAGAGTCAGTAGAAAGGCCTCTTTAGTGTCCTAAGTTTTCATAACTTAGCTTAAGCTGTTAGTGTCTTAACGACCTTTCCACACTTAACAACCTTTTTCATTAATTGTTTATAGGTCATTGAACAAGCTGGGAAACAGTGTTTAAACCCTTTAAAATGAAGATCTGTGGAGTTATTTGATTTTTACAAATTATCTTTTGAAAGACAGGGTCCTGAAAAAGGGATCTTTCTTTTTTTTGCTGAGTTTATATGCGTATGTACTATATAATATGTACTAATATGTACTATATAATATGTACCCAATCCCTGCAGTATTTATGCTGCAGTAGTTTATGTGTCGGGGGCTAGGGTCAGTTTGTTATATCTGGAGTACTTCTCCTGTCCTATTCGGTGTCCTGTGTGAATCTAAGTGTGCGTTCTCTAATTCTCTCCTTCTCTCTTTCTTTCTCTCTCTCGGAGGAAGCCCTAGGACCATGTCCCAGGACTACCTACATGAGGACTCCTTGCTGTCCCCAGTCCACCTGGCCATGCTCCTGCTCCAGTTTCAACTGACCTGAGCCCTAGGACCGTGCCCCAGGACTACCTGACATGAAGGCTCCTTGCTGTCCCCAGTCCACCTGACTGTGCTGCTGCTCCAGTTTCAACTGTTCTGCCTTATTATTATTCGACCATGCTGGTCATTTATGAACATTTGAACATCTTGGTCATGTTCTGTTATAATCTCTACCCGGCACAGCCAGAAGAGGACTGGCCACCCCACATAGCCCGGTTCCTCTCTAGGTTTCTTCCTAGGTTTTGGCCTTTCTAGGGAGTTTTTCCTAGCCACCGTGCTTTTACACCTGCATTGTTTGCTGTTTGGGGTTTTAGGCTGGGTTTCTGTACAGCACTTTGAGATATCAGCTGATGTACGAAGGGCTATATAAATAAATTTGATTTGATTTGATTTGATGTACTAATATGTACTATATAATATGTACTAGAGGTGTATGTACTAATATGTACTATATAATATGTACTAGAGGTGTATGTACTAATATGTACTATATAATATGTACTAATATGTACTATATAATATGTACTAGAGGTGTATGTACTAATATGTACTATATATAATATGTACTAGAGGTGTATGTACTAATATGTACTATATAATATGTACTAATATGTACTATATAATATGTACTAATATGTACTATATAATATGTACTAGAGGTGTATGTACTAATATGTACTATATACTATGTACTAATATGTACTATATAATATGTACTAGAGGTGTATGTACTAATATGTACTATATAATATGTACTAGAGGTGTATGTACTAATATGTACTATATAATATGTACTAGAGGTATATGTACTATATAATATGTACTAGAGGTGTATGTACTAATATGTACTATATATAATATGTACTAGAGGTGTATGTACTAATATGTACTATATAATATGTACTAGAGGTGTATGTACTAATATGTACTATATAATATGTACTAGAGGTTTATGTACTATATAATATGTACTAGAGGTGTATGTACTAATATGTACTATATACTGTGTACTAATATGTACTATATAATATGTACTAGAGGTTTATGTACTAATATGTACTATATAATATGTACTAATATGTACTGTATAATCCTTATATCATCATATGTTACAAGTACTATGTACTGTATAATCCTTATATCATCATATGTTACAAGTACTATTTTATCTTGTACTCTGAAAGTATTCAGACCCCTTCCCTTTTTCACATACAGCCTTACTCAAAAATAAATCAAATCTTGTTTTTTCCATCAAATCTACCCACAATACCCCATAATAACAAAGTGAAAACAGGTTTTTACAATTTGTATGTCTTTCAGTACAGTTTGGAGATGACTGAAGTTAGCATCCCATGAGTCAAAGGTCAAATTCTTATTTTTTTTAATATCATGACAATACCCACAATACACTGTCAAATGCTCATTTGCGATCAAAAACAGTTAATTTTTCAGGTCTTTTACTCCCCTTGGGGCTTTGCCACCTAGAATTGACCTGAGCTCATACGACTCGTTTTTGAGTTTTAAAAAAAAGCACAATGTATGGATTATTTTGACTATAACAAATACTCAGATAAAACATATTGTGCTATTTACCACAGACTACTTTGTGTCAAAGTTTAACAAGGAATCTCTCCTCCTCACCAGTGTCATGATCAAAGATATGATCAAGATCCTCACATACAGTATATCGTGTGGTCATTGTGCTGCCACAGAATGAATTGTGAGCAAGGCCTCAAAAAAGCTTTACATACCAGAGCTGTGAGAAGAGTTCTATATATTATTGAAACAATGTTGCGGTTGTTTATGAGAATGCCAACAGGTGGGGTTCCTGTGGGGGAAAGATTCTATTGGGGAAAGGTTCCCGTGGGGGAAAGATTCTATTGGCGAAAGGTTCCTGTGGGGGAAAGATTCTATTGGGGAAAGGTTCCCGTGGGGGTTTCCATGGAAGCCAAGAAGGGGAGTGGTCAAACACATGCATGTGGGGGCCTGGGAGAGGAAGTGAGACCATCTGATGAATGGGCATGTGCCTGAACTCAACTTTATACACTAATATACACTATTTTTTACATTTTTTTATTTAACTCGGCAAGTCAGTGCCTGAACTCAACTTTATACACTAATATACACTATGTTTTACATTTTTTTATTTAACTCGGCAAGTCAGTGCCTGAACTCAACTTTATACACTAATATACACTATTTTTTACATTTTTTTATTTAACACGGCAAGTCAGTTAAGAACAAATTCTTATTTTCAATGATGGCCTAGGAACAGTGGGTTAGCTGGTCTAGGAACAGTGGGTTAACTGCCTGTTCAGGGGCAGAACGACAGATTTGTACCTTGTCAGCTCGGGGATTTGAACTTGCAACCTTCCGGGTACTAGTCCAACGCTCTAACTAGGCTACCCTGCCGCCCCTAGTCTAGTTATACACTAGTCTCACCTATTCATTTCTAATGACTAGTCATTTTTGACCAGGAACACCACAGGTGTACAAAAGTTAAATAAAACACCCAAAATGTAATGAAAATCTTCTAAATATATTTTGTGTGTTTCCGATGCCCAGTGTGGACAAAGTCATGGAACCTTAAGACAATCAGATTAAAGTAACTATATTTTTCAGAGAGAAAACTTGTAAATCAGTCCAATTGGACCGGAACACAGCAGGAGGGTTAAATAATTAACTTTGCTTACCTTAATACATTGAATGGCTTAAGGCTACTTGCAAGCTGGTTCAATCACAGTCATTTTGTATTGTCATGCTGGGATGGCAATTCGTTTTGAATCGTAATGGCAGTTAAATTTGAATTGCACCGTGATGTCACAGATGACAGATACTGCAGCGATGTTTGTCAGACCATGGAGTCATCCCAAAAATCGGTCTTCTCACAAAATCGTCTGTACCGCGTCCGAGCGGTTTGGCCTAAAACGTTTTTTTTTTTTTTATTATAACCCATCTATGGAAAGATGACTCTCACTAACACGCGCATGTTGTGCTCACAGGCCTTGCAAGACTCGTCTTAAGGTCCCATGGTACCAGTTGAACAAAATGTTTGTAAATATAGACTGTTTACTGTCAAAAACAAAGGGTTAAACACTGTAAAGAAAAATATATATATATATATTTATGTGTTTCCAAACACTTCAGAACAAACATATTTTAGATTTTTTTTTTTGGGGGGGCTGTTACGTTTCCCTGCAAGAAAACCAAATAATGTTGCTCAAGTAAAAGGGGGAACTAACAAAGAGTCACTGACAATATCCAAAACTAAACAGGTGTGGTTTAGGGAGGGGTTCTGGAAGACACTCATGGGGGGGTCCACTTACAATTGACTAGTAACAACAACTGGGACCTAAAATACACCCACCATGAGCTCCCACAACAGGAAGAAAACAAAATACATTTAAAAAACACACCAAACGTACAGACAGGAAGCAAATCAAAAAAGTGCAGCAAAATAAAATCTGACGAAGGAATATGTTTTTCTAGAACTCATATACTGTAAGTAAGGAGCTCCAACTAACCCTCTATATCTCTCAAGACAATGGAGCACAGGGCCAGCCACTCTTAAAAAGCACCTGGGCCAACACAGGTGAAACACCTTCTCACTAACAAGATGGCAACCAGCACAGATGTAACACATCCTGACCAACGAGGTGACAGCAATCGGTGCTATGTGCTAACAAGCTATATGTGCTAAAGTCCAACCTCACGACATAATTGGAAAAACCAAAGCCTGTAACAGGGTCTATCTGTTCTTCCATTTAGTGACTCTGTTATTCAATGTGTTTGCATGGGCAAAGGCTGTTTCATCAAATCATTTTATATATACTACATTTCAAAAGTTTGCCGTCATTTAGAAATGTCCTTGTGTTTGAAAGAAAAAGCACATTTCTTGTCCGTTAAAATAAATTCAAATTGATCAGAAATACAGTGTAGACATTGTTAATGTTGTATATGACTATTGTAGCTGTAAATGGCTGATCTTTTATGGAATATCTACATAGGCGTACAGAGGCCAATTATCAGCAACCATCACCCCTGTGTTCCAATGGCACATTATGTTAGCTAATCCAAGTTTATAATTTTAAAAGGCCAATTGATGATTAGAAAACCCTTTTGCAATTATTTTAGCACAGCTGAAAACTGTTGTCCTGATTAAAGAAGCAATGAAACATGCTTTCTTTAGACTAGTTGAGTATCTGAAGCATCATCATTTGTGGGTTTGATTAAAGGCTCAAAATGGCCAGAAACAAATACTTTCTTCTGAAACTCAGTCTATTCAGTCTATTCTACAACACTGTTTAAAACGGGGATATTCATGAGTCAAAATTGAAGAAATGCTGTCCTTCTGTTTCAGTATTCCAAAAGCATTTGGGAGACTCCTCAAACATATGTGAGACTGGGACAGAGGTTCACCTTCCAGCAGGACAACGACCCTACATATACTGCTAAAGCAACACTTGTGTGGTATAAGTGTAAACATTTAAACGTCTCGGAATGGCCTTGTCAAAGCCCAGACCTCCATCAAATTGAGAATCTGTAGTATGACTTAAATATTGCTGTACACCAGCAGAACCCATCCAACTTGAAGGAGCTGGAGCAGTTTTGCCTTGAAGAATGTGCAACAATCCCAGTGGCTAGATGCGCCACGCTTATAGAGACTTGCAGCTGTAATTGCTGCAAGAGGTTGCTCTAACAAAGTACTGAGTTTGGGGGGGGTGAATAGTTATGCACGCTCCAGATGTCCGTTTTGTGTCTTATTTCTTGTTTGTATCACAATAACAAAATATTTCTTCAAAGTGGTAGGCATGTTGTGTAAATCAAATGATACAACCCCCCCAACAAAATAGGAAAAATGCCAGGGGTTGAACACTTTCCCAAGCCACTGAATATGATCATGTTTTAAATTACAAACTGGTTGGTTTGAACCCTGAATGCTGATTGGCTGACAGCCAATGGTATATCAGACCATGGTATATCAGACCGTATACCACAGGTATGCATAAAAACATTTATTTATACTGCTCTAATTACGTTGGTAACCAGTTTATAATAAGGCACCTCATGTGTTTGTGGTATATGACCAATATAGCAGGGCTAAGGCCTGTGTCCAGGCACTCCAGGGAGTTTTTTCTAGCCACCGTGCTTCTACACCTGCATTGCTTGCTGTTTGGGGTTTTAGGTTGGGTTTCTGTACAGCACTTTGAGATATCAGCTGATGTACGAAGGGCTTTATAAATAACATTTGATTGATGAATTGATTGACTCTGCATTGCGTCGTGCCTAAGAACAGCTCTTAGCCGTGGTGTATTGACCACATACCACACACCCCTCAGGCCTTATTGCATAAATATATGTCACGTTTGTGGATATACAGTGGGGCAAAAAAGTATTTAGTCAGCCACTAATTGTGCAAGTTCTCCCGCTTAAAAAGATGAGAGAGGCCTATAATTTTCATCATAGGTAACACTTCAACTATGACAGACAAAATGAGAAAAAAATCCAGAAAATCACATTGTTGGATTTTTAATAAATGTATTTGCAAATTATGGTGGAAAATAAGTACAGTGCCTTGCGAAAGTATTCGGCCCTCTTGAACTTTGCGACCTTTTGTCACATTTCAGGCTTCAAACATAAAGATATAAAACTGTATTTTTTTGTGAAGAATCAACAACAAGTGGGACACAATCATGAAGTGGAAAGACATTTATTGGATATTTCAAACTTTTTTAACAAATCAAAAACTGAAAAATTGGGCGTGCAAAATTATTCAGCCCCTTTACTTTCAGTGCAGCAAACTCTCTCCAGAAGTTCAGTGAGGATCTCTGAATGATCCAATGTTGACCTAAATGACTAATGATGATAAATACAATCCACCTGTGTGTAATCAAGTCTCCGTATAAATGCACCTGCACTGTGATAGTCTCAGAGGTCCGTTAAAAGCGCAGAGAGCATCATGAAGAACAAGGAACACACCAGGCAGGTCTGGTCAGATGAAACCAAAATGTAACTTTTTGGCAACAATGCAAAACGTTATGTTTGGCGTAAAAGCAACACAGCTCATCACCCTGAACACACCATCCCCACTGTCAAACATGGTGGTGGCAGCATCATGGTTTGGGCCTGCTTTTCTTCACCAGGGACAGGGAAGATGGTTAAAATTGAAATTTGAAGCCTGAAATGTGGCAAAAGGTCGCAAAGTTCAAGGGCACTGTATTTAAGGATACAGGATATATAAGGCCATAAATTACTTATGGGAAAGGAGAGAGAATCTACTTCCAGTTTAGTTCTCACTACTTTATAGGTATTCAATCAGATTGTTGTGGTAGAGTGGCTCAGCCGGGTTTAACACAAATTCACCTGTGTGGAAGTCATCTGGGGTTTCAGCCATGCATTCAGAGATGCCCCATATTTACAGGTGTTTAATGTAACCTACTTTCCAACGTTTCGGGAAGACCAACCCCATATAATGCTGTTTTAGTATGTTGTAGGGGATTTTAGAGAGACCTGTTTTAATCAAATCAAATCAAATCAAATTTATTTATATAGCCCTTCGTACATCAGCTGATATCTCAAAGTGCTGTACAGAAACCCAGCCTAAAACCCCAAACAGCAAGCAATGCAGGTGTAAAATCAATTATGAAGTGTTTGTAGTCACACTATAACTCCATAACTCTTACTCACTTCGTTGTTCAATGCACTTTCAATTACCCAACATATGTTTTATGGATGTATCTAAAATATAGTACTGAAATGAACATCTGCCTCTTACTGACTTCCTGCGATGCTGCTCTACATGAGCATCTGCCTCTTACTGACTTCCTGCGATGCTGCTTTACATGAGCATCTGCCTCTTACTGACTTCCTGCGATGCTGCTCTACATGAGCATCTGCCTCTTACTGACTTCCTGCGATGCTGCTCTACATGAGCATCTGCCTCTTACTGACTTCCTGTGATGCTGCTCTACATGAGCATCTGCCTCTTACTGACTTCCTGCGATGCTGCTCTACATGAGCATCTGCCTCTTACTGACTTCCTGTGATGCTGCTCTACATGAGCATCTGCCTCTTACTGACTTCCTGTGATGCTGCTCTACATGAGCATCTGCCTCTTACTGACTTCCTACGATGCTGCTCTACATGAGCATCTGCCTCTTACTGACTTCCTGCGATGCTGCTCTACATGAGCATCTGCCTCTTACTGACTTCCTGTGATGCTGCTCTACATGAGCATCTGCCTCTTACTGACTTCCTGTGATGCTGCTCTACATGAGCATCTGCCTCTTACTGACTTCCTGTGATGCTGCTCTACATGAGCATCTGCCTCTTGCTGACTATCCGTGATGCTGCTCTACATGAGCATCTGCCTCTTACTGACTTCCTGTGATGCTGCTCTACATGAGCATCTGCCTCTTACTGATTTCCTGTGATGCTGCTCTACATGAGCATCTGCCTCTTGCTGACTATCCGTGATGCTGCTCTACATGAGCATCTGCCTCTTACTGACTTCCTGTGATGCTGCTCTACATGAGCATCTGCCTCTTACTGACTTCCTGTGATGCTGCTCTACATGAGCATCTGCCTCTTGCTGACTATCCGTGATGCTGCTCTACATGAGCATCTGCCTCTTACTGACTTCCTGTGATGCTGCTCTACATGAGCATCTGCCTCTTACTGACTTCCTGTGATGCTGCTCTACATGAGCATCTGCCTCTTACTGACTTCCTGTGATGCTGCTCTACATGAGCATCTGCCTCTTACTGACTTCCTGTGATGCTGCTCTACATGAGCATCTGCCTCTTACTGACTTCCTGTGATGCTGCTCTACATGAGTATCTGCCTCTTGCTGACTATCCGTGATGCTGCTCTACATGAGCATCTGCCTCTTACTGACTTCCTGTGATGCTGCTCTACATGAGCATCTGCCTCTTACTGATTTCTTGTGATGCTGCTTTACATGAGCATCTGCCTCTTACTGACTTCTTGTGATGCTGCTCTACATGAGCATCTGCCTCTTACTGACTTCCTGTGATGCTGCTCTACTTGAGCATCTGCCACTGAATGACTTCCTGCGAAGCTCTACTTGAGCATCTGCCTCTTACTGACTCCCTGCGATGCTGCTCTACATGAGCATCTGCCTCTTACTGACTTCCTGTGATGCTGCTCTACTTGAGCATCTGCCTCTTACTGACTTCCTGCGATGCTGCTCTACTTGAGCATCTGCCTCTTACTGACTTCCTGTGATGCTGCTCTACTTGAGCATCTGCCTCTTACTGACTTCCTGCGATGCTGCTCTACTTGAGCATCTGCCTCTTAATGACTTCCTGCGATGCTCTACTTGAGCATCTGCCTCTGAATGACTTCCTGCGATGCTGCTCTACATGAGCATCTGCCTCTTACTGACTTCCTGTGATGCTGCTCTACTTGAGCATCTGCCACTGAATGACTTCCTGCGATGCTCTACTTGAGCATCTGCCTCTTACTGACTCCCTGCGATGCTGCTCTACATGAGCATCTGCCTCTTACTGACTTCCTGTGATGCTGCTCTACTTGAGCATCTGCCTCTGAATGACTTCCTGCAAAGCTCTACTTGACCATCTGCCTCTTACTGACTTCCTGCGATGCTGCTCTTACTTGAGCATCTGCCTCTTACTGACTTCCTGCGATGCTGCTCTTACTTGAGCATCTGCCTCTGAATGACTTCCTGTGATGCTGCTCTACTTTAGAAGGGTGTGTAAAGACTAGAGAGTAGGCAGAAAGAAACAGATGTTTCTGATGACCCCCTATAGGATGACAACAAAGCCAGCATCTGAAAAAATCACCACATAAAACTCACGCAATGGCTTTAAATCTAGCCTGGGGTATTGTCTATTGGGCTAAAGGGAGCTCTCAACATTATACTGTCTTCTTGACACTCTCGTTGAATTAATTGTCGTCAACGGATCTAAACCAGAACCACTGTTTTCAGAGGAGAAGAAGTCAGACTCTCGCAGTGCATGTGATGTTACCAATAATTGAATGGTACTGTATGTAGCTCAAGTGCTTTAACCGGGGAGGACATTGAATGACCTCTCTCTAGTTCGCTGAATGACCTCTCTCTAGTTCGCTGAATGACCTCTCTCTAGTTCGCTGAATGACCTCTCTCTAGTTCGCTGAATGACCTCTCTCTAGTTCGCTGAATGACCTCTCTCAGAGAGGTTACATGGTGGCTTAAAATGACCCCCTATTCCCTATATAGTGCACTGCCTTTGACCAAAGTTGTATGGACCCTAATCGATAGTTAAGCACTATACAGAGAACAGAATGCAATTGAGGATGCAGGCAGATAGATATCAGATAGATATCAGATAGATATCATATAGATATCATATAGACATCAGATAGATATCAGACAGACATCAGACAGATATCAGATAGATATCAGACAGATATCAGATAGATATCAGACAGATATCAGATAGATATCAGACAGATATCAGATATCAGATAGATATCAGATACAGATATCAGATAGATATCATATAGACATAGATAGATATCAGACAGATATCAGATAGATAGATATCAGACAGATATCAGACAGATATCAGATAGATATCAGACAGATATCAAGATATCAGCGGCTTGAAAGTGGCGTGTCTGTTTGTGGTGACAGATATGATCCTTGACAGGGATCAACCTATTGGACGGAATGGATCTCATGATCACCCACACCTACGCACACAGTGGACACACACATCACACAACCACACACACACACACACACATGATCACACACACACACACACACACACACACACATCACACAACACACACACACACCGTGGTTCTCAATCACTCTAACAGTAACTAGTGGTAGAGATGTCACCAACCTTATTGAACACAGTGCTGATTCCTCTAACAGTAATGGGGTGGTTCTCAGATGATCACTCAACCTTATTGAACACAGTGCTGATTCTCTGATCAGTCAACCTAGTTGAGATGTAACCAGGCCTTATTGAACACAGTGCTGATTCCTCAACCAGTAACTAGTGGTAGAGATGTCACCAGACCTTATTGAACACAGTGCTGATTCCTCTAACAGTAACTAGTGGTAGAGATGTAACCAGACCTTATTGAACACAGTGCTGATTCCTCTAACAGTAACTAGTGGTAGAGATGATAACCAGGCCTTATTGAACACAGTGCTGATCCCTCTGAACAGTAACTAGTGGTAGAGATGGATCTCAGGCCTTATTGAACACAGTGCTGATTCCTCTAACAGTAACTAGTGGTAGAGATGTGGATCTCAAGGCCTTATTGAACACAGTGCTGATTCCTCTAACAGTAACAAGTGGTAGAGATGTAACCAGGCCTTATTGAACACAGTGCTGATTCTCTGATCACTCAACTAGTGGTAGAGCTGATCACCAGGCCTTATTGAACACAGTGCTGATTCCTCTAACAGTAACTAGTGGTTAGAGATGTAACCAGACCTATTGAACACAGTGATCTGATTCCTCTAACAGTAATGTAGTGGTAGAGATGTAACCAGGCCTTATTGAACACAGTGGTGGTTCCTCTAACAGTAACTAGTGGTAGAGATGTAACCAGACCTTATTGAACACAGTGCTGATTCCTCTAACAGCAACTAGTGGTAGAGATGTAACCAGACCTTATTGAACACAGTGCTGATTCCTCTAACAGTAACAAGTGGTAGAGACACAACACAGACCTTATTGAACACAGTGCTGATTCCTCTAACAGTATCTAGTGGTAGAGCTGTATCGAAGCCTTATTGAACACAGTGCTGATTCCTCTAACAGTAACTAGTGGTAGAGCTGTAACCAGGCCTTATTGAACACAGTGCTGATTCCTCTAACAGTAACTAGTGGTAGAGCTGTAACCAGACCTTATTGAACACAGTGCTGATTCCTCTAACAGTAACTAGTGGTAGAGATGTAACCAGACCTTATTGAACACAGTGCTGATTCCTCTAACAGTAACTAGTGGTAGAGCTGTAACCAGACCTTATTGAACACAGTGCTGATTCCTCTAACAGTAACTAGTGGTAGAGATGTAACCAGACCTTATTGAACACAGTGCTGATTCCTCTAACAGTAACTAGTGGTAGAGATGTAACCAGACCTTATTGAACACAGTGCTGATTCCTCTAACAGTAACTAGTGGTAGAGCTGTGAGCGTTACAGGACACTGCATTAGCCCAAGTCATTATAGAGTGGCACCATTTATAAACATGAGGATATTGTTTGTGGAAATGGACCCCCCCCCCCTGTCGGTTTTGATATCTGTTCATTGTGATCAATGCACAACAGACAACAAACAGTTTAACGCAATTTTCTAAATATTCATTTTTGTTTTCTTCATGAGTGCATACAACGTTGTGTAAAACTCTCATTATGTCTGAAAATGCTGAATTACCCACAATCCTCTAAAAACAGAGCCATGTGGCACTAATAAGTATTCATAACATGCATAAAAGTAATAATGCTTCATCAGCACAACAGATAAATCAACTGTTTTTTTTACTCAATATCAATGCGTCTGTCTACTACTTTATAATTTTAAGTAAAGACCTCAAATGTAATATAATAGAGCAAGAACAACTTATTTAGTAAATGTTAGATTGACTTTAAAAAAAATATATAAAATAATCACAACTTGTAAAAACTCAATATCTTTCGAATGAGCAGAACAACAACTGAATAAAGTAATATGTTCTCAATAACCTAGTCTTTGTTAGCAGTACTCAAAAACATTAAGTGACAAGAAATCCAAGTGATGTCTAAGTTACTACCAATTTCTCCGATGTATCTACTGACCATTGCAGATGTTTGAGACATTACTCAATTAGTTACGCAGTTACTTTTCCCCCAGTGATCGTTGCTATAAAAGATAATGTGTTGTCTGTCAACTTATCTGGTAAAAGAAGGGTTTAATCAATAGATATAAGTAGTATTAGCAGTCTTAGTTTTGGTAGTAGTTTGGCACTACCTTTACCATTTTTCAAGTGAATATTATCGGCAGAGTTCATCATCTTGGCCATGTGAATGATCTTTGACTCTACGGATGGAAGTCCTGCTGTTAAGAAGGGATTGACTGGGCAGAGCTAGACCAAAAGGATTTACTGTAAATTACCTGTTGTTAAGAAGAGATTGACTGGGGAGAGCTAGACCAATAGGATTTATTGTAAATTACCTGTTGTTAAGAAGAGATTGACTGGGGAGAGCTAGACCAATAGGATTTATTGTAAATTACCTGTTGTTAAGCTCTCTGACAGGGATAGCGGTTTGTCAGGCAGGACCACCGGCTTGTATGTCATCAGAATCATGAACATAATCTGTCTGTCTGTCTGTCTGTCTGTCTGTCTGTCTGTCTGTCTGTCTGTCTGTCTGTCTGTCTGTCTGTCTGTCTGTCTGTCTGTCTGTCTGTGCCCTGTGGCATCCATACAGCCCATGCAGCCAGCCCATCTCTCCTAACTTTGCAATTACAAATAGCAGAGGGCTGCAGGTAATCAGCATTGATCCATCTAGTCACCAAGTCAGCCTCAATAACATGGATCCATCTTAGTCACCAAGTCAGCCTCAACAACATGGATCCATCTAGTCACCAAGTCAGCCTCAACAACATGGATCCATCTAGTCACCAAGTCAGCCTCAATAACATGGATCCATCTAGTCACCAAGTCAGCCTCAATAACAATCCATCTAGTCACCAAGATCCATCTAGTCACCAAGTCAGCCTCAATAACAAGTCAGGATCCATCTAGTCACCAAGTCAGCCTCAATAACATGGATCCATCTAGTCACCAAGTCACCAAGTCAGCCTCAATAACATGGA
This sequence comes from Oncorhynchus keta, assembly GCF_023373465.1. Lineage (NCBI taxonomy): Eukaryota > Metazoa > Chordata > Actinopteri > Salmoniformes > Salmonidae > Oncorhynchus > Oncorhynchus keta. Next base: position 4,364,725 of record NC_068430.1, on the reverse strand, counting down.
TCCATCTTAGTCACCAAGTCAGCCTCAACAACATGGATCCATCTTAGTCACCAAGTCAGCCTCAATAACATGGATCCATCTAGTCACCAAGTCAGCCTCAACAACATGGATCCATCTAGTCACCAAGTCAGCCTCAACAACATGGATCCATCTAGTCACCAAGTCAGCCTCAATAACATGGATCCATCTAGTCACCAAGTCAGCCTCAACAACATGGATCCATCTTAGTCACCAAGTCAGCCTCAACAACATGGATCCATCTAGTCACCAAGTCAGCCTCAACAACATGGATCCATCTAGTCACCAAGTCAGCCTCAATAACATGGATCCATCTAGTCACCAAGTCAGCCTCAACAACATGGATCCATCTTAGTCACCAAGTCAGCCTCAACAACATGGATCCATCTAGTCACCAAGTCAGCCTCAACAACATGGATCCATCTAGTCACCAAGTCAGCCTCAATAACATGGATCCATCTTAGTCACCAAGTCAGCCTCAACAACATTGATCCATCTAGTCACCAAGTCAGCCTCAACAACATTGATCCATCTAGTCACCAAGTCAGCCTCAATAACAGTGATCCATCTAGTCACCAAGTCAGCCTCAACAACATGGATCCATCTAGTCACCAAGTCAGATCCATCTCAACAACATGGATCCATCTAGTCACCAAGTCAGCCTCAACAACATGGATCCATCTTAGTCACCAAGTCAGCCTCAATAACAGTGATCCATCTAGTCACCAAGTCAGCCTCAATAACATGGATCCATCTTAGTCACCAAGTCAGCCTCAACAACATTGATCCATCTAGTCACCAAGTCAGCCTCAACAACAGTGATCCATCTAGTCACCAAGTCAGCCTCAACAACATGGATCCATCTTAGTCACCAAGTCAGCCTCAACAACATTGATCCATCTAGTCACCAAGTCAGCCTCAACAACATGGATCCATCTAGTCACCAAGTCAGCCTCAACAACATGGATCCATCTAGTCACCAAGTCAGCCTCAACAACATGGATCCATCTAGTCACCAAGTCAGCCTCAACAACATTGATCCATCCATCTAGTCACCAAGTCAGCCTCAACAACATGGATCCATCTAGTCACCAAGTCAGCCTCAACAACATTGATCCATCTAGTCACCAAGTCAGCCTCAACAACATGGATCCATCTAGTCACCAAGTCAGCCTCAATAACATGGATCCATCTAGTCACCAAGTCAGCCTCAACAACATGGATCCATCTAGTCACCAAGTCAGATCCATCAACAACATGGATCCATCTAGTCACCAAGTCAGCCTCAACAACATGGATCCATCTAGTCACCAAGTCAGCCTCAACAACATGGATCCATCTAGTCCCCAAGTCAGCCTCAACAACATGGATCCATCTAGTCACCAAGTCAGCCTCAACAACATGGATCCATCTAGTCCCCAAGTCAGCCTCAACAACAGTGATCCATCTAGTCACCAAGTCAGCCTCAACAACATGGATCCATCTTAGTCACCAAGTCAGCCTCAACAACATGGATCCATCTAGTCACCAAGTCAGCCTCAACAACAGTGATCCATCTAGTCACCAAGTCAGCCTCAACAACATGGATCCATCTAGTCACCAAGTCAGCCTCAACAACATGGATCCATCTAGTCACCAAGTCAGCCTCAACAACATGGATCCATCTAGTCACCAAGTCAGCCTCAACAACATGGATCCATCTAGTCACCAAGTCAGCCTCAACAACATGGATCCATCTAGTCACCAAGTCAGCCTCAACAACATGGATCCATCTTAGTCACCAAGTCAGCCTCAATAACATGGATCCATCTAGTCACCAAGTCAGCCTCAACAACATGGATCCATCTAGTCACCAAGTCAGCCTCAACAACATGGATCCATCTAGTCACCAAGTCAGCCTCAACAACATGGATCCATCTAGTCACCAAGTCAGCCTCAATAACATGGATCCATCTAGTCACCAAGTCAGCCTCAACAACATGGATCCATCTAGTCACCAAGTCAGCCTCAATAACATGGATCCATCTAGTCACCAAGTCAGCCTCAACAACATGGATCCATCTAGTCACCAAGTCAGCCTCAATAACATGGATCCATCTTGTCACCAAGTCAGCCTCAACAACATGGATCCATCTAGTCACCAAGTCAGCCTCAATAACATGGATCCATCTAGTCACCAAGTCAGCCTCAACAACATGGATCCATCTAGTCACCAAGTCAGCCTCAACAACAGTGATCCATCTTAGTCACCAAGTCAGCCTCAACAACATGGATCCATCTAGTCACCAAGTCAGCCTCAACAACATGGATCCATCTAGTCACCAAGTCAGCCTCAATAACATGGATCCATCTAGTCACCAAGTCAGCCTCAATAACATGGATCCATCTAGTCACCAAGTCAGCCTCAATAACATGGATCCATCTAGTCCCCAAGTCAGTCAGCCTCAACAACATGGATCCATCTTAGTCACCAAGTCAGCCTCAACAACATGGATCCATCTAGTCACCAAGTCAGCCTCAACAACATGGATCCATCTAGTCACCAAGTCAGCCTCAACAACATGGATCCATCTTAGTCACCAAGTCAGCCTCAACAACATGGATCCATCTAGTCACCAAGTCAGCCTCAATAACATGGATCCATCTAGTCACCAAGTCAGCCTCAACAACATGGATCCATCTTAGTCACCAAGTCAGCCTCAACAACATGGATCCACTGGGGAGGGAGGCTGGTTCCAGGGTGAAATGCTGAAGGAGAGGGATAAAATAATTATTCTTACCTTAGTCAGCAGTCCCTGTCTGTCTCTTTACTCCCCTAGCTGTTCTCCGTTGCCACAATAATCCATCTGTGGTTTAACAAGATTAAAAATCCCTTTAAAATCTTGCTCCTTTCACAATGTGTCTATTATCGACGGGGACAGACAGGCTGAGACGTAATGGAAGTGTATTGTCATAATAATAACATAAAACCTTTTTTTTTTATCATATCAGTCTGTACTGTAGAGAGACGAGTCTCCAGGGGACATGGTGGTATTCAGTAGGACCCGCTAGGGGAACTACTGCAGACATGGGATCATCGAAGCACGAAAACCTTGCTATTTATACATCTCCCCATGAGATGATTAGACCCATGCCTTATTTCATAGTACATAATATAGGCGAGTGGTAAAGCAAGAATACATTATTTACACCGGGGCTCACAGTTCTCCAACGGTAGGCCATTTGTCACAGGAAGCACTTTGGCTTGTCAGGTTTGAATGTTGAGAAACTTTGAGTCGTACTTTACCTACCGTCTTATTTACCAGGAGAAGACCTTTCAGTTCTGGGTGCCTGCCTGTTTATTGGTCTCTCTATAATATAAAAGTGTGTTACCGTCTCTATAATATAACAGGCTGTGTGTTAGTCTCTCTATAATATAACAGACTGTGTGTTACCGTCTCTATAATATAACAGGCTGTGTGTTAGTCTCCATAATATAACATAATGTGTGTTACCGTCTCTATAATATAACAGTGTGTTACCGTCTCTATAATATAACAGGCTGTGTGTTAGTCTCTCTATAATATAACAGACTGTGTGTTACCGTCTCTATAATATAACAGGCTGTGTGTTAGTCTCCATAATATAACATAATGTGTGTTAGTCTCTCTATAATATAACAGACTGTGTGTTACCGTCTCTATAATATAACAGACTGTGTGTTAGTCTCTATAATATAACAGACTGTGTGTTAGTCTCTCTATAATATAACAGACTGTGTGTTACCGTCTCTATAATATAACAGGCTGTGTGTTAGTCTCCATAATATAACATAATGTGTGTTAGTCTCTCTATAATATAACAGACTGTGTGTTACCGTCTCTATAATATAACAGACTGTGTGTTAGTCTCTATAATATAACAGACTGTGTGTTAGTCTCTATAATATAACAGACTGTGTGTTAGTGTTGGGCATTAATGACAGTATATTGGGTGTTATATAAAGTCCACACAGTAGCTTTAATAGCTGATATGATAGCATGTGTCTTATTTCAGGTTTTTATAAGGGTACTTATAAATCAGACACCACTACCTTGAAATGAAATTGCAATTTGTGTTTGTATTTATTATGGATCCCCATTTAGCAATGACCTAGACACATTTGATGGAGATTATATTGGCCGTCTGCATTCATCCTTAAATTATTACTTAAGGTTATAATGGAAAGCTTTCTGCAAATAATACAGATTATAAAGGAAATTCAAAGTAACAATTATGCTTTGGTCTAAACTACTGTTATGATTAAATTCTGCTCGATTGTCATAATAACATTAAAAACATCCAAGCGGTCCTGCCATTCGGATTGACTCCCAGAATGATGTTTATCACCAAATCAAAGTTTACTGGTCGCGTACATGGATTTGCAGATGTTATGGCAGGTGCAGCGAAATGATTGGTGTTATCGAGCTCCAACAATGCAGTAATATCTAACAATACATAACAATACACAATACAGGAAGGTGAAAATAAAATAAAAAAAGGAAATCAAATCACAACGAGAATATGTTGCCATTTTTGGCAACATATTTCTGAAGACTTTTAATTATATTTTGTCACGTTTTTTTTTTTACATTTATTTTGAATTCATTAGCAACCGAAGATGCTAACCAAAGTGGACGTTCGTTATTTTCACGTTTTGACCCAGTCGGGTTAATTCTATTCATTTGACGTTGCTATGCTAAGTAAATCATTGGCATGTACAGTAAGTAGCTAGTTAGCAGAGATCCAATGATGATGCGAGACAAGAATAACTATTTAATAAATATCATAGGCTTCACTGTGCTGGTTAATGAATTAATGGAATTTACGGTGTCCACTGTGAATTATTAGTTTCACATTCATTCTTGATTGGACAACAGGAGACAGCAGAGACAGCAGAGACAGCACGCCCCCTTATCAACTTAGACAGGGGTCGCAGTGGAGAGGGTCAAAAGCTTCAGGTTTCTCTGCGTGCACATCACTGAGGACCTGAAACTGTCCATCCACACAGACAGCGTGGTGAAAAAGGCACAATTGAAAAATGGTACATTATTGCTTAGGTTATAGAGGTTTATACAACCAACCAACTGTTGCAAACCAAATAGTAGCATTGGCAATTAACGTGTATTTGCTTTATTCCCAAGGGAGATTACATTTCTGAATTTCCTGCCCCGGCTGTGGGACAGTGTAATTATGAGATTGTGCCTTTTTCACCGCGCTGTCTGTGTGGATGGACCATTTCAGGTCCTCAGTGATGTGCACGCAGAGAAACTTGAAGCTTTTGACCCTCTCCACTGCGATCCCTGTCCAAGTGGATAAGGGGGCGTGCTGTCTCTGCTGTCTCCTGTTGTCCACGATCAGATCCTTCATTTTGTTGACATTGAGTGAGAGGTTATTTTCCTGTCTTGTCGTTGTTAGTAATCAGGCCTACCACTGTTGTGTCATCATCAAACTTGAGTGGGAGATGTGTGTGGGTGAACAGGGAATACAGAAGGGGGCTTCGCACGCACCCCTGTGGGGCCCCCATGTTGAGGATCAGTGTGGCGGAGGTGTTGTTGCCTACCTTCACCACTTGATGTGAAAGTGGGGTGACCCGTCAAGAAGTCGCGGACCCAGTTTCACTGGGCAGGGTTTAGATTCATGTGTCTTGAGCTTATTGATGCGTTTTGAGAGCACTATGGTGCTGAAGGCTGTAGTCGATCAATTGCATCGTCTGTGGATCTGTTGGGGCGGTATGCATGTTATTTTGGGTCTAGGGTGTCGGGTAAGGCGGAGGTGATATGATCCATAACTAGCCTCTCAAAGCACTTCATGATGACAGAAGTGAGTGCTACGGAGCGATAATAATTTAATTCAGTTACCTTCCCTTTCTTGGGTACAAGAACATTGGACATCTTGAAGCAAGTGGAGACAACAGACTGGGATAGGGAGAGATTGAATATGTACTTAAACACTCCAGCCAGCTGGTCTGCACATGCTCTGAGGACGTGGCTTGGGATGCCGTCTGGGCCTGCAGACTTGTGAAAAGTTTTCCTCAGATTGGTTTCCAGTTTTCCCAAAGTCCAGTTTAGTTCCTTGAGAGCTGTCACTGTGTAAGGCTGGCGGGGGGGTATACACGGAAGGGACGATGACCGAAAGAAATGCGGTTGACAATTGATGGTGATGTTTTCCAGATCGGGAGATCTGTGTGTGTGTGTGTGTGTGTGTGTGTGTGTGTGTGTGTGTGTGTGTGTGTGTGTGTGCGTGCGTGCGTGCGTGCGTGCGTGTGTGCGTGCGTGCGTGCGTGTGTGTGCATGCGTGCGTTTCATCAGAAGGCAGGGGGGGCCAGCAGTGATCACAACAGTGATTCAAATTAGTGATGAATCCAAACCCCCTTAACTTATTATTGTATTAGATAAGCAGCCCGGGCTTGTAAGATCAAGTTGAGATAATGACAGTATTTCTTTCCCTCAAAGTCTCTTGATGTTACATCAACACCATAGCGGTGAAAATGAATGTGCCTTAGGCAATGTTTTCAAACCTGTCTTGGTTTATTCATCTGTACTATGTGTTATCCCATCACATATTCCAGCCAGGTCATACCGGATCGACTTCAGTATTCAACGTTTGTTCACGTATACAGGACTTTGGGAGATACCTTCAATTACCGTCCACTAAGGGCTATATGAGTTCCTATTACCCTCTTGTAGACTGTCGGCTTGATAGAGAGTTGTGAATGGGGGTAGAGGAAAGGTCTTGAACAGCTCCGGCTTTAAGAATCACAGGTGCATTCCCAGTGCTAGGCTACCGTTTTAATTTGATCTGTTCAACTCTATCCCAAACCTTAACCTTTACCTTAACCTTTACCTTTACCTTAACCTTTACTTTAACCTTTACTTTAAAAACCAGTTGGATTTAGGGGGCGCTATTTACATTTTTGGATGAAAAACGTTCCCGTTTTAAACAAGATATTTTGTCATGAAAAGATGCTCGACTATGCATATAATTGACAGCTTTGGAAAGAAGACACTCTGACGTTTCCAAAACTGCAAAGATATTGTCTGTGAGTGCCACAGAACTGATGTTACAGGCGAAACCCAGATAAAAATCCAACCAGGAAGTGCTGCATTGTTTGAAACCGCCTCATGCCAATGACTCCTTATATGGCTGTGAATGAGCTACGAATGAGCTTACGTTTTCCACGTTTTCCCCAAGGTGTCTACAGCATTGTGACTTCCTTTTAGGCATTTCCCTTGACGAATGGCTGTAAGGGACCATATATGGCATGTGGACACATGGTGTCTCCCGCAGAAAACCTTAGTAAAATACTGAGATAGCCATTATTCCAATCGCTTCTTATGAGAAACCAACTGCCTCGACGGATATATTATGGAATATATTTGTTAAAAACACCTTGAGGATGGATCCTAAACAACGTCTGCCGTGTTTCTGTCGATATTATGTAGCTGATTTTGAAAAAAGTTTGCCGTTATAGTTGTAGCATTTTTCGGTCGATTTCTCAGCCAAGCATGGTGAGGAAACGGGAGCTTTTTCGCCTACAAAAATAATATTTTTGGAAAAAAGGAACATTTGCTATCTAACTGGGATTCTCCTGAGTGAAAGCATCTGAAGTTCTTCAAAGGTAAATTATTTAATTTGGTTGCTTTTCTTATTTTCGTGAAAATGTTGCCTGCTGCCAGCAGAGCCTAGCATAGCATTATGCCATGATAAACTTACACAAATGCTTGTCTAGCGTTGGTTGTAACGCATATTTTGAAAATCTGAGATGACAGTGTTGTTAACAAAAGGCTAAGCTTGTGTTTGAATATATTTATTTAATTTCATTTGTGATTTTCATGAATAGGAAAAGTTTCTAGGGGTATTTATGTCCGCTGCGTTATGCTAATGCATTTGAGGCTATGATGACGCTCCCGGATACGGGTTTGCTCGTCGCAACTGGTTAACCTTTACTTTAACCTTTACCTTGACCTTGACCCTTACCTTGACCTTTATCTTAACCCTTACCTTAACCCTTACCTTAACCTTTACCTTAACCTTTACCTAAACCTTAACCCTTACCTTAACCTTAACCTTAACATTAACCTTTACCTTAACCCTTACCTTAACCCTTACCTTAACCTTTACCTTAACCTTAACCCTTACCTTAACCCTTACCTTAACCCTTACCTTAACCTTAACCTTTACCGTAACCCTTACCTTAACCCTTACAGTACCTTGACCCTTACCTTAACCTTTACCTTAACCATTTACCTTAACCCTTACTTTAACCTTTACCTTAACCCTTACATTAACCCTTAAAGTACCTTGACCCTTACCTTAACCCTTACCTTAACCTTTACCTTAACCTTAACCCTTACCTTAACCCTTACCTTAACCCTTACCTTAACCTTAACCTTTACCTCAATCCTTACCTTAACCCTTACAGTACCTTGACCCTTACCTTAACCTTTACCTTAACCCTTTACCTTAACCCTTACTTTAACCTTTACCTTAACCCTTACATTAACCCTTAAAGTACCTTGACCCTTACCTTAACCTTTACCTTAACCGTTACCTTAACCCTTAACCTTAACCTTAACCCTTACCTTAACCCTTACCTTAACCCTTACAGTACCTTGACCCTTACCTTAACCTTAACCCTTACAGTACCTTGACCTTGACCCTTACCTTAACCGTAAACCTTAACCCTTACCTTAACCTTTACCTTAACCCTTACCTTGACCTTTACCTTAACCCTAACCTTAACCTTTACCTTAACCCTTACCTTAACCCTTACCTTAACCTTTACCTTAACCCTTACCTTAACCTTGACCCTTACCTTAACCCTTACCTTAACCATTACCTTAACCCTAACCTTAACCTGTACCTTAACCCTTACCTTAACCCTTAACCTTAACCCTTACCTTAACCCTTACCTTAACCTTTACCTTAACCCTAACCTTAACCGTTACCTTAACCCTTACCTTGACCCTAACCTTAACCTTTACCTTAACCCTTACCTTAACCCTTACCTTAACCTTTACCTTAACCCTTACCTTAACCGTAACTCTTACATTAACCCTTACCTTAACCTTAACCCTTACCTTAACGGTTACCTTAACCCTTACCTTAACCCTTAACCTTAACCCTTACCTTAACCCTTAACCTTAACCCTTACCTTAACCCTTACCTTAACCTTAACCTTAACCCTTACCTTAACCCTTACCTTAACCTTAAACCTAACATTAACTCTTACCTTAACCTTTACCTTAACCCTTACCTTAACCTTAACCCTTACCTTAACCCTTACCGTAACCCTTAACCTTAACCCTTACCTTAACCCTTACCTTAACCCTTAACCTTAACCCTTACCTTAACCCTTAACCTTAACCCTTACCTTAACCCTTGCCTTAACCATTCTGAATTAACGCCTAAAATGAATCATAATTTGTTTCTGTTTTAACTCTGTCCAAAACCTTAACCAATACCTCATCCAGTTGGAATGAATATCTATGTTTAACAGTCTACTTTTGATGTTTATCCTGCCCCCGGACAAACGTTGAACGCTGAAGTGAGCCTGTGAGATCTTGTTGCAAATTCAGAGCATCAAAGGCATTTTCATTAAGAAATACATTTGCCATTAAAGCAAATACCTCACAGTAAACACTCTTATCCAGGACGACCTACAGGAGTCATTAGGGTTAAGTGCCTTGTTCAAGGACACAGCTTTGGGGATTTTGAACCAGTAACCCTTTCACTTACTGGCCCAATAGTCTTAACTGCTAGGTTACCTGCCACCTTCAAACTACACTGTTAGAACCATTTTGGAACCCTTTTTTTCTATGTGAAGGGAAAGGGTTCTAAACAAGAACAATTTTGATCTGAAGAATTAGTTTTGGAAGAAATGGTTCTTTGATGATTGTTTTGGAAGGCAAGAATGGTTCTACATAGAAGCCATGTATCGTATTTCTCAGCACGCTCTATTGAAGAATGATTTTTCAGAATTCTTCATTTTAAAATCTGTATTTTTTTTGCATGTACATTGATTGTTTGAATAATTTTGTGCTACACAACGATAAATAATGTACATTATTTCTAAACGAATACGTTAGTAGTTGGACTTATTGCTTCCGTTCCCGGGATGGATGTCTAGTTTATGTGATTGAGGTAGAGTCTCAGAATTCATTCTTCCCCACCATGGCAGTCATTCTGAATGCAGGTTGCGGGTGATAAAATATATATATATATATATTTTTTTAAATTACACTAATATCCTAACTCTCTAGATTCCGATAGGAATTACACGTCATAATGTGACTTGCAGGCCTGATGTGGCCTGTAAACCAGGAGTTTCCTAACACCCCTGTGTCAGGATATAACTAGGTCCTCAAAGATAGGCCTTATGATATATGGTATGTCATTATTGTTATAATTTTAAAGGCTAAAAAGGCTGGTGGAACCGTTCATGGTTCTCGGGTTCCTCTACGGGTTTTACTAAGCATTTGTTTTTCTTCTAACAATGTACCTGAACCTCTCCACCTGTTTTGGAGAAAAACAGATCACTTCATGAAAGAATGTGAGATCAATAAGATGAGATCCCTTTGTGTGTGTGTGTGTGTGTGTGTGTGTGTGTGTGTGCGTGTGTGTGTGTGTGTGTGTGCGCGTGTGTGTGTGTGTGTGTGTGTGTGTGTGTGTGTGTGTGTGTGTGTGTGTGTGTGTGTGTGTGTGTGTGTGTGTGTGCGTGCGTCTTCATGTTCCTTGGGTCTGTACCTTGCCAATGTCAACCTTTCCCTCTCCCTGGTCGTGGTCAGTAGACAGCCCCAGGTAGCTGGGTCAGACACCTGTGTTGTGAGATTACAAACTAATACGGCCTAAAGCACTGACTCTGGAGATAGATAGGAGTCCTTTGTAAAAAAAAATAAAAAAATTACAAGACAAAGTATCAATGACATGACTTTGCACGTTTTCTCCCCACAAAGAGATACTTTAGTGACCTGTCCTGATTCCCAGAGACCTATGGGGGGGGGGGCAGGGAAAGAGGTGGGGAGGTGGAGATAGAGAGGCACCTACTGTGACAGTAATGGGGTTTTCCCCTAACTTTCCTAAAGCCCCTAGGCCCTAAGGGACTGTTATTAAGGTAGGGTGGGGCTTGTGGCCGCCTGGCTTTAGACACCTCATCTGAAATTCTTCGACAGGGAGGTACACTCCCTTGGGGACTTTATTGGCTGTGGAATTACATCAAAGTTCACAGTCTGCATGGTGCCTCCTGCGCTACACATCACCTCTGCCTGCCTCAGTCTCTATCTAGTGCTACAAGTCTTGTTCCTGGTAAGTCTCTACTGTGCTGAGGAACTGAAAGGTATTTCACACCAGCAGATTATTCCTGGAAAATCTCCACTGTGCTGTTTCAAACTAGCAGATTGGGTTACTGAAGCGGCATATGATTAAACCTGAAGGTGAGACGGATTAAATGAAGGTGAGACTGATTTAACATGAAGGTGAGACTGATTAAACATGAAGGTGAGACTGATTAAACATGAAGGTGAGACTGATTTAACATGAAGGTGAGACTGATTAAACATGAAGGTGAGACTGATTAAACATGAAGGTGAGACTGATTTAACATGAAGGTGAGACTGATTAAACATGAAGGTGAGACTGATTTAACATGAAGGTGAGACTGATTTAACATGAAGGTGAGACTGATTAAACATGAAGGTGAGACTGATTAAATGAAGGTGAGACTGATTAAATGAAGGTGAGACTGATTAAATGAAGGTGAGACTGATTAAATGAAGGTGAGACTGATTTAACATGAAGGTGAGACTGATTAAACATGAAGGTGAGACTGATTAAATGAAGGTGAGACTGATTAAATGAAGGTGAGACTGATTAAACATGAAGGTGAGACTGATTTAACATGAAGGTGAGACTGATTTAACATGAAGGTGAGACTGATTAAATGAAGGTGAGACTGATTAAATGAAGGTGAGACTGATTTAACATGAAGGTGAGACTGATTTAACATGAAGGTGAGACTGATTTAACATGAAGGTGAGACTGATTAAACATGAAGGTGAGACTGATTTAACATGAAGGTGAGACTGATTTAACATGAAGGTGAGACTGATTTAACATGAAGGTGAGACTGATTAAACATGAAGGTGAGACTGATTTAACATGAAGGTGAGACTGATTTAACATGAAGGTGAGACTGATTTAACATGAAGGTGAGACTGATTAAACATGAAGGTGAGACTGATTAAATGAAGGTGAGACTGATTAAATGAAGGTGAGACTGATTAAATGAAGGTGAGACTGATTAAATGAAGGTGAGACTGATTAAACATGAAGGTGAGACTGATTTAACATGAAGGTGAGACTGATTTAACATGAAGGTGAGACTGATTAAACATGAAGGTGAGACTGATTAAACATGAAGGTGAGACTGATTTAACATGAAGGTGAGACTGATTAAACATGAAGGTGAGACTGATTAAATGAAGGTGAGACTGATTAAATGAAGGTGAGACTGATTAAATGAAGGTGAGACTGATTTAACATGAAGGTGAGACTGATTAAATGAAGGTGAGACTGATTAAATGAAGGTGAGACTGATTAAATGAAGGTGAGACTGATTAAATGAAGGTGAGACTGATTTAACATGAAGGTGAGACTGATTAAACATGAAGGTGAGACTGATTAAATGAAGGTGAGACTGATTAAATGAAGGTGAGACTGATTAAACATGAAGGTGAGACTGATTTAACATGAAGGTGAGACTGATTTAACATGAAGGTGAGACTGATTAAATGAAGGTGAGACTGATTAAACATGAAGGTGAGACTGATTTAACATGAAGGTGAGACTGATTTAACATGAAGGTGAGACTGATTAAACATGAAGGTGAGACTGATTAAACATGAAGGTGAGACTGATTAAACATGAAGGTGAGACTGATTTAACATGAAGGTGAGACTGATTAAACATGAAGGTGAGACTGATTTAACATGAAGATGAGACTGATTTAACATGAAGGTGAGACTGATTTAACATGAAGGTGAGACTGATTTAACATGAAGGTGAGACTGATTAAACATGAAGGTGAGACTGATTTAACATGAAGGTGAGACTGATTAAACATGAAGATGAGACTGATTAAACATGAAGGTGAGACTGATTAAATGAAGGTGAGACTGATTAAATGAAGGTGAGACTGATTTAACATGAAGGTGAGACTGATTAAACATGAAGATGAGACTGATTAAATGAAGGTGAGACTGATTAAATGAAGGTGAGACTGATTTAACATGAAGGTGAGACTGATTAAACATGAAGGTGAGACTGATTTAACATGAAGGTGAGACTGATTAAACATGAAGATGAGACTGATTAAATGAAGGTGAGACTGATTAAATGAAGGTGAGACTGATTTAACATGAAGGTGAGACTGATTAAACATGAAGATGAGACTGATTAAATGAAGGTGAGACTGATTAAATGAAGGTGAGACTGATTTAACATGAAGGTGAGACTGATTAAACATGAAGGTGAGACTGATTAAACATGAAGGTGAGACTGATTTAACATGAAGGTGAGACTGATTAAACATGAAGGTGAGACTGATTTAACATGAAGGTGAGACTGATTAAACATGAAGGTGAGACTGATTAAACATGAAGGTGAGACTGATTTAACATGAAGGTGAGACTGATTAAACATGAAGGTGAGACTGATTAAATGAAGGTGAGACTGATTAAATGAAGGTGAGACTGATTTAACATGAAGGTGAGACTGATTAAATGAAGGTGAGACTGATTAAATGAAGGTGAGACTGATTTAACATGAAGGTGAGACTGATTAAATGAAGGTGAGACTGATTAAATGAAGGTGAGACTGATTTAACATGAAGGTGAGACTGATTAAACATGAAGGTGAGACTGATTAAATGAAGGTGAGACTGATTAAATGAAGGTGAGACTGATTAAACATGAAGGTGAGACTGATTTAACATGAAGGTGAGACTGATTTAACATGAAGGTGAGACTGATTAAATGAAGGTGAGACTGATTAAATGAAGGTGAGACTGATTTAACATGAAGGTGAGACTGATTAAACATGAAGGTGAGACTGATTTAACATGAAGGTGAGACTGATTTAACATGAAGGTGAGACTGATTAAATGAAGGTGAGACTGATTAAACATGAAGGTGAGACTGATTTAACATGAAGGTGAGACTGATTTAACATGAAGGTGAGACTGATTTAACATGAAGGTGAGACTGATTAAACATGAAGGTGAGACTGATTTAACATGAAGGTGAGACTGATTAAACATGAAGGTGAGACTGATTAAATGAAGGTGAGACTGATTAAATGAAGGTGAGACTGATTAAATGAAGGTGAGACTGATTAAATGAAGGTGAGACTGATTAAACATGAAGGTGAGACTGATTTAACATGAAGGTGAGACTGATTTAACATGAAGGTGAGACTGATTAAACATGAAGGTGAGACTGATTAAACATGAAGATGAGACTGATTAAACATGAAGGTGAGACTGATTAAACATGAAGGTGAGACTGATTTAACATGAAGATGAGACTGATTTAACATGAAGGTGAGACTGATTTAACATGAAGGTGAGACTGATTTAACATGAAGGTGAGACTGATTAAACATGAAGGTGAGACTGATTTAACATGAAGGTGAGACTGATTAAACATGAAGAAACTGATTAAACATGAAGGTGAGACTGATTAAATGAAGGTGAGACTGATTAAATGAAGGTGAGACTGATTTAACATGAAGGTGAGACTGATTAAACATGAAGATGAGACTGATTAAATGAAGGTGAGACTGATTAAATGAAGGTGAGACTGATTTAACATGAAGGTGAGACTGATTAAACATGAAGGTGAGACTGATTTAACATGAAGGTGAGACTGATTAAACATGAAGATGAGACTGATTAAATGAAGGTGAGACTGATTAAATGAAGGTGAGACTGATTTAACATGAAGGTGAGACTGATTAAACATGAAGATGAGACTGATTAAATGAAGGTGAGACTGATTAAATGAAGGTGAGACTGATTTAACATGAAGGTGAGACTGATTAAACATGAAGGTGAGACTGATTAAACATGAAGGTGAGACTGATTTAACATGAAGGTGAGACTGATTAAACATGAAGGTGAGACTGATTAAACATGAAGGTGAGACTGATTAAACATGAAGGTGAGACTGATTAAACATGAAGGTGAGACTGATTAAACATGAAGGTGAGACTGATTAAACATGAAGGTGAGACTGATTAAATGAAGGTGAGACTGATTAAATGAAGGTGAGACTGATTTAACATGAAGGTGAGACTGATTAACCATGAAGGTGAGACTGATTTAACATGAAGGTGAGACTGATTTAACATGAAGGTGAGACTGATTTAACATGAAGGTGAGACTGATTTAACATGAAGGTGAGACTGATTAACCATGAAGGTGAGACTGATTTAACATGAAGGTGAGACTGATTTAACATGAAGGTGTAATCATTTGGAAAATACCGTGGCTGTTAGGTCAAGCCAGGTATCCCTTTTGAAAAGTGAGTATTTTGACCTCATTGGGATGACCTGGTGACATAAAGATTGAATAAAAAACAAACAGAGCCCTTTGACCATTCACCGAGTCCTTCACAAGTAGAGCCTGTAACTCTGCCAATCAATCAATCAATCAAATGTATTTATGAAGCCCTTTTTTTTTTACATTGGCCGATGTCACAAAGTGCTGTACAGAAACCCAGCCATAAAAACCCCAAACAGCAAGCAATGCAGATGTAGAAGCACTCTAGAACTCTAGAACATGTTACAAATCTCAAAGCACGTGTTAAATACTGTGTAATGTCATTTTACACCATGAGAATCACACTTAGATAGGCAGAGTCTCTTCCTGTAAAGTTGATCTGTAGAGAATGAAGGGTTCGGGTAATTATTGAAAGGTAATCCTGGCGTTAATGCCCGTGGTAATCTAAGAAAGCTCAGCACCTCTGCGGAGAGGTGTGGATACAAGTTCACGGTAATTATTACTGTGGAACTAAAAGCTGTGATCTAGCTGAAATGTGTCAGAAAAGGGAAAGTAAGACCATATACATAGAATACATGGAAAGGGCTTGGAACCTCTAATCCTGGATTCTATTCTAATAGAATACATAGAAAGGGCTTGGAACCTCTAGTCCTGGATTCTATTCTAATAGAATACATAGAAAGGGCTTGGAACCTCTAGTCCTGGATTCTATTCTAATAGAATACATGGAAAGGGCTTGGAACCTCTAGTCCTGGATTATATTCTAATAGAATACATGGAAAGGGCTTGGAACCTCTAATCCTGGATTCTATTCTAATAGAATACATAGAAAGGGCTTGGAACCTCTAGTCCTGGATTCTATTCTAATAGAATACATGGAAAGGGCTTGGAACCTCTAGTCCTGGATTATATTCTAATAGAATACATGGAAAGGGCTTGGAACCTCTAATCCTGGATTCTATTCTAATAGAATACATAGAAAGGGCTTGGAACCTCTAATCCTGGATTCTATTCTAATAGAATACATGGAAAGGGCTTGGAACCTCTAGTCCTGGATTCTATTCTAATAGAATACATAGAAAGGGCCTGGAACCTCTAATCGTGGATTATATTCTAATAGAATACATAGAAAGGGCTTGGAACCTCTAATCCTGGATTCTATTCTAATAGAATACATGGAAAGGGCTTGGAACCTCTAGTCCTGGATTCTATTATAATAGAATACATAGAAAGGGCTTGGAACCTCTAATCGTGGATTCTATTCTAATAGAATACATAGAAAGGGCTTGGAACCTCTAATCCTGGATTCTCTTCTAATAGAATACATAGAAAGGGCTTGGAACCTCTAGTCCTGGATTCTATTCTAATAGAATACATAGAAAGGGCTTGGAACCTCTAATCCTGGATTATATTCTAATAGAATACATAGAAAGGGTTTAGAACCTCTAATCCTGGATTCTATTCTAATAGAATACATGGAAAGGGCTTGGAACCTCTAATCCTGGATTATATTCTAATAGAATACATAGAAAGGGCTTGGAACCTCTAATCCTGGATTCTATTCTAATAGAATACATAGAAAGGGGTTGGAACCTCTAATCCTGGATTCTATTCTAATAGAATACATAGAAAGGGCTTGGAACCTCTAATCCTGGATTCTATTCTAATGGAATACATAGAAAGGGCTTGGAAACTCTAATCCTGGATTCTATTCTAATAGAATACATAGAAAGGGCGTGGAACCTCTAATCCTGGATTCTATTCTAATAGAATACATGGAAAGGGCTTGGAACCTCTAGTCCTGGATTCTATTCTAATAGAATACATAGAAAGGGCTTGGAACCTCTAATCCTGGATTCTATTCTAATAGAATACATAGAAAGGGCTTGGAACCTCTAATCCTGGATTATATTCTAATAGAATACATGGAAAGGGTTTGGAACCTCTAGTCCTGGATTATATTCTAATAGAATACATGGAAATGGCTTGGAACCTCTAATCCTGGATTCTATTCTAATAGAATACATGGAAAGGGCTTGGAACCTCTAGTCCTGGATTCTATTCTAATAGAATACATGGAAAGGGCTTGGAACCTCTAATCGTGGATTCTATTCTAATAGAATACATAGAAAGGGCTTGGAACCTCTAATCCTGGATTCTATTCTAATAGAAAACATAGAAAGGGCTTGGAACCTCTAATCCTGGATTCTATTCTAATAGAATACATAGAATGGGCTTGGAACCTCTAATCCTGGATTTTATTCTAATAGAATACATAGAAAGGGCTTGGAACCTCTAATCCTGGATTATATTCTAATAGAATACATGGAAAGGGCTTGGAACCTCTAGTCCTGGATTCTATTCTAATAGAATACATGGAAAGGGCTTGGAACCTCTAGTCCTGGATTCTATTCTAATAGAATACATGGAAAGGGTTTGGAACCTCTAATCCTGGATTCTATTCTAATAGAATACATGGAAAGGGCTTGGAACCTCTAGTCCTGGATTCTATTCTAATAGAATACATGGAAAGGGCTTGGAACCTCTAATCCTTGATTCTATTCTAATAGAATACATAGAAAGGGCTTGGAACCTCTAATCCTGGATTCTATTCTAATAGAAAACATAGAAAGGGCTTGGAACCTCTAATCCTGGATTCTATTCTAATAGAATACATAGAAAGGGCTTGGAACCTCTAATCCTGGATTCGATTCTAATAGAATACATAGAAAGGGCTTGGAACCTCTAATCCTGGATTATATTCTAATAGAATACATAGAAAGGGCTTGGAACCTCTAATCGTGGATTCTATTCTAATAGAGTACATAGAAAGGGCTTGGAACCTCTAATCCTGGATTATATTCTAATAGAATACATAGAAAGGGCTTGGAACCTCTAATCCTGGATTATATTCTAATAGAATACATAGAAAGGGCTTGGAACCTCTAATCCTGGATTCTATTCTAATAGAATACATAGAAAGGGCGTGGAACCTCTAATCCTGGATTCTATTCTAATAGAATACATAGAAAGGGCTTGGAACCTCTAATCCTGGATTCTATTCTAATAGAATACATAGAAAGGGCTTGGAACCTCTAATCCTGGATTCTATGCTAATAGAATACATAGAAAGGGCTTGGAACCTCTAATCCTGGATTCTATTCTAATAGAATACATAGAAAGGGCTTGGAACCTCTAATCGTGGATTCTATTCTAATAGAATACATAGAAAAGGCTTGGAACCTCTAATCCTGGATTCTATGCTAATAGAGTACATAGAAAGGGCTTGGAACCTCTAATCCTGGATTCTATTCTAATAGAATACATAGAAAGGGCTTGGAACCTCTAATCGTGGATTCTATTCTAATAGAATACATAGAAAAGGCTTGGAACCTCTAATCCTGGATTCTATTCTAATAGAATACATAGAAAGGGCTTGGAACCTCTAATCCTGGATTCTATTCTAATAGAATACATAGAAAGGGCTTGGAACCTCTAATCGTGGATTCTATTCTAATAGAATACATTGAAAGGGCTTGGAACCTCTAATCCTGGATTCTATTCTAATAGAATACATAGAAAGGGCTTGGAACCTCTAATCCTGGATTCTATTCTAATAGAATACATAGAAAGGGCTTGGAACCTCTAGTCCTGGATTATATTCTAATAGAATACATAGAAAGGGCTTGGAACCTCTAATCCTGGATTCTATTCTAATAGAATACATAGAAAGGGCTTGGAACCTCTAATCCTGGATTCTATTCTAATAGAATACATAGAAAGGGCTTGGAACCTCTAATCCTGGATTCTATTCTAATAGAATACATAGAAAGGGCTTGGAACCTCTAATCCTGGATTATATTCTAATAGAATACATAGAAAGGGCTTGGAACCTCTAATCCTGGATTCTATTCTAATAGAATACATAGAAAGGGCTTGGAACCTTTAATCCTGGATTCTATTCTAATAGAATACATAGAAAGGGCTTGGAACCTCTAATCCTGGATTATATTCTAATAGAATACATAGAAAGGGCTTGGAACCTCTAATCCTGGATTCTATTCTAATAGAATACATAGAAAGGGCTTGGAACCTTTAATCCTGGATTCTATTCTAATAGAATACATAGAAAGGGCTTGGAACCTCTAATCCTGGATTCTATTCTAATAGAATACATAGAAAGGGCTTGGAACCTCTAATCCTGGATTCTATTCTAATAGAATACATAGAAAGGGCTTGGAACCTCTAATCCTGGATTCTATTCTAATAGAATACATAGAAAGGGCTTGGAACCTCTAATCCTGGATTCTATTCTAATAGAATACATAGAAAGGGCTTGGAACCTCTAATCCTGGATTCTATTCTAATAGAATACATAGAAAGGGCTTGGAACCTCTAATCCTGGATTCTATTCTAATAGAATACATAGAAAGGGCTTGGAACCTCTAATCCTGGATTCTATTCTAATAGAATACATAGAAAGGGCTTGGAACCTCTAATCCTGGATTCTATTCTAATAGAATACATAGAAAGGGCTTGGAACCTCTAATCCTGGATTCTATTCTAATAGAATACATAGAAAGGGCTTGAAACCTCCAATCCTGGATTCTATTCTAATGAGCAAGACAAGATGTAGTGGTGTCATCATGACAAACATGCCATGTGCATATTGCTTAAACAATCTATGTAAAATACACCTGCAAGGAGGACACATTTTCAACAAAGATTTGATTTGTATGTATGAATATTTAGGTTGTCTATAACCAAGCTTGATCAGATACAGAATAAGGGTGATGAGAATTAAATTTGCTGAACAAAACACTGAACATTCAACTGAACATTTACTCAGGTTGCCCTATTGAATTGCCCTTGAGGAATCAATATGAATCAGTCTGTAATGTGAATCATATAGTATACCCCGTCTGTGACCGCTAAGACAAGCCTGTATGCCGACTGGAAAAGATTAGAAATTAGGCTTCCACATCACAACCCCGCAGGACTGAGAGATCAGGGCTAATATGTAGTATACAGTGTATGGTTGTGGGTCATGTCAGGTGAAGTTAAAATGCCAAACACCAAGTTGGTGGAAACGCTGTGATCTTATCACTCAGGCTGTATTTAAAAGACCATGTGTAGAAGCCGCAAAATAATTCCTCTGTCTTCCTCAAACAGACACCGCTGAAGTCCTTTTCCAATGGATATTGATGATCCATGAACAACAAAAAAAAAAGGTTGATATTCAACATTTACAGTATACATCCTTTGAACCCGCAAGAATAATCTGGCACGTCAACAGGAAGTGACGACGATGAGAGGGCTTCTACATTATCTCCCATAACCTGCTGACGCTGTCATCCGTCAGCTCCATGCATATTGATGATCCATTAGCCACTGTGACCACCATAGACCATGTGACCACCATAGACCATGTGACCACCATAGACCATGTGACCACCAGAGACCATTCTGCTCTCTCTATGTTCTTCCCCTTTCTCTTTCCCCCTCTCTCCTCTCCATCTATCTCAGCCATCTCTCTGTGCTCTCCACCCCCTCACCCTCCCCCCCAGTCTCTTTGCTCTCCCTCTCTTCCTGCTCCTGCTCTCTCTCCCTGATTCCCCAGCTCTCTCCCTGCTCCCCCTTCTCCCTGCTCATGCTGCCAGTCCCTTTCTCTCGTCTCTTATCCCCTCCAACCTCTCTCTCTCCAACCCCCTCTCTCTCCACCCCCCCTCTCTTTCTCTCTCTCTCTCTCTCTCCACCCCCCCTCTCTTCTCTCTCCACCCCCCCTTTCTCTCTCCACCCCCCCCTCTCTCTCTCTCTCTCCACACCCCTCTCTCTCTCCACCCCCTCTCTCTCCCTCTCTCTCTCTCTCTCCACCCCCCTCTCTCTCTCTCTCTCTCTCCTCTCTATATCTCTCTCTCCACCCCCCTCTCTCTCTCTCCACCCCCCCTCTCTCTCTCTCCACCCCTCCCTCCCTCTCTCTCTCTCTCTCCCCCCCCCGCTCTCTCTCTCTCTCTCTCTGCTCCCAGTTCCCCTCCTCCTTTCAGTGTTTTGTGTCCCATTTTATGAGGTTGAGATGCAATATTAATAAGGGAGGCAGCATATTTACTGAGATGTCCTGGGGAGGCTATTTAACTGACTGGGTCAATGGTGCTTCGAAGTAGAAAACACACACCCTCACTCAGATTTTGACCATGTAAATATCTGTCTGATACATTATAATTAGCACCAGAACACTCTCAAACACATTAAGCAATGTCTGGGGTGATAATGTGGCTATAATATGCTACTGCAAGACAAATTATCCTATGAGGTTCATGTTCATTTATACAAGTACCTATAGCTGTTGGTCAATGTATGTACCTCGGTTTGGCTTTGAGTATACAATGATGTTCTCCATCAAAATTGCCAATTCATAACTTGACATACTACGAAAAGCTTTCATCCAGGAAGTCCTCATTATATTATCTCTTCCAATACAGCGCTATTAACCATATTTTCCTATAATGAGAATGACAGAATCATCACTTTATGTGTGACAATACATTCTCTTGAGGCGAAACAGATTTCATGTATCCCAAACACCACCATACACCCTCTATAGTTTGACCAGAGCCCTATGGGTCCCAGGTCCCTATGGGCCTTATAAACCCTATGTCACGCCTTGGTCATTGTATTTTGTGTTTTCGTTATATTTTTGGTCAGGCCAGGGTGTGACATGGGTTTATGTTGTTGTATTTTGTATTGGGTTTTTTGTATTATTGGGATTGCGGCTGAGTAGGGGTGTTGTATGGGCTTGGCTGCCTGAGGCGGTTCTCAATCAGAGTCAGGTGATTCTCGTTGTCTCTGATTGGGAACCGTATTTAGGTAGCCTGGTTTCGCTTTGTATTTCGTGGGTGATTGTTCCTGTCTCTGTGTAGTTTCACCAGATAGGCTGTAATAGGTTTCACGTTCCGTTTGTTGTTTTCGTATTTCTATAGTTATTTCATGTATCGCTTTTTTCCTTCATTAAAGACATGAGTAACCACCACGCTGCATTTCGGGTCCGACTCTCTTTCTACAAACGAAGAACGACGTTACACCCTATGGGTCCCTATGGGTCCCAGTCCCCTATGGGCCTTATAAACCCTGGTTCTGGTCCAAAGTAAAGAACCATATAGAGATCAGGGTGTCGTTTGGGACTCAGTCATTGTTCACTAATACCTGCATCTTAAAAAGACAAAAAAAACCTAAATAATAGGATTTGAAGCCTGGCAAACTGTAATGTTCTCTGGAATAATAATATGTTGTGGTGAATAAGAAATGTGATTGGATCAGAGTCATGGTGAATAAGAAATGTGATTGGATCAGAGTCATGGTGAATAAGAAATGTGATTGGATCAGAGTCATGGTGAATAAGAAATGTGATTGGATCAGAGTCATGGTTAATAAGAAATGTGATTGGATCAGAGTCATGGTGAATAAGAAATGTGATTGGATCAGAGTCATGGTGAATAAGAAATGTGATTGGATCAGAGTCATGGTGAATAAGAAATATGATTGGATCAGAGTCATGGTGAATAAGAAATATGATTGGATTAGAGTCATGGTGAATAAGAAATGTGATTGGATCAGAGTCATGGTGAATAAGAAATGTGATTGGATCAGAGTCATGGTGAATAAGAAATGTGATTGGATCAGAGTCATGGTGAGTAAGAAATGTGATTGGGTCAGAGTCATGGTGAATAAGAAATGTGATTGGGTCAGAGTCATGGTGAATAAGAAATGTGATTGGATCAGAGTCATGGTGAATAAGAAATGTGATTGGATCAGAGTCATGGTGAATAAGAAATATGATTGGATCAGAGTCATGGTGAATAAGAAATGTGATTGGATCAGAGTCATGGTGAATAAGAAATGTGATTGGATCAGTGTCATGGTGAATAAGAAATGTGATTGGGTCAGAATTATGGTGAATAAAAACTTTTATTAGGTTCGAAATATGGTGAAAAATAACTGTTATTGGGTCAGAATTATGGCAGCTAGTGGTGAATAAATCCTACTTTAGGCCTAGTCCTTTGTCATATTTGTTATATGCCATCTGGGGGCGGTTAAGAGCATTGAGTATTGAAGCGTCACTGGTTCAAATCCCTGAGCTGACTAGGTGACCAATCGGTTGATTTCCTGGTCACTTGTTATTAGACACTTTCAGATGGATCGTTCACAGTGTCACAGTGAGACCTGCATTCTTTACATGTTGCTTTCTCTTTCAGGTTATCTTATTATCTGTCATTATTACATTCTGTACGTACATGACTCTCTCCGAGACAGTGCCTTTGATGTGAATTAACATTGAGCATAACCTCAGAAACGATCCAGCCTACACCTGAGATAATATACAGACAATTGTCCCTGATGGTATATGACAAATGCGGTGGCCTTTGTTAAAACTAAACAGGAAGTGCTCTGCAGTCTACACACATGACATTATAATGTGATCTAGCTCACGTTGTGATTGAGTACATTAGTATAATATAGCAGAAACAGTGGCCTATGTTAAACTACAGGCGGGCAATCCCCTGTACTGTAGGATATGATTTACATTATCAGGCAGTCTAGTACAGAGAAAATGACAAATTATTCCTTACAGGGCCTGAATAATGCGGCGGTTTAATAGAAGCCCCCGGGGCCCAAGACCGTAGGGGGCCCAAGACCGTAGGGGCCCCAAGCCCGTAGAGGGCCCAGGCAGAGAAACATTGAAATGTATATATAGATATAAAAATTATTTTACAGCAACCACCAATCACACGAGCCCAATCTCAATGCTGCCCGATCTGCTAATCATCAGATGGGGGGAGGAGAGGAGGTAGGTGGCCCACATGGGTAACTGGGGGGCCCTTTCTTGGTTGGGTAACTGATTCAGGGCCGGCCCTAACTTTTTGGGGGGGCCCTTAAACACTTTAGTCTCTCCCCTCTTGACTGCAGAGACAAAGTTAATTTCCTGCAAGTCTATACGTTTTGCCATGTGGCGGAGAGTAATATTTGCAGTTTTAAAGCTAATTACTTGCGGTTAATCCGGCACAGATTCCAGAGTGCATTGCATAATTTTGAATCACATACCATGTTCTTAGCTCCAGACACTCTTTCAAGAATTCCCATCAAACACCAGAGACGATTCAGGGCACGTTCATCTGCTCAGGCATTGCTGACACCTGCCAAATCTAACAATGCCAGGACTTGTATTTTACATATCCGTTAACCACATCATATGTTATGGCAATCTGTCAATCGATAACACAGTCGATGGCATTGCACGCAATCATTGGTTGAGCAGGGGAACGCGACCTCAATCAAATTATTTTTGATTGTCTTGTCCTCACATGAGCCAATCAATTTCCACAGACTGACTGCACAGTAACAACACAGACTAGCTAGCGAGAAATAAATTACATCACTAAAACAAATAGCCAGCAGATCACACTCCTAAAATAAGTATTTTTTACTTCTTAAACCAAAATATGTCTCATCTCAACAACATGGGCTGTCAGCTGTATGGTGAATAAGAAATGTGATTGGATCAGAGTCATGGTGAATAAGAAATGTGATTGGATCAGAGTCATGGTGAATAAGAAATGTGATTGGATCAGAGTCATGGTGAATAAGAAATGTGATTGGATCAGAGTCATGGTGAATAAGAAATGTGATTGGATCAGAGTCATGGTGAATAAGAAATGTGATTGGATCAGAGTCATGGTGAATAAGAAATGTCATTGGGTCAGAGTCATGGTGAATAAAAAGTTTTATTACGTTCGAATTATGGTGAAAAATAACTGTTATTGGGTCAGAATTATGGCTGCTAGTGGTCAATAAATCCTACTTTAGGCCTACTCCTTTGTCATATTTGTTATATGCCATCTGGGGGCGGTTAAGAGCATTGAGTATTGAAGCGTCACTGGTTCAAATCCCTGAGCTGACTAGGTGACCAATCTGTTGATGTGCCTTTGAGCAAGGCACTTAACCCTAATTGCTCCTGTAAATTGCTCTGTACAAGAGTGTCCGTAAAATGTAAATCTGTATTTACATGAAAAGTTTTTGCTCATATATCTGTGGACTGTACAATAATATGTACTGTACAACAAACATTTTACATTAAAAAACGTATTCAGGATTCGTGAACTGTCCCTGCGCATTAGCTAACATAGGCTAATGCAATTAGCATGAGGTTGTAAGTAACAAGAACATTTCCCAGGACATAGACATATCTGATATGGGCAGAAAGCTTAAATTCTTGTTAATCTAACTGCACTTTCCAATTTACAGTAGCTACTACAGTGAAATAATACCATGCTGTTGTTTGAGGAGAGTGCAGTTTTTAACATGAAAAGTTATTAATAAACAAATTAGGCACATTTGGGCAGCCTTGATACACATTTTTTTAACAGAAATGCAATGGTTCATTGGATCAGATAAACTTTGCACATACACTGCTGCCATCTAGTGGCCAATGTGTAAATTGCACCTGGGCTGGAATAATACATTATGGACTTTCTCTTGCATTGCAAAGATGATGGTACAAAACAAATAACAAAAAATGGTTGGTTTTCTCTTTCTATTATCTTTTACCAGATCTAATGCATTATTTTCTCCTACAAGCCTTTCAAATTTCCGTAAACTTCAAAGTGTTTCCTTTCAAATGGTACCAAGCAAATGCATATCCTTGCTTCAGGGCCTGAACTACAGGCATTTAGATTTGGGTATGTCATTTTCGGCGAAAATTGAAAAAAAGGGGGCTGATCCTGAAGAGGTTTTTTTTTTAACAACTTAACAATAGTCATTTCGCAGTTCATTTGGGTTCTTAATAGTGCCAACTGTTGTCAAAAGGGTTTGGTAAATACATTTGATTGATTCAATGGTTGACTGATCGATTTGATTATTAATTATTAATAATCACATGTAATTGAATGGAATCTTTGGTTTCCATTCTATTATATTCTACTGTATTCTATTCTATTCAATCCTGCTCTAGGCTAATCATGTTCATGTGTTTGAGTCACTGTGGTAACGGTCTGAAATACTATGCATATTTCTCAATGATTATTTTCCACTAGGCTGCTGCTTAAATGTCAGACTATTTTAGAGAACGGTGGAAATAAAGGTGGAGAGACAATTTGAGGCGGAGTAAATCTAGACGCTACCTCCCTCCCACACAGGCCAGTGGAGTGGAGGAGAATTCATTCCTAAAGGGCTGGCTCTGGCTCCTCGGACACAGCTCAAAGACGTAGCTAGGAGACATTTGTGTGCGTCTCAGGGAAAGAGAGAGAGTGAGAGAGAGAGAGAGAGAGAGAGAGAGAGAGAGAGAGAGAGAGAGAGAGAGAGAGAGAGAGAGAGAGACGGAGAGAGAGAGAGAGAGAGAGAGAGAGAGATAGAACTCGAGGGAGGGATAGAGCTGGCTAAATGACTGTAGACCTCTCTAGCTGATCCGGGAGGTGGTTTTGCTACTTAGCCCGTCATGTGATTGGCTTGTAATCCTTCGGTTTTTCTTATTATTTTTTGTTGTTGTTTAACTTGATTTTCAGAAGCAGTCTACCTACCAGCGCAGAGAAGGCAAGTAAGAATAGGACTTGTAATCAAATACCGGTGCGTTTTTTTAGTAGGGTAGGCTGGGCGCTTCTGCAGGGTGGTGGACCCGAACACAAGCTTCCTGTGGAGACTCACTACCATCTAGCAGAGACGACAGCGGGAACACCTTTAATACTTGTTTGGAAACGTCCAGAGAAGGAGTTCTCTCTCTTCACCTGGGTCGTTGCCGCTGGTTCTTCTTTTCAGTCCTTCTACAAAGAAGAGGATTTCAAGGAATATAATATATGCCACAGATTAAAAGGTCAGTTTCCGATATATAATAAAGGCTTCATATTTAAAAAAAAAAAAAAAAACATAAAAAATCAATCTCTGCTCCTGTCTTCTTCTATGTGGCGTTGATGTTTCTTGGCTCTACTGATCTAGTCTGCCGGCTCTGTCAGTGAAAGTGTTTGAGAATTAGGGAGAACACGCGAGGAGAAGGAGAGAGAGAGAGAGATCATTCTTATTCTCCCTTCTGTGGATACAAACAGGAGAGGAACGGGCAAGTCAACATGCCATTCCGTTTGAGCATTTACACACTTAGCCAGGCAAACTAACGTGAATTCGGTGAATGCAAATCGGGTAAGTGTACATACGGATAGCTAATTGGTGCATTGTTATTAAGCTACAGAACGGCACAAAACTTGCCCAAGCCAAAGCCAGATATCTGTCTGTAGCTATCTAGCATTGGCCGAGGTGGGTCCTCCGCGGTAGATCGCTATTAAAACCTTGTCTTCTTGCCTGCTGCTATTTCAGACCTCACTGTGTTGCCCTTCGCAGCTGCCGGTGTTAGTCACGTCGCTGCTGGCCCGTTTCATGGCTCTCAAACTGGCCTAAAAACAGGTGCATATGTGCAAGGATATATGTGGTGCCTGTACGAGATGGTATGCGCTAACGTACTGTATGTAGTTAGCTAATAACACTTGCTTTTTTTGGGACTATTTATTTAACCTGATTATCGTGGGTTTCTATGCTGTTACTATAGTTATATCGGTATCCCGCTGAATTACTAGGACTGTACGGTGAGATTTGCAAAGGTGAAGTTATGGCTAGCGATTTAACTTTTTGTTATTTCAGCATTATTGCAATTCTACTTTTCATGGCCTGCCTTGGAAATGTTGGTTACCCTTAGCCTACTATACAGTCTAATAGTTTACTAGATCTCATTACATTAACCATACGTTATATCATGTTAGGTTAGATTAGCTGAGTAGACTCATTAATACTTTTCCCACCTTCTTCATTGAAAATATAGATGTAGTTTATATGAATAAATCCTACTAGTTGATCTTATTCTGCCCAATGTTATTGCACTATAGCCACCGATTTGCTCAAAACATTTATTTGGTGTCTAGATCCACTTCCACATTAAGGCAGGCTAGTGGAGCCAGTAGCTATTTATTTAATGTAGGTTACAGCTATTTGTTTGCACACATGGGCTTTTCTTGCGTTGTGAGAGAACAGTTTGGGGTAACGTTGAATCAAAATATGAGTCCGGATGCGTTAGATTCTGTGCATCACCGCACTGTAACATTTTTTTTACTGCAATCTTACAATGTAACGCAGTTATCTCGATACAGCTACTGTTTGATTCACATCAAAATGCCACACGGTTTGGTTCAATAATAAAAGTGTGTTATAATTGTTTTTACCGGGGGACGTGTTTTTAATATTTGACTCACGTCTCCCTTCTCCATGGAGACGTTTGAAACCTTCCAGCTGGGGGGGGGGGTGGTATCTCTAATCTCTGTATGGCCCGAACGCGGAAAAAGCTTTCTCTCTGTGTGAGGACAGACCACCATATGGCAGGGAAACATTTATGAAGGCTACTTTCATTCTTTAGAAAACCCTTTTGGTTTTTCAATATGTTTGTGTGGTTCTTTAAAAACAAACATGTTTTCTTGATAACATCACACTTGTTTTTTTTTTTTTAATCTTTCGAGGTATTTGTGTGTGAGTCTCTCTGGTATTTTTACGTGACCTATCTGAGTGTTTTTTTCCCTGAGGTACACTAAAACACTTAGGAATATAAATAGATTTTTTTTTTTTAAATTACCCAAATAGACCATTGCATGTTTGTTTATTGTTCTGATTCACTGGGAGGTGTTGGTCCAAAATGATTCATAACGTATTTAGTCATAGATACTTGAAACCTTGGCGGTTTGCCTGTTAGGAGTGGCACTGCATTCTGAAGCATAAGCTGTTTCTAATGAAGCATTTAGAACCTGGGTGGTTCCAGTTCCGAATGCTGATTTGACTGACAGCTGTGGTATACGAGACCATATACCATGGGTATGACAAAACATGTTGTTTTTATTGCTCCAATTACTTTAGTAACCAGTTTATAATAGCATTAAGGCACCTCAGGGGTTTAAAATAAGGCCTGAGGGGGTGTGGCCAATATACCACAGCTAAGGGCTGTTCTTACCCACAGCGCATTGTGGAGTACCTGGATACAGCCCTTAGCTGTTGTATACTTGTTCATATACCACAAACCCCCAAGGTGCCTTATTGCTAATGGTTACCAATGCAATTAGTGCAGTAAAAAAGTGATTCCAATTGTATACGGTCTGATATTTTTACCTTTATTTAACTATGCAAGTCAGTTAAGAACAAACTTGTATTTTCAATGACGGCCTAGGAACAGTGGGTTAAATGCCTTGTTAAAGGTCAGAATGACAGATTTGTACTTTGTCATCTCAGGGATTTGAACTTGCAACCTTTCGGTTACTAGTCCAACGCTCTAACCACTAGGCTACCCTGCCTCCCCAATATACTGTGTCTCCGGCTGTCAGCCAATCAGCATTCAGGGCTTGAAACCCCCCCCAGTTTATAATAATGAACAACAGCAGTTACATATTGACTAGCCTTTGCCGAATCCCCAACAACCGGAAGTTCCGTGTTTTTAGGGGAAATGGAGAGAGCTTGTGACTTCTTTTGGACATTAACAACGTGACACCATAGATTATCCATTATATTAATTCAAGTAAATATCTTTTAAAAAATGGAACCCAGCTGGGAAGAGGCAAGATCAGGTGGGACCATTCTAGCCAATGAGAGGGCAAATACATGTGTGAACAACAGGTACAATGGCTTCCATTAGTTACTACAGTCACAAAGTCAAAATTGGCTATGTATTGTAAAAAAATCATGAAAACAAAACATTTTACTTTTTGTTTTTAATGGTTAGGGGTTAGGCGTAAGGTTAGCGTTGTGGTTAAGATTAGGGTTAGTTAAAAAATGTTTCCTTTTTCTTCTCCTTATCGTCAAGATAAAATAAGAATATGTTCTTAACTGACTTGCCTGGTTAAATAAAGGTAAAAAAAAAAAAGACCAGTATGTAGGGGATCTATTTTCAGGTGTTTATTTTACGTTTACTACGCTATAGATTATATAATGAGAGACGAGACGTTTATACAATTATGTCCTCTTGTCCTATTTTCAGATGTTTAAATGGTTTTATTTATTTATTGGTTTGTGGCTCTCCACTTTCTGTGTTTTTTTTTTTTTTTTTACATCTGGAAACAAGATAAGGTATTTAGTGTGATTTGGTTTGGCCATTCATTTATATACCTTCACTATTTGATGAAACAACATTGATGTAGTGCCTCAGACCTGCTCTGTAATTAAATAATCAATGGGAAGTGCTTTTAGTAGTGACTTGCAATGCATTCTGGACACTGAAAACAGTGCACATGTCCCAAACGACACCCCTATTCTCTTTACAACACATAGGGGGCTCTGGTCAAACGTAGTGCTTTATGTAGGAGGGAATAGACTGCCGTTCGGACCACAATACATGTCTCACTTGCAAACAGCACACAGATTAGTAGTATCACCTCTCCATGACCCTAATACATCCTGTATAGTAGTATCACCTCTCCATGACCCTAGTACATCCTGTATAGTAGTATCACCTCTCCATGACCCTAGTACATCCTGTATAGTAGTATCACCTCTCCATGGTGATACATCCTGTAATATAGTAGTACCACCTCTCCATGACCCTAATACATCCTGTATAGTAGTATCACCTCTCCAGGTGATACATCATCTAGTAATATAGTAGTACCACCTCTCCATGACCCTAATACATCCTGTATAGTAGTATCACCTCTCCATGACCCTAATACATCCTGTATAGTAGTATCACCTCTCCATGACCCTAGTACATCATGTAGTAATATAGTAGTACTACCTCTCCATGACCCTAATACATCATGTAGTAATATAGTAGTACTACCTCTCCATGACCCTAATACATCATGTAGTAATATAGTAGTACTACCTCTCCATGACCCTAATACATCATGTAGTAATATAGTAGTACCACCTCTCCATGACCCTAGTACATCATGTAGGATGTCAGCCTGGACCTTCCTGTGAGCGGTAGCAGCTGTCGTCTTGTTTGTCTTCAAGTGAGAAGTAGCAGCTGTTGTCTTGTTTTATCTTTCTGTGAGCGATAGCAGCTGTTGTCTTGTTTATATGTCTGTGAGCGGTAGCAGCTGTTGTCTTGTTTATATTTCTGTGAGCGGTAGTAGCTGTTGTCTTGTTTATATTTCTGTGAGCGGTAGCAGCTGTTGTCTTGTTTTATCTTTCTGTGAGCGGTAGCAGCTGTTGTGCTTGTTTATATTTCTGTGAGATGTAGCAGCTGTTTGCTTGTTTATATGTCTTGTTTTATCTTGTTTATTTCTGTGAGCGGTAGCAGCTGTTTCTTGTTTATATTTCTGTGAGCGGTAGCAGCTGTTGTCTTGTTTATATTTCTGTGAGCGGTAGCAGCTGTTTGCTTGTTTATATTTCTGTGAGATGTAGCAGCTGTTGTCTTGTTTTATCTTTCTGTGAGAGGTAGCAGCTGTTGTCTTGTTTTATCTTTCTGTGAGTTGTCTTGGTAGCAGCTGTTGTCTTGTTTTATCTTTCTGTGAGAGGTAGCAGCTGTTGTCTTGTTTTATCTTTCTGTGAGAGATGTAGCAGCTGTTGTCTTGTTTTATCATTCTGTGAGAGGTAGCAGCTGTTGTCTTGTTTTATCTTTCTGGTCTTGAGAGGTAGCAGCTGTTGTCTTGTTTTATCTTTCTGTGAGATGTAGCAGCTGTTGTCTTGTCTTGTTTTATCTTGTTTTTCTGTGAGAGGTAGCAGCTGTTGTCTTGTTTATATTTCTGTGAGCGGTAGCAGCTGTTGTCTTGTTTTATCTTTCTGTGAGCGGTAGCAGCTGTTGTCTTGTTTATATTTCTGTGAGATGTAGCAGCTGTTGTCTTGTTTTATCATTCTGTGAGCGGTAGCAGCTGTTGTCTTGTTTTATCTTTCTGTGAGCGGTAGCAGCGGTCTTCTTAGGCAGCACCACTTTCTCCATGCGTCCCAAATATCACCCTATTCCCTATATAGTGCACTACTTTTGACCAGGGTCCCAGTCTAAAGTAGTGCACTATATACGATATAGGGTGCTATTTGGTTCACTGCCTTCGTCTGCTGAAGTACACACAGGGCTGTGTAATAGTCCACACTTCAGCTGCAGCAGCCGTCTGGAGCCTAACCTACATGTTCCTGCTCTGTTGCCTGTAAATAACCTGCGGTGGGTTGTCTTAAATGGTATGGGGAAAGGTTTAGGAGCGAGTCATGCATGCCCCTTTAATGATCAGTCTGCAGTGTTTCAGTGAAGCAATAGAAAACAACAAAGCTACTGGATCCAGAAGGAAAAGAAGGGAGATTCGGACATTTCAGTAGGAAAGTGAAGCAAGTAGCAACAAATGTAGCTCCACCTGTAATAATGTGGAAGTACTTGCATCCCCTTTCCCTCACTCTTTTCAGAACATAAAGTTGTACAACTTTCGTAATAGTTTGAAAAGGTACCGTAGCTGTATTCTTCCAACTAAAGGGGTTGCTTGAGGGTCATTTTGTTGGGTGAAAAAAATATATATATTCTGCCCGAACCCTTTTATATAATTACATAATAGTGGGTTCTTATATTTGTCTGATTTCGCACATGCACACGTGTGTATTAATACGTGTGAATTGGACATGTTTTGTTTGGTTGGTTGGTTGTTTCATGCACTACCTCTCCCTGAGACACCCTCGGAGAGAGGGGTGACTGCCAAGGGCTGCCATTATCAATGACAACCCTTGGGCAATTAGGGTTAGGTCTAAGTGCCTTTCTCTAGTGCATATCGACAGATTCTCGGTTACTGGTCTAACGCTCTAACCGCTAGGCTACCTGCCGCCTTGATGCTTCTAGGTAAAACATGTTGTATTGATTTAAAAGGAGGATTCATACTGGAGTTCTGTAGGTAATAGGACTCGTTCTGTAGGTTAGGATAGGACTCATTCTGTAGGTAATAGGACTCGTTCTGTAGGTTAGGATAGGACTCATTCTGTAGGTAATAGGACTCGTTCTGTAGGTTAGGATAGGACTAGTTCTGTAGGTAATAGGACTCGTTCTGTAGGTTATGATAGGACTAGTTCTGTAGATAATAGGACTCGTTCTGTAGGTAATAGGACTCGTTCTGTAGGTAATAGGACTCGTTCTGTAGGTTAGGATAGGACTCGTTCTGTAGGTAATAGGACTCGTTCTGTAGGTAATAGGACTCGTTCTGTAGATAATAGGACTCGTTCTGTAGGTAATATGACTCATTCTGTAGGTAATAGGACTCGTTCTGTAGGTAATAGGACTCATTCTGTAGGTAATAGGACTCGTTCTGTAGGTTATGATAGGACACGTTCTGTAGGTAATAGGACTCGTTCTGTAGGTTAGGATAGGACTCGTTCTGTAGGTTAGGATAGGACTAGTTCTGTAGGTAATAGGACTCATTCTGTAGGTTAGGATAGGACTCGTTCTGTAGGTAATAGGACTCATTCTGTAGGTAATAGGACTCATTCTGTAGGTAATAGGACTCGTTCTGTAGGTTAGGATAGGACTAGTTCTGTAGGTAATAGGACTCGTTCTGTAGGTAATAGGACTCGTTCTGTAGGTAATAGAACTCGTTCTGTAGGTAATAGGACTCGTTCTGTAGGTTAGGATAGGACTCGTTCTGTAGGTAATAGGTCTCATTCTGTAGGTAATAGGACTCGTTCTGTAGGTTAGGATAGGACTAGTTCTGTAGGTAATAGGACTCGTTCTGTAGGTTATGATAGGACTAGTTCTATAGATAATAGGACTCGTTCTGTAGGTAATAGGACTCGTTCTGTAGGTTAGGATAGGACTCGTTCTGTAGGTAATAGGACTCGTTCTGTAGGTAATAGGACTCGTTCTGTAGATAATAGGACTCGTTCTGTAGGTAATAGGACTCGGTCTGTAAGTAATAGGACTCGTTCTGTAGGTTAGGATAGGACTAGTTCTGTAGGTAATAGGACTCATTCTGTAGGTAATAGGACTCGTTCTGTAGGTTATGATAGGACACGTTCTGTAGGTAATAGGACTCGTTCTGTAGGTTAGGATAGGACTCGTTCTGTAGGTTAGGATAGGACTAGTTCTGTAGGTAATAGGACTCATTCTGTAGGTTAGGATAGGACTCGTTCTGTAGGTAATAGGACTCATTCTGTAGGTAATAGGACTCATTCTGTAGGTAATAGGACTCGTTCTGTAGGTTAGGATAGGACTCGTTCTGTAGGTAATAGGATTCGTTCTGTAGGTTATGATAGGACTAGTTCTGTAGATAATAGGACTCGTTCTGTAGGTAATAGGACTCGTTCTGTAGGTAATAGGACTCGTTCTGTAGGTAATAGGACTTTTCAAATGGTGCACAGACAGACTTGTTTGTAGGGCCGGGACGATACCAGTATTGGGAAACTCGTTAGTATCGTAGCAAGGAAACAAAACACGCAGCGAACGTGACTTCTTTAGGACAACAGTCGGGTGGGATTTGCCAGGGACCTCACGATTCTATATGTATTGCGATTCGATACTGTGATTTCATTGCGATTCGATGTTCCGAACATACACGTATTGCTAAGCATATGTCTGCTGCAGAGGGACGAGAGAGAGAGAGAGAGAGAGACATGAGAAAATGATCAATCGTGGAAATAAAATGGCTGTAAACGAATTATCTCCCTATTTTAAAAAGGAAAACGGAGAACAAGCTATGAAGGAAAAACGCTGGAGTTTTGTTTCAGACACATCCATCCAACTATCACAAAAATAATATTGCGATATTGTCAAAACGATACGATACGATATATCGTCAAAAATATCCTGATATGTAACCATATACACCCCCGAGTCAAAGAAAAACAGCCCTAATGTTGGAAACAGACATCATTATTTTGTCAGCCAGAGTCGCGTGTGTTTCTTTTCCAATTTACAGACAATATTTGACATCATACAGCAGGTTTCTAAAGGAAGAAGTAGCTTCATATTTTTCATTTTAGGGAAACAATAATGTGATGCTTCTATTGTCCCTACTGGTTTGTTTTCCAAGGCCTGATGTAAACATGTTGTTGTTTACTTTGTACTGTAGGCTAAACAGTTTATGACCAAGGCATTTTATAGATTTAAAAAAAATTTAATCTGTCTCTGCTAATCAATATTCCTTCAAAACATTTTTACATTTTTTTTAAAAATACCTTATTAACTTAGGTTTATTCAATACCTTTTTCAAAATGATTAGTGGACAGTGTGCTTTTTTTTTATAGGCAGACTAGGCACAAAGGCGGGACCGATATTGGCTGAAACAGCAATAGTTTGCATTTGCTCTGGTATTCCAAACAGTGTGTTCATTGTAGCCGTAAAAGTAGGCTGAGGCCTACTCAACCATAGTTGAGACATCAATCTGACAGAAGGCTTTTTCTTTGTCTCCCACTTAACAAAAATGTGGATAAAGCATTTTCAGACATCTACAATTGTTCTCTTTTAAAAAAAATGATTCATCCTTCTTCTTTTATAGAATAACAAAAGCTACACAACTCTGAAAGGTCTAT
Organism: Oncorhynchus keta; assembly: GCF_023373465.1. NCBI lineage: Eukaryota > Metazoa > Chordata > Actinopteri > Salmoniformes > Salmonidae > Oncorhynchus > Oncorhynchus keta. Next base: position 4,328,631 of record NC_068430.1, on the reverse strand, counting down.
TGAAGCATGCAGTCAACACTCAAAGCCAACATTTTGACGTTAACAATTAGCCTAGCTAACTAGCTAACTAGGCTAAACTTCCATACGGTATCTATAAGAAGTGGCTAGTTGTTAAAGCAGACATGTGCTCGATCTGTGTTATTCTCGTCTATCGTCTATTGTCGTTGTGTCTATGTGTAACGTCCTGATTGTGTGTTTAGGAGTCATTACAACCATATTATCCTATATTATCTGATCTCATAATTCTCTCTATGGATAATCCGCCATAACTGATATTCTTTAACTGAGAGCAGCTTTTAGCATGAGCCTCTGTCAACGGTGACAAGCTCAACAGGAGTCGTGTAGTGAGATGTTTAATTCCACAGCACTGCACACAGTCAATGCATAGAGGTGCTTTTTGATGTCTCTGAATGGCCCTGTTTGTTGAAGTGGAGGAGTGTGTGTGTGTGTGTGTGTGTGTGGTGAACTAGGTGTCAGGAGGGGGTGTTAGGAGGAGGGGTGTCACGAGGGGGGGTCAGGTGGAGGGGGTGTCAGGAGGGGGGTGTCAGGAGGAGGGGGTGTTAGGAGGAGGGGGTGTCACGAGGGGGAGGGTCAGGTGGAGGGGGTGTCAGGAGGGGGGTGTCAGGAGGAGGGGGTGTTAGGAGGAGGGAGTGTCACGAGGGGGTGTCAGGTGGAGGGGGTGTCAGGAGGAGGGGCGTGTCAGGAGGAAGAGGTTTGTCAGGAGGGGGGTGTCAGGAGTGGGTATCATGTGGGGTGTCAGGAGTGGGTATCATGTGGGGTGTCAGGAGTGGGTATCATGTGGGGTGTCAGGAGTGGGTATCATGTGGGGTGTCAGGAGTGGGTATCATGTGGGGTGTCAGGAGTGGGTATCATGTGGGGTGTCAGGAGTGGGTATCATGTGGGGTGTCAGGAATGGGTATCATGTGGGGTGTCAGGAGTGGATATCATGTGGGGTGTCAGGAGTGGGTATCATGTGGGGTGTCAGGAGTGGATATCATGTGGGGTGTCAGGAGTGGGTATCATGTGGGGTGTCAGGAGTGGATATCATGTGGGGTGTCAGGAGTGGGTATCATGTGGGGTGTCAGGAGTGGATATCATGTGGGGTGTCAGGGTGGGTAGTTGTGTGATTCTGGGCCTCATCTTATCCAAATATATCCTTATTCCAAGATATCCTTATCCCAATATATCCTTATTCCAAGATATCCTTATCCCAAGATATCCTTATCACAAGATATCCTTATCACAAGATATCCTTATCACAAGATATCCTTTTCCCAATATATCCTTATCGCAAGATATCCTTATCACAAGATATCCTTATCCCAAGATATCCTTATCCCAAGATATCATTATCCCAAGATATCCTTATGCCAAGATATCATTATCCCACGATATCCTTATCCCAAGATATCCTTATCCCAATATATCATTATCCCAAGATATCATTATGCCAAGATATCATTATCCCAAGATATCCTTATCCCAAGATATCCTTATCCCAAGATATCATTATCCCACAATATCCTTATCCCAAGATATCATTATCCCAAGATATCCTTATCCCAAGATATCATTATCCCAAGATATCCTTATGCCAAGATATCATTATCCCAAGATATCCTTATGCCAAGATATCATTATCCCACAATATCCTTATCCCAAGATATCATTATCCCAAGATATCCTTATCCCAAGATATCATTATCCCAAGATATCCTTATGCCAAGATATCATTATCCCAAGATATCCTTATCCCAAGATATCATTATCCCACGATATCCTTATGCCAAGATATCCTTATCCCAAGATATCCTTATCCCAAGATATCCTTATCCCAAGATATCCTTATGCCAAGATATCATTATCCCAAGATATCATTATCCCAAGATATCCTTATGCCAAGATATCCTTATCCCAATATATCCTTATGCCAAGATATCATTATCCCAAGATATCCTTATCCCAAGATATCCTTATGCCAAGATATCATTATGCCAAGATATCATTATCCCAAGATATCCGTATCCCAAGATATCCTTATGCCAAGATATCATTATCCCACGATATCATTATCCCAAGATATCCTTATCCCAAGATATCCTTATCCCAAGATATCATTATCCCAAGATATCCTTATCACATTCAACATGTTCTAACGTCACTCAGCTGTGCGTAAAGTACATTTTTATTAGTTGACTATTTTTTTTCTTCTCTTGCGGCTACTTCCCCGAAACACACCAAGCCCCGCCCCCCTGTCACTCAAACAGATCAGCCCCTCCTCTTTTCTCTTAGTCACTTTTAGTTTGCATGCTGTTCTGTTAGGTCATGCAGTCAAACCCCGATTTTGGTCCAAACAAGGAACAAAGCTGCTTTCATCTTTTTGCTTTTTAATAGGCACGTTCCGCACTGCACCTTAGCCCAGGGCTTAAGCGAGTGTGATCACACTTGTACATTGTAAAGTGGGATAGCACCAACCGGTGCTAGCAGGCCGTGCCCTGGAGCAGGGTTAGCCCTAAAAAAACCACGGTGCCAAAATAGCCGGTGTGAAATGGAGGTCGAAAACAACACCGAGAATGTGTTCAATCACAAAAGCAGCACTTTCACTGAATTGACATATGCTAGTGATGGCTATAATACGTTTTGTGCATTATGCTAGTGATGGCTATAATACGTTTTGTGCATTATGCTGGTGATGGCTATAATACGTTTTGTGCATTATGCTAGTGATGGCTATAATACGTTTTGTGCATTATGCTGGTGATGGCTATAATACGTTTTGTGCATTATGCTGGTGATGGCTATAATACGTTTTGTGCATTATGCTAGTGATGGCTATAATACGTTTTGTGCATTATGCTGGTGATGGCTATAATACGTTTTGTGCATTATGCTAGTGATGGCTATAATACGTTTTGTGCATTATGCTGGTGATGGCTATAATACGTTTTGTGCATTATGCTAGTGATGGCTATAATACGTTTTGTGCATTATGCTGGTGATGGCTATAATACGTTTTGTGCATTATGCTGGTGATGGCTATAATACGTTTTGTGCATTATGCTAGTGATGGCTATAATACGTTTTGTGCATTATGCTAGTGATGGCTATAATACGTTTTGTGCATTATGCTGGTGATGGCTATAATACGTTTTGTGCATTATGCTGGTGATGGCTATAATACGTTTTGTGCATTATGCTAGTGATGGCTATAATACGTTTTGTGCATTATGCTGGTGATGGCTATAATACGTTTTGTGCATTATGCTGGTGATGGCTATAATACGTTTTGTGCATTATGCTAGTGATGGCTATAATACGTTTTGTGCATTATGCTAGTGATGGCTATAATACGTTTTGTGCATTATGCTGGTGATGGCTATAATACGTTTTGTGCATTATGCTGGTGATGGCTATAATACGTTTTGTGCATTATGCTAGTGATGGCTATAATACGTTTTGTGCATTATGCTGGTGATGGCTATAATACGTTTTGTGCATTATGCTGGTGATGGCTATAATACGTTTTGTGCATTATGCTAGTGATGGCTATAATACGTTTTGTGCATTATGCTGGTGATGGCTATAATACGTTTTGTGCATTATGCTGGTGATGGCTATAATACGTTTTGTGCATTATGCTAGTGATGGCTATAATACGTTTTGTGCATTATGCTGGTGATGGCTATAATACGTTTTGTGCATTATGCTAGTGATGGCTATAATACGTTTTGTGCATTATGCTGGTGATGGCTATAATACGTTTTGTGCATTATGCTGGTGATGGCTATAATACGTTTTGTGCATTACGTTTGATAAGTCAATTTATATCATCTAATCCTTCCATTTTGAGGACAGAAACCAAAATATTTTAATTTGTGCGAAAACATTGGTTGCTATGACTTACAAAAGTGGTTGCTATGCAGGCTGGCTAAGGTCTTCTCACTTTAAAAAACTGAAGCTTCAAACTCTACAGCTGGAAGGGCAGAAAACGCTCCATTTCCCTCTGTTTTCATAGCTTTTCTATTGACATTTAATTTGATATATCCATGATAATAATACCGTTGACAGCATTCTCTGTACAGGGACTTTCTGATGTCGGACAGGTAGACAGCAAGGTTTATACAAACCGTCACTGTTGGAAATAGATTGGCCAGAAACAGAGGACGTCACGTCTTAATAAATACCTCATTGTTTAGAACATTGGTCATGTATGTGTATGTGAGATAACATGTCGGGTGTTTTGTTTGTCCGTTTATTCTAGGGCTTCGGAATACCAGTGTGAATACTTAGCCCAGGGCTCAAGCTTAGCCCAGGGTTAACAAATGCTTGTGTGAACACATGCTAAGCTAGCCCAGGGCCAGTCTAGCCTGGGGGATGAGATAGCCTGGGGACAGCTTAGCCCAGGGCCAGTCTAGCCTGGGGGATGAGATAGCCTGGGGACAGCTCAGCCCAGGGTTAACAAATGCTTGTGTGAACACATGCTAAGCTAGCCCAGGGCCAGTCTAGCCTGGGGGAGAAGATAGCCTGGGGACAGCTTAGCCCAGGGCCAGTCTAGCCTGGGGGAGAAGATAGCCTGGGGACAGCTTAGCCCAGGGCCAGTCTAGCCTGGGGGAGAAGATAGCCTGGGGACAGCTTTGCCCAGGGCCAGTCTAGCCTGGGGAGAAGATAGCCTGGGGACAGCTTTGCCCAGGGCCAGTCTAGCCTGGGGGAGAAGATAGCCTGGGGACAGCTTTGCCCAGGGCCAGTCTAGCCTGGGGGAGAAGATAGCCTGGGGACAGCTTTGCCCAGGGCCAGTCTAGCCTGGGGGAGAAGATAGCCTGGGGACAGCTTTGCCCAGGGCCAGTCTAGCCTGGGGGAGAAGATAGCCTGGGGACAGCTTTGCCCAGGGCCAGTCTTGCCTGGGGACAGCTTAGCCCAGGGCCAGTCTAGCCTGGGGGAGAAGATAGCCTGGGGACAAAGCTTTTCCCAGGGCCTGTCTAGCCTGGGGAGAAGATAGCCTGGGGACAGCTTAGCCCAGGGCCAGTCTAGCCTGGGGGAGAAGATAGCCTGGGGACAGCTTAGCCCAGGGCCAGTCTAGCCTGGGGGAGAAGATAGCCTGGGGACAGCTTAGCCCAGGGCCAGTCTAGCCTGGGGGAGAAGATAGCCTGGGGACAGCTTAGCCCAGGGCCAGTCTAGCCTGGGGGAGAAGATAGCCTGGGGACAGCTTAGCCCAGGGCCAGTCTAGCCTGGGGGAGAAGATAGCCTGGGGACAGCTTTGCCCAGGGCCAGTCTAGCCTGGGGGAGAAGATAGCCTGGGGACAGCTTAGCCCAGGGCCAGTCTAGCCTGGGGGAGAAGATAGCCTGGGGACAGCTTACCCCGGGGCCAGTCTAGCCTGGGGGAGAAGATAGCCTGGGGACAGCTTACCCCAGGGCCAGTCTAGCCTGGGGGAGAAGATAGCCTGGGGACAGCTTTGCCCAGGGCCAGTCTAGCCTGGGGGAGAAGATAGCCTGGGGACAGCTTTGCCCAGGGCCAGTCTAGCCTGGGGGAGAAGATAGCCTGGGGACAGCTTAGCCCAGGGCCAGTCTAGCCTGGGGGAGAAGATAGCCTGGGGACAGCTTACCCCAGGGCCAGTCTAGCCTGGGGGAGAAGATAGCCTGGGGACAGCTTAGCCCAGGGCCAGTCTAGCCTGGTGCTAAGCACAATGCTCTGTGAAAAGGCCTAATGTCTTCGATTTCAACAGTTCACCCTGGTGTTTTGATGTGTTGCAAATCAAATGCAATATTTTATAAAAAAGAAAAAAAAGAATGGCCCATATCATGTAACCTTATTCTGGATGGACAATAAAGTTATATTCTTATTGTGTAACCTTATTCCGGATGGACAATAAAGTTATATTCTTATCGTGTAACCTTATTCCGGATGGACAATAAAGTTATATTCTTATCGTGTAACCTTATTCCGGATGGACAATAAAGTTATATTCTTATCGTGTAACCCTATCCTGGATGGACAATAAAGTTATATTCTTATCGTGTAACTCTATCCTGGATGGACAATAAAGTTATATTCTATTATTGGGACCCTTGGTAGGTTGAGTAGTATAGACCAGCCATGCTTATTCTCTGTTCTCTGATAGGGGCTAAGCAATATCCTCCTCCACCTGGCAGACATGAGCCTCTGCTTCTATCCCAAATGGCTCTGTAGAGTGAAATAGAGTCCGGTTTGGTAAGTTGCCTCGTCAATAGAGATGGAGCAGCAGAGGACAGGGCTATGTGCTACTTCTCACAGTTAAACAGCTCTGCTTTCACACTGACCTGTGTCTCTTTACACTTAAAACGAGGAACAATGTCCTCTATTTGAGAGTTTTACTTTACTCAGTCATTCGTTGTCCCCCCCAACATACACATAGGTTACGCACGCGTGGACAGACACACACATACACACAGTCCTCTATTGGTTCAAACAAACTCACACATTGACACAGCTTAAGTGAAGGCTTTCGTCCAGACACACCAGACACAGAGAAAGACCCAGCATGCATCAGTTTAAAAGAGCTAGTGATGATTCGGGTGTTAAAGAGAGTCTGTGGTGCGACGTTAACAAGGCGACATTCCACCTTAACTCCACATTTAGTGGATTGGAGACCCTAACAGTTTTTTATTTTGTCTCTTCAGGACCAGAAAGAAAGTTTTTTTTTTTTGTGTGTCTCAGTTATGTTGTTACGTTAGGTTAGTGAAGGTCAGATAGAACCGGGCCCTGTGTTTACTGTGAAAGCCTCCTCACAGAACACAGATGACAACACGCATTCCTTCAATCAAAACATCAGTAGTCACAATGCTGCCTGAGATGACTCACCGAACTGCACCGCGGCAGCATTAGGTTGAGGCCTTTCTTGCTTACGTTGGAGAGACAGAGTGACGTTCAAAGGATTGAAATGTCTAGATTGATTTTCACCTGGAAGGAAGGTGGTGTAATGTTTAAATCTTAGAAAGAGACTATCCCTGTATTGCTGACTCACAACCATTTACTGGGGAGGGGGGGGGGGGTGGTCTTCCTACTGATTTGACTAGCCTGTGTTGGTGGGCATTGCCAGGGCTGGGTGTGTAAACCAGGACTGGGGGTGGGTGTTTAAACCAGGGCTGGGGGTGGGTGTGTAAACCAGGGCTGGGTGTGTAAACCAGGGCTGGGGGTGGGTGTGTAAACCAGGGCTGGGTGTGGGTGTGTTTAAACCAGGACTGGGGGTGGGTGTGTAAACCAGGACTGGGGGTGGGTGTGTAAACCAGGGCTGGGGGTGTAAACCAGGGCTGGGGGTGTAAACCAGGGCTGGGGGTGGGTGTGTAAACCAGGGCTGGGGGTGTGAACCAAGGCTGGGTGTGTAAACCAGGGCTGGGGGTGTAAACCAGGGCTGGGGTTTTGTGTGTAAACCAGGGCTGGGGGTGGGTGTGTAAACCAGGGCTGGGTGTGTAAACCAGGGCTGGAGGTGTAAACCAGGGCTGGGTGTGTAAACCAGGGCTGGGGGTGGGTGTGTAAACCAGGGCTGGGGGCTGGGGGTGTGTAAACCAGGGCTGGGGGTGTAAACCAGGGCTGGGGTGGGTGTGTAAACCAGGGTTTGGGGTGTAAACCAGGGCTGGGGGTGTAAACCAGGGCTGGGGTGGGTGTGTAAACCAGGGCTGGGGGGGTGTGGGTGGGGTGTAAACCAGGGCTGGGTGGTGTAAACCAGGGCTGGAGGTGTAAACCATGGCTGGGGGTGGGTGTGTAAACCAGGGCTGGGGGTGGGTGTGTAAACCAGGGCTGGGGGTGTAAACCAGGGCTGGGGTGGGTGTGTAAACCAGGGTTTGGGGTGTAAACCAGGGCTGGGTGTGTAAACCAGGGCTGGGTGTGGGTGTGTAAACCAGGGCTGGGTGTGGGTGTGTAAACCAGGGCTGGGGGTGGAAACCAGGGCTGGGGGTGGGTGTGTAAACCAGGGCTGGGTGTGGGTGTGTAAACCAGGGCTGGCTGTGTAAACCAGGGCTGGCTGCCAGGCAGAGTTGACCCTGACTCTGGCAACTGAAGCAGCACATCCGATGTGCGACGACAGAGACCTTGTTTGATTAGTGGCGATAGGACATCAGCACCTCAGCTATTATGATGGCTAAGACCGTGGCCACTCTAGTGACACATCACACATCATGTCTGCTTCCCAGATGTACCACATCTACAGACACAGAGGTTCTCTCTTCAACCCTGCCCTTACAAGAAGCATTGTTACAGTAGGCCTAATAGCAGTGTAGTCTAAAGCAGCTAAAAGCTATGGTGCTTAGTCTAGCTACATTAGATTTAGTTTTTAGAATGGATTGTTTTCTCTCGTAGTGTTTGTGTCTGTTACTGAACATACATTATTGTTTCAAATGATCTAACTACTAGGTTACACAGAGAGAGATCTAACTACTAGGTTACACAGAGATCTAAGCTACTCGGTTACACAGAGATCTAACTATTAGGTTACACAGAGATCTAAGCTACTAGGTTACACAGAGATCTAACTACTAGGTTACACAGAGATCTAAGCTACTAGGTTACACAGAGATCTAACTACTAGGTTACACAGAGATCTAAGCTACTAGGTTACACAGAGATCTAAGCTACTAGATTACACAGAGATCTAAGATACTAGATTACACAGAGATCTAAGCTACTAGATTACACAGAGATCTAAGCTACTAGGTTACACAGAGATCTAAATACTATGTTACACAGATATCTAACTACCAGGTTACACAGAGATCTAACTACTAGGTTACACAGAAATCGACCTACTAGGCTACACAGAGATCTAACTACTAAGTTACACAGAGATCTAACTACAAGGTTACACAGAGATCTAACCTATTAGGTTACACAGAGATCTAACTACTAGGTTACACAGAGATCTAACTACTGGGCTACACAGAGATCTAACTACTGGGCTACACAGAGATCTAACTACTAGGCTACACAGAGATCGACCTACTAGGTTACACAGAGATCGACCTACTAGGTTACACAGAGATCTAGGCTACTAGGTTACACAGATATCTAACTACCGGGTTACACAGAGATCTAACTACTAGGTTACACAGAGATCGACCTACTAGGCTACACAGAGATCTAACTACTAAGTTACACAGAGATCTAACTACAAGGTTACACAGAGATCTAACCTATTAGGTTACACAGAGATCTAACTACTGGGCTACACAGAGATCTAACTACTGGGCTACACAGAGATCTAACTACTAGGCTACACAGAGATCGACCTTCTAGGTTACACAGAGATCTAACTAATAGGTTACACAGAGATCTAACTACTAGGTTACACAGAGATCTAAGCTACTAGGTTACACAGAGATCTAACCTATTAGGTTACACAGAGATCTAACTACTAGGTTACACAGAGATCTAAGCTACTAGGTTACACAGGGATCTAACTACTAGGTTACACAGAGATCTAACTACTAGGCTACACAGAGATCGACCTACGAGGTTACACAGAGATCTAACTACTAGGTTACACAGAGATCTAACTACTAGGTTACACAGAGATCTAACTACTAGGTTACACAGAGATCTAAGCTACTAGGTTACACAGAGATCTAACTACTAGGCTACACAGAGATTGACCTACTAGGTTACACAGAGATCTAACTACTAGGTTACACAGATATCTAACTACTAGGTTACACAGAGATCTAACGTATTAGGTTACACAGAGATCTAACTACTAGGTTACACAGAGATCTAACTACTGGGCTACACAGAGATCTAACTACTAGGCTACACAGAGATCGACCTACTAGGTTACACAGAGATCTAACTACTAGGCTACACAGAGATCTAACTACTAGGTTACACAGAGATCTAAATACTAGGCTACACAGAGATCTAACTACTAGGTTACACATAGATCGACCTACTAGGTTACACAGAGATCTAACCTGCTAGGTTACACAGATATCTAACTACTAGGCTACACATAGATCTAACTACAAGGTTACACATATATCTAACTACAAGGTTACACAGAGATCTAACTACTAGGTTGCAAAGAGATCTAACTACTAGGCTACACAGAGATCTAACTACTAGGTTACACATAGATCGACCTACTAGGTTACACAGAGATCTAACCTGCTAGGTTACACAGAGATCTAACTACTAGGCTACACATAGATCTAACTACAAGGTTACACAGAGATCTAACTACTAGGTTGCAAAGAGATCTAACTACTAGGTTACACAGAGATCTAACTACTAGGTTACACAGAGATCTCACTACTAAGTTACACAGAGATCAACCTACTAGGTTGCACAGAGATCTAACTACTAAGTTACACAGAGATCTAACTACTAGGTTACACAGATATCTACTAGGTTACACAGAGATTTAACCTACTAGGTTACACAGAGATCTAACTACTAGGTTACACAGAGATCTAACCTACTAGGTTACACATAGATCTAACTTCAAGGTTACACAGAGATCTAACTACTAGGTTGCAAAGAGATCTAACTACTAGGTTACACAGAGATCTAACTACTAGGTTACACAGAGATCTCACTACTAAGTTACACAGAGATCTAACTACTAGGTTACACAGATATCTACTAGGTTACACAGAGATTTAACCTACTAGGTTACACAGAGATCTAACTACTAGGTTACACAGAGATCGAACTACTAAGTTACACAGAGATCAACCTACTAGGTTACACAGAGATCGACCTACTAGGTTGCACAGAGATCTAACTACTAAGTTACACAGAGATCAACCTACTAGGTTACACAGAGATCAACCTACTAGGTTGCAAAGAGATCTCACTACTAAGTTAAACAGAGATCAACCTACTAGGTTGCACAGAGATCTAACTACTAAGTTACACAGAGATCAACCTACTAGGTTACACAGAGATCGACCTACTAGGTTGCAAAGAGATCTCACTACTAAGTTACACAGAGATCAACCTACTAAGTTACACAGAGATCAACCTACTAGGTTACACAGAGATCGACCTACTAGGTTGCAAAGAGATCTCACTACTAAGTTACACAGAGATCAACCTACTAGGTTACACAGAGATCGACCTACTAGGTTACACAGAGATCTAACTACTAGGTTCATATCAGTATAATAGTTTCAGATATCACGTAACACTTTGATGCCTAACATCAAGGACACAGTTCACCACCCAGCCTATAATGTGTATCCTACACCTTCTATACCATGTTTCTGTGTTCTCAGAGGGGTACCAGATAGCATTCCAGGTGGACTCTTTGGCAGTTTAGAAATGTTAAGTTTGTTCTCTTCAGCTCGCCCCAAAGCATTCCATTTCACACACACACACACACACACACACACACACACACACACACACACACACACACACACACACACACACACACACACACACACACACACACACACACACACACACACACACACACACACACACACACACACACACACACACACACACACACACACACACACACATTTCCTGCTAGCTAGGGCAGGTTGTGGCCTCTCTCCCAGTTCAAACATACCAGGTGTGTTTTCTACATTAAAAGGCCTTCTGCTGTAGTTCCTCTTGTGATGTTTTCTGAGGTGAAGCCTAACGTATTTTCTGAAGTGAAAGCCTAACGTATTTTCTGAAGTGAAAGCCTAACGTATTTTCTGAAGTGAAAGCCTAACGTATTTTCTGAAGTGAAAGCCTAACGTATTTTCTGAAGTGAAAGCCTAACGTATTTTCTGAAGTGAAAGCCTAACGTATTTTCTGAAGTGAAAGCCTAACGTATTTTCTGAAGAAGCCTAACGTGTTTTTGTCATAGCTACTTTTGGAAGCACTAGCAGACAGCACTCACAGAAATGTGTGTTCTCCTTCTCCAAAACCTTGGGCAATTTTACAGCCTTTTAGAGAACAAAAATACAACAAGTAAAATGTTAAAATAAATATGATTGTGTTTTTTTCAAAGGGAATAGTTTGTTTGCAAAAACACAGTTTAGAGAGTAGAGAGAGAGAGAGAGAGAGAGAGAGAGAGAGAGAGAGAAAGGCAATTTTACAGAGTTAAAATAAATATGATTGTGTTTTTTTCAAAGGGAATAGACAGTTTTAGAGAGAGAGAGAGAGAGAGAGAGAGAGAGAGAGAGAGAGAGAGAGTTTGAGAGAGAGAGAGAGAGAGAGAGAGAGAGAGAGAGAGAGAGAGAGAGAGAGAGAGACTTTTAAAGTTGCAGTAATCCACCCATCCATCTGTAGTCTCTGTTGCGTTGCCCCCGGGCCTCTTCACTCCTCCATGGCATGTCTAAAACCTCCCCACTGTATCTGTCTGTAGGCCAGTACACACTAAACAAAGCAGCTGTTTCAATGGAGTTAGTCTTGTAGACCGCCTCCCACCACAACTCAATGAGAGAGGGGGGAAGACTATCTTTCCCTGGTTATTTTAAAGCTCAATTCTATTGTCATCCCATTGCTTTAAAGGGGACATGGCAAACTGTTTTCTCTGCTCCTGCAGATTAGCACACATAAACACACACTCATACATCACACACACACTCATACATCACACACACACTCATACATCTCACACACACTCATACATCTCACACACACTCATACATCTCACACACACACAGAGATTTCCATCATTGTCTTGAATGCAACAACTGCAGTCCTACTGCAATATTCTGTAACTCCCCCGCTCCTAACTCCCTCGCTCCTATCTCCCTCGCTCCTATCTCCCTCGCTCCAATCTTCCTCGCTCCTATCTCCCTCGCTCCTAACTCCCCTGCTCCTATCTCCCTCGCTCCTAACTCCCCTGCTCCTATCTCCCTCGCTCCTATCTCCCTCGCTCCTATCTTCCTCGCTCCTAACTCCCCCGCTCCTATCTCCCTCGCTCCTAACTCCCCTGCTCCTATCTCCCTCGCTCCTAACTCCCCCGCTCCTATCTCCCTCACTCCTATCTCCCCCATTCCTATCTCCCAACTCCCCTGCTCCTAACTCCTCGCTCTTAACTCCCTCGCTCTTAACTCCCTCGCTCCTAACTCCCTCGCTTCTAACTCCCTCGCTCCTATCTCCCTCGCTCCTAACTCCTCGCTCCTATCTCCCCTGCTCCTAAGTCCTCGCTCCTCGATGATCCTAACTCCTCGATGATCCTAACTCCTCGCTCCTAACTCCCTCGCTCCTAACTCCCCCGTTCCTAACTCCCCCGCTCCTAACTCCCCCGCTCCTAACTCCCCCGTTCCTAACTCCCCCGTTCCTAACTCCCCCGTTCCTATCTCCCTCGCTCCTATCTCCCTCGCTCCTAACTCCCCGCTCCTAACTCCCCCGCTCCTAACTCCCCCGCTCCTAACTCCCCCGCTCCTATCTCCCTCGCTCCTAACTCCCCCGCTCCTAACTCCCCCGCTCCTATCTCCCTCGCTCCTATCTCCCTCGCTCCTATCTCCCTCGCTCCTAACTCCCCCGCTCCTAACTCCCCCGCTCCTAACTCCCTCGCTCCTATCTCCCTCGCTCCTATCTCCCTCGCTCCTAGCTCCCTCGCTCCTAACTCCTCGCTCCTATCTCCCTCGCTCCTAGCTCCCTCGCTCCTAACTCCCTCGCTCCTATCTCCCTCGCTCCTAACTCCTAACTCCTCGCTCCTAACTGGTCAGATAACACCGCTATTGCATCTTGCTTTAAAAAAGTCATAAACATTAACCTTAATTTAGATTTGTGGATCTTAAATTATCTTAAAGATGGAAACCCATTAGCGAGTTGCTCCAGATTTGAGGTGATCAGGGTTTAGCAGGGTTTGTCAGTGTTCTAGATGTGAGGTTAACTTGGGTTTAGCAGGGTTTAGCAGGGTGTATCAGTGTTCTAGTGAGGTTAACTAGGGTTTATCAGGGTGTATCAGTGTTCTAGTGAGATTAACTGGGGTTTAGCAGGGTGTATCAGTGTTCTAGTGAGGCTAACTAGGGTTTAGCAGGGTGTATCAGTGGTCTAGTGAGGTTAACTAGGGTTTAGCAGGGTGTCAGTGTTCTAGATGTGAGGTTAACTAGGGTTTAGCAGGGTGTATCAGTGTTCTAGTGAGGTTAACTAGGGTTTAGCAGGGTGTATCAGTGTTCTAATGAGGTTAACTAGGGTTTAGCAGGGTGTATCAGTGTTCTAATGAGGTTAACTAGGGTTTAGTAGGGTGTGTCAGTGTTCTAGTGAGGTTAACTAGGGTTTAGCAGGGTGTATCAGTGGTCTAGTGAGGTTAACTAGGGTTTAGCAGGGTGTATCAGTGTTCTAGATGTGAGGTTATCTAGGGTTTAGCAGGGTGTATCAGTGTTCTAATGAGGTTAACTGGGGTTTAGCAGGGTGTATCAGTGTTCTAATGAGGTTAACTAGGGTTTAGTAGGGTGTGTCAGTGGTCTCGTGAGGTTAACTAGGGTTTATCAGGGTGTATCAGTGTTCTAATGAGATTAACTGGGGTTTAGCAGGGTGTATCAGTGTTCTAATGAGGTTAACTAGGGTTTAGCAGGGTGTATCAGTGTTCTAGTGAGGTTAACTAGGGTTTAGCAGGGTGTATCAGTGTTCTAATGAGGTTAACTAGGGTTTAGCATGGTGTATCAGTGTTCTAGATGTGAGGTTATCTAGGGTTTAGCAGGGTGTATCAGTGTTCTAGTGAGGTTAACTAGGGTTTAGCAGGGTGTATCGGTGTTCTAGATGTGAGGTTAACTAGTGTTTAGCAGGGTTTAGCAGGGTGTATCAGTGTTCTAGTGAGGTTAACTAGGGTTTAGCAGGGTGTATCAGTGTTCTAGATGTGAGGTTATCTAGGGTTTAGCAGGGTTTAGCAGGGTGTATCAGTGTTCTAGTGAGGTTAACTAGGGTTTAGCAGGGTGTATCAGTGTTCTAGATGTGAGGTTAACTGGGGTTTAGCAGGGTTTAGCAGGGTGTATCAGTGTTCTAGATGTAAGGTTAACTATGGTTTAGCAGGGTGTATCAGTGTTCTAGTGAGGTTAACTAGGGTTTAGCAGGGTGTATCAGTGTTCTAGATGTGAGGTTAACTGGGGTTTAGCAGGGTTTAGCAGGGTGTATCAGTGTTCTAGTGAGGTTAATTAGGGTTTAGCAGGGTGTATCAGTGTTCTAGTGAGGTTAACTAGGGTTTAGCAGGGTGTTTCAGTGTTCTAGGTGCAATTCTTGGTGGGAGGCTGTGTCTACTGTGACTGAAGAGGGGTACGAAGATGCCAGTTGTCGAACAACTGTCCCCTACAAACCGTGTGTGTGTGTGTCCATTCCTTCACCAACTGCCCTGTCTGCCAAGCTGTCTGTCTGTCTCAGCTGCCTTCCTGCCTGCCTGCCTGCCTGTCTGCCTGTCTGTCTGTCTGTCTGTCTGTCTGTCTGTCTGTCTGTCTGTCTGACTTTCTATGAAATCTGTTTGATTTTTTTTACCTGATTCAGTTTTTTTTCTCTTCAGGATTCTGTTTTGTCAGGTTTTCACTGATAAAATCACAAGTTTATAACATGAAAAAAACACACAATAGGATTAAATCACATCAGGAGACCACGTCAGGGAAAAATAGAGAAATGTTACATTTTTGGGGTTTCGTTACCCTTTTCATTCCACTGTGCACCACAAGTCTTTTCTGTGTCCTGAGGTGGAAAAGGTTTTTTGTCATGCCCTCCTCACAACTTTCTGGGTGACTTTGGTCCAGGGGCATGAAACTCTACTACAGCCCCGTCGAGGTTAATGGGGTCCTGTTCGGACCAGCCTTTTTAGTCTACGATCAGCTCCTTTTGTCTTGCTCACGTTGAGGTTAATGGGGTCCTGTTCGGACCAGCCTTTTTCCTGTAGTCTACGATCAGCTCCTTTTGTTTTGCTCACGTTGAGGTTAATTGCAGTCCTGTTCGGGCCAGCCTTTTTCCTGTAGTCTACGATCAGCTCCTTTTGTTTTGCTCACGTTGAGGTTAATGGGGTCCTGTTCGGGCCAGCCTTTTTCCTGTAGTCTACGATCAGCTCCTTTTGTCTTGTTCACGTTGAGGTTAATGGGGTCCTGTTCGGGCCAGCCTTTTTAGTCTACGATCAGCTCCTTTTGTCTTGCTCACGTTGAGGTTAATGGGGTCCTGTTCGGGCCAGCCTTTTTCCTGTAGTCTACGATCAGCTCCTTTTGTTTTGCTCACGTTGAGGTTAATGGGGTCCTGTTCGGGCCAGCCTTTTTCCTGTAGTCTACGATCAGCTCCTTTTGTTTTGCTCACGTTGAGGTTAATGGGGTCCTGTTCGGGCCAGCCTTTTTCCTGTAGTCTACGATCAGCTCCTTTTGTCTTGTTCACGTTGAGGTTAATGGGGTCCTGTTCGGGCCAGCCTTTTCCTGTAGTCTACGATCAGCTCCTTTTGTTTTGCTCACGTTGAGGTTAATGGGGTCCTGTTCGGGCCAGCCTTTTTCCTGTAGTCTACGATCAGCTCCTTTTGTCTTGCTCACGTTGAGGTTAATGGGGTCCTGTTCGGGCCAGCCTTTTTCCTGTAGTCTACGATCAGCTCCTTTTGTCTTGCTCACGTTGAGGTTAGAGGTTGTTGGCCTGGCACCGCACCGCCCGGCCAGGTCTCTGACCTCCTCCCTGTAGGCTGTCTCATCGTTGTCTGTGATCAGGCCTAACGCTGTTGTGTCATCAGCAAACTTGGAGGGGCACCCCTGAGGGGTCACCCTTGTGGAGGATCAGCATGGCATTTTGTGTTGTTGCTTTGTTCATTCTTCACTCTATCTCCGAGATGTGTGTTTTCCGATATCATCGTTTCATTAGGGCTGATTACCACATCATTTGCACTGCCATCGCAGCCTAGCTCTAGATCGTCTGAACAAAGTTGAGGAAGGTAGATCCTCTTTCTTTGTAGTGTAAGGAGCTGGATTTTGTTTTGGCTAACACATTCACACACGCACATCTCCGTGCTTGTGTTTGTGTGTGTTTGTGTCATCGTCATGGCAGCAGCAGCAGTCGAGGTTGACTAATTTGTTGGAACAGGACCTGTATTCACAAAGCGTCTCGGACTAGGAGTAGGATTTCTGATGTAGGATCAGTTTTACCCTGTTAGCGTAATCCTTTTAAATCATAATGAATAAGGAGACCTGATCCTGTATCAGTTCTCCTACTCTGAGACACTTCTTTGTGAATTTGGCGTGTGTGTGTGTGTGTGTGTGTGTGTGTGTGTGTGTGTGTGTGTGTGTGTGTGTGTGTGTGTGTGTGTGTGTGTGTGTGTGTGTGTGTGTGTGTGTGTGTGTGTGTGTGTGTGTGTGTGTGAGCAATGGCAGCAGCAAATAAGGTTTCCTTCCAGAAACTAGGGTACCGGTGAGGATTTCCAACACTGGACAACTTGTTACCTCTGTTGAATCATTTATAATAATCTGCATTAAGTTATAAGTGGGGGGGTCATAGCTATATTCAATCAAATTCACAAGTTGATTTAAAACGTGTGTTTAAAGAAACATAGTGGCCCACGGTCAGTTTGCTGAAGATTACTGGGGTAGATTACTGGACTAGGAGCACTGGACTAGGAACACTGGGGTAGATTACTAGACTAGGAGCACTGGGGGTGGATTACTGGACTAGGAGCACTGGACTAGGAACACTGGGGTAGATTACTGGACTAGGAGCACTGGGGTAGATTACTGGACTAGGAGCACTGGGGTAGATTACTGGACTAGGAACACTGGACTAGGAGCACTGGGATAGATTACTGGACTAGGAGCACTGGGGTAGATTACTGGACTAGGAGCACTGGGGTAGATTACTGGACTAGGAGCACTGGGGTAGATTACTGGACTAGGAGCACTGGGGTAGATTACTGGACGAGGAGCACTGGGGTAGATTTACTGGACTAGGAGCACTGGGGTAGATTACTGGACCAGGAGCACTGGGGTAGAATACTGGACTAGGAGCACTAGGGGCACTGGGGTAGATTACTAGACTAGGAGCACTGGGGTAGATTACTGGACTAGGAGCACTGGGGTAGATTACTGGACTAGGAACACTGTGGTAGATTACTGGACTAGGAGCACTGGACTAGGAACACTGGGGTAGATTACTGGACTAGGAACGCTGGGGTAGATTACTGGACTAGGAACACTGTGGTAGATTACTGGACTAGGAACACTGGACTAGGAGCACTGGGGTAGATTACTGGACTAGGAGCACTGGGGTAGATTACTGGACTAGGAGCACTGGACTACTGTAGATTACTGGACTAGGAACACTGGGGTAGATTACTGGACTAGGAGCACTGGGGTAGATTACTGGACTAGGAGAACTGGGGATATTCACTAAACTGTTTAGCTAAAACTAAATCTGTGATACAATTTCGAACAGGAAGGTAGGCCAGTTTCTTGAATAATACAGACAGCAATAAAGTAGACTAGGATATTATCTCATAAAAGATGATACTCCAGCAAGTAACAGACATGAAAACCTTTATTCCACTCACTCCTCATGACTGCTGCTATGACTACAGACTGAGATACATGTGTCCTGTGTTTCATCAGTGTGATATTCTACCAAGGCATTATTACACTCCATTCTCCTCTCTGATCTCCGTTTCTCCATTGAGGCTATATGAGTTGTGGTGTGTGTGGGGTGTGTGTGGGGTGTGTGTGTGGGGTGTGTGTGTGTGTGTGTGTGGTGTGTGTGTGTGGTGGTGTGTGTGTGTGTGGGTGTGTGTGTGGTGTGTGTGGGTGTGTGTGTGTGTGTGTGGTGTGTGTGTGCGTGTGTGTGTGTGTGTGTGTTGTGTGTGTGTGTGTGTGTGTGTGGGGTGTGTGTGTGTGTGTGTGTGTGTGTGTGTGTGTGTGTGTGTGTGTGCGTGTGTGTGTGTGTGTGTGTGTGTGTGTGTGTGTGTGTGTGTGTGTGCGTGTGTCTAAAGAGGCTGTATGGTTACCCAGAAGGCTGAGAACATGGTGATTACACACAATGACTGCCACTGATGCTGCACTGCTTATGGGCCGTTTATAAATAATGAGGCCAGTGTGTGACATTGGTATAACCATATATGGTTATGTGGGTCTTTCTATACATAATGCGATGAACAGTTCCACATGTGTACTTAGGAGACTATATGTAAATTGGCCCATACACCACCATAAGCCTGGGACTATACACTGAGTGGACAAAACATTAGGAACACCTGCTCTTTCCATGACCTAGACTGACCAGGTGAATCCAGGAGATCAGTTATGATCCCTTAGTGATGATGTCATCTGTTAAATTCACCTCAATCCGTTTGGATAAAAGGGTAAGGAGACAGATTAAAGAAGGATTTTTAGGCCTTGAGATAATTAAGAAACGGTTTGTGTATGTACTAATACTGCTCTCAGATTTTTCTTCACCTCCTTCGTGTTTAAATTAAGGCTTGCGTACAGAACATTCGGAAAGTATTCAGACCCCTCGTCTTTGTCCACATTTTTGTTATGTTACAGCCTTATTCTAAAATTGATTACATAGTCCCCCCCCTCATCAATCTACACACAATCCCCATAACGACAAAGTAAAAAACAGGTTTTTAGAAATGTTTGCAAATGTATTTAAAAAAACACAAAAAAAACACTGAAATATCACATTTAACATAAGTATTCAGACCCTTTACTCAGTGCTTGTAAGTCGCTCTGGATAAGAGTGTCTGCTAAATGACTTAAATGTAAGTGTTTTGTTGAGGCAGTTTCGGCAGCGAATACTGCCTCGTGTCCTATGCTCTGCTCCTAGATGTTTGTTTGTTATTGTTTCACTCTCTGAAAGTATCCGTGTTTAAGATCTGCATAGCCTGTGTCTTCCTATGTCTCTGCTCCTCTGCCTTCATCATACTGTATATCAATGGCCAAAACCACCAGGCTTAATGTATAAGAAATCAGACATGTACCTGGGCCTACTAGGACTTTGGCCGATGCTAGATTCCATGCAAAAATGTTTTAGGCAAGTCAGTTAAGAAGAAATTCTTATTTTCAATGACGGCCTAGGAACAGTGGGTTAACTGGCCTAGGAACAGTGGGTTAACTGGTCTAGGAACAGTGGGTTAACTGGCCTAGGAACAGTGGGTTAACTGGTCTAGGAACAGTGGGTTAACTGGTCTAGGAACAGTGGGTTAACTGGCCTAGGAACAGTGGGTTAACTGGCCTAGGAACAGTGGGTTAACTGGTCTAGGAACAGTGGGTTAACTGGTCTAGGAACAGTGGGTTAACTGGTCTAGGAACAGTGGGTTAACTGGTCTAGGAACAGTGGGTTAACTGGTCTAGGAACAGTCAGTTAACTGCCTTGTTCAGGGGAACAGTGGGTTAACTGGTTAGGAACAGTGGGTTAACTGGTCTAGGAACAGTGGGTTAACTGGTCTAGGAACAGTGGGTTAACTGGTCTAGGAACAGTCAGTTAACTGGTCTAGGAACAGTGGGTTAACTGGTCTAGGAACAGTCAGTTAACTGCCTTGTTCAGGAGCAGAACGACAGCTTGGGGATTTGATTTTGCAACCTTCCGGCTGCTAGTCCAACGCTCTAACCACTAGGCTACCCTGCTGCCCCTCCACTCTAACCACTAGGCTACCCTGCTGCCCCTCCACTCTAACCACTAGGCTACCCTGCTGCCCCTTCACTCTAACCACTAGGCTACCCTGCTGCCCCTCCACTCTAACCACTAGGCTACCCTGCTGCCCCTCCACTCTAACCACTAGGCTACCCTGCTGCCCCTCCACTCTAACCACTAGGCTACCCTGCTGCCCCTCCACTCTAACCACTAGGCTAGCCCCTCCACTCTAACCACTAGGCTACCCTGCCCCTCCACTCTAACCACTAGGCTACCCTGCTGCCCCTCCACTCTAACCACTAGGCTACCCTGCTGCCCCTCCACTCTAACCACTAGGCTACCCTGCCGCCCCTCCACTCTAACCACTAGGCTACCTTGCTGCCCCTCCACTCTAACCACTAGGCTACCCTGCTGCCCCTCCACTCTAACCACTAGGCTACCCTGCCGCCCGTCCACTCTAACCACTAGGCTACCCTGTCACCTCTACACTCTAACCACTAGGCTACCCTACCACCTCTACACTCTAACCACTAGGCTACCCTGCTGCCCCTCCACTCTAACCACTAGGCTACCCTGCTGCCCCTCCACTCTAACCACTAGGCTACCCTGCTGCCCCTCCACTCTAACCACTAGGCTACCCTGCTGCCCCTCCACTCTAACCACTAGGCTACCCTGCTGCCCCTCCACTCTAACCACTAGGCTACCCTGCCACCTCTACACTCTAACCACTAGGCTACCCTGCTGCCCCTCCACTCTAACCACTAGGCTACCCTGCTGCCCCTCCACTCTAACCACTAGGCTACCCTGCTGCCCCTCCACTCTAACCACTAGGCTACCCTGCTGCCCCTCCACTCTAACCACTAGGCTACCCTGCTGCCCCTCCACTCTAACCACTAGGCTACCCTGCTGCCCCTCCACTCTAACCACTAGGCTACCCTACCACCTCTACACTCTAACCACTAGGCTACCCTGCTGCCCCTCCACTCTAACCACTAGGCTACCCTGCTGCCCCTCCACTCTAACCACTAGGCTACCCTGCTGCCCCTCCACTCTAACCACTAGGCTACCCTGCTGCCCCTCCACTCTAACCACTAGGCTACCCTGCTGCCCCTCCACTCTAACCACTAGGCTACCCTGCTGCCCCTCCACTCTAACCACTAGGCTACCCTGCTGCCCCTCCACTCTAACCACTAGGCTACCCTGCTGCCCCTCCACTCTAACCACTAGGCTACCCTGCCGCCCCTCCACTCTAACCACTAGGCTACCCTGCTGCCCCTCCACTCTAACCACTAGGCTACCCTGCTGCCCCTCCACTCTAACCACTAGGCTACCCTGCTGCCCCTCCACTCTAACCACTAGGCTACCCTGCTGCCCCTCCACTCTAACCACTAGGCTACCCTGCTGCCCCTCCACTCTAACCACTAGGCTACCCTGCTGCCCCAGGAAACCTTTGATCTAAGCCAAATTAGAACATATGTTTTGATTGTTGACAACTGCTTCCCATACGGAGGAAAGATACAGTTATAGTCGGAAGTTTATATAAACCTTTAGCCAAATACATTACAACTCAGTTTTTCCCAATTCCTGATTAATCCTCGTACAAATTCCCTGTTTTAGGTCAGTTAGGACCACCACTTTATTTTAAGAATGTGAAAGGTCAGAATAATGGTAGAGAGAATGATTTATTTCAGCTTTTATTTCTTTCATCACATTCTCAGTGGGTCTAGTTTACATACACTCAATTAGTATTTGGTAGAATTGCCTTTAAACTGTTTAACTTGGGTCAAATGTTTCGGGTAGCCTTCCACAAGCTTCCCACAATGAGTTGGGTGAATTTTGGCCCAAAAATTAGTTTTAATGACTCCAACATAAGTGTATGTAAACTTCCGACCTCATGTTTATATTTTAAATAGTTTTTTAAATGGGTTTTCTAAGATACATGATACTGTATATGTTAAATGCTTCTAAAAATGTATTTAATATCTTTCAAAATACTTTCTAGAATCTATTTATCGATATATTTGGTAAATATATATAAACATGTATTTGGAAATATTTTGTAAGATATATTTCAACATGCATGTAATGTATTTGTTTGAAATATATTTTTTAATTCAAATTTGTGATGCTACTTTTGATACTGGAGCTGGACGCCGTACTTACAATTCTAGTTATGAATATGTGGTTTCACCTGACCAGTAGTTTAGCAGGTAGAATAAGGGACTATGGGACATTTAGGGACATGAGGGTATGAAGTTCCAGCCTGTTGCAGACACACTTTTTTGAAAATGGTTTAATGTGAAACAACACTATCTGCACTACTGTTCTAATAATTATTTTAATTTAGTTTCGTAATAGCTTCTGTCTTAAAGGGATCGATTTACCGTACAGTCTACGGAAACATTGTCTTTAGCTTTTGTATCCCAACCCCTCATCACACGAGCACCATATAGAGGGATGACCAGCAGTTTCAAGAAGATTCTCTTGTTCCTATAGTTTTGTTGGCTCTATAGTTCCGTGTTTTCTACAATTCCATAGTTCTACAGTTCCGTAGTTCCATAGTTCTACAGTTCCACCACCAACCGTGGTTATTTATTGTCTTTGTGTTCTATAGTTCTACAGTTCCACCACCTACCGTGGTTATTTATTGTCTTTGTGTTCTATAGTTCTACAGTTCCACCACCTACCGTGGTTATTTATTGTCTTTGTGTTCTATAGTTCTACAGTTCCACCACCTACCGTGGTTATTTATTGTCTTTGTGTTCTATAGTTCTACAGTTCCACCACCAACCGTGGTTATTTATTGTCTTTGTGTTCTATAGTTCTACAGTTCCACCACCTACCGTGGTTATTTATTGTCTTTGTGTTCTATAGTTCTACAGTTCCACCACCTACCGTGGTTATTTATTGTCTTTGTGTTCTATAGTTCTACAGTTCCACCACCTACCGTGGTTATTTATTGTCTTTGTGTTCTATAGTTCTACAGTTCCACCACCTACCTTGGTTATTTATTGTCTTTGTGTTCTATAGTTCTACAGTTCCACCACCTACCTTGGTTATTTATTGTCTTTGTGTTCTATAGTTCTACAGTTCCACCACCAACCTTGGTTATTTATTGTCTTTGTGTTCTATAGTTCTACAGTTCCACCACCAACCTTGGTTATTTATTGTCTTTGTGTTCTATAGTTCTACAGTTCCACCACCTACCGTGGTTATTTATTGTCTTTGTGTTCTATAGTTCTACAGTTCCACCACCTACCTTGGTTATTTATTGTCTTTGTGTTCTATAGTTCTACAGTTCCGCCACCAACCGTGGTTATTTATTGTCTTTGCGTTCTATAGTTCTACAGTTCCGCCACCAACCGTGGTTATTTATTGTCTTTGTGTTCTATAGTTCTACAGTTCCACCACCTACCGTGGTTATTTATTGTCTTTGTGTTCTATAGTTCTACAGTTCCACCACCTACCTTGGTTATTTATTGTCTTTGTGTTCTATAGTTCTACAGTTCCACCACCTACCTTGGTTATTTATTGTCTTTGTGTTCTATAGTTCTACAGTTCCACCACCTACCTTGGTTATTTATTGTCTTTGTGTTCTATAGTTCTACAGTTCCACCACCAACCTTGGTTATTTATTGTCTTTGTGTTCTATAGTTCTACAGTTCCACCACCTACCGTGGTTATTTATTGTCTTTGTGTTCTATAGTTCTACAGTTCCACCACCTACCGTGGTTATTTATTGTCTTTGTGTTCTATAGTTCTACAGTTCCACCACCTACCGTGGTTATTTATTGTCTTTGTGTTCTATAGTTCTACAGTTCCACCACCTACCGTGGTTATTTATTGTCTTTGTGTTCTATAGTTCTACAGTTCCACCACCTACCTTGGTTATTTATTGTCTTTGTGTTCTATAGTTCTACAGTTCCACCACCTACCGTGGTTATTTATTGTCTTTGTGTTCTATAGTTCTACAGTTCCACCACCTACCGTGGTTATTTATTGTCTTTGTGTTCTATAGTTCTACAGTTCCACCACCTACCTTGGTTATTTATTGTCTTTGTGTTCTATAGTTCTACAGTTCCACCACCTACCGTGGTTATTTATTGTCTTTGTGTTCTATAGTTCTACAGTTCCACCACCTACCGTGGTTATTTATTGTCTTTGTGTTCTATAGTTCTACAGTTCCACCACCTACCGTGGTTATTTATTGTCTTTGTGTTCTATAGTTCTACAGTTCCACCACCTATCTTGGTTATTTATTGTCTTTGTGTTCTATAGTTTACAGTTCCACCACCTACCGTGGTTATTTATTGTCTTTGGTTCTATAGTTCTACAGTTCCACCACCTACCTTGGTTATTTATTGTCTTTGTGTTCTATAGTTCTACAGTTCCACCACCAACCTTGGTTATTTATTGTCTTTGTGTTCTATAGTTCTACAGTTCCACCACCTACCGTGGTTATTTATTGTCTTTGTGTTCTATAGTTCTACAGTTCCACCACCTACCGTGGTTATTTATTGTCTTTGTGTTCTATAGTTCTACAGTTCCACCACCTACCGTGGTTATTTATTGTCTTTGTGTTCTATAGTTCTACAGTTCCACCACCAACCGTGGTTATTTATTGTCTTTGTGTTCTATAGTTCTACAGTTCCGCCACCAACCGTGGTTATTTATTGTCTTTGTGTTCTATAGTTCTACAGTTCCACCACCTACCGTGGTTATTTATTGTCTTTGTGTTCTATAGTTCTACAGTTCCACCACCTACCTTGGTTATTTATTGTCTTTGTGTTCTATAGTTCTACAGTTCCACCACCTACCGTGGTTATTTATTGTCTTTGTGTTCTATAGTTCTACAGTTCCACCACCTACCTTGGTTATTTATTGTCTTTGTGTTCTATAGTTCTACAGTTCCACCACCTACCGTGGTTATTTATTGTCTTTGTGTTCTATAGTTCTACAGTTCCACCACCTACCGTGGTTATTTATTGTCTTTGTGTTCTATAGTTCTACAGTTCCACCACCTACCTTGGTTATTTATTGTCTTTGTGTTCTATAGTTCTACAGTTCCACCACCAACCGTGGTTATTTATTGTCTTTGTGTTCTATAGTTCTACAGTTCCACCACCTACCGTGGTTATTTATTGTCTTTGTGTTCTATAGTTCTACAGTTCCACCACCAACCGTGGTTATTTATTGTCTTTGTGTTCTATAGTTCTACAGTTCCACCACCTACCGTGGTTATTTATTATCTTTGTGTTCTATAGTTCTACAGCTCCACCACCTACCTTGGTTATTTATTGTCTTTGTGTTCTATAGTTCTACAGTTCCACCACCTACCGTGGTTATTTATTGTCTTTGTGTTCTATAGTTCTACAGTTCCACCACCTACCTTGGTTATTTATTGTCTTTGTGTTCTATAGTTCTACAGTTCCACCAACAACCTTGGTTATTTATTGTCTTTGTGTTCTATAGTTCTACAGTTCCACCACCTACCTTGGTTATGTATTGTCTTTGTGTTCTATAGTTCTACAGTTCCACCACCAACCGTGGTTATTTATTGTCTTTGTGTTCTACAGTTCCACCACCAACCTTGGTTATTTATTGTCTTTGTGTTCTATAGTTCTACAGTTCCACCACCTACCTTGGTTATTTATTGTCTTTGTGTTCTATAGTTCTACAGTTCCACCACCTACCTTGGTTATTTATTGTCTTTGTGTTCTATAGTTCTACAGTTCCGCCACCAACCGTGGTTATTTATTGTCTTTGTGTTCTATAGTTCTACAGTTCCACCACCTACCGTGGTTATTTATTGTCTTTGTGTTCTATAGTTCTACAGTTCCACCACCTACCTTGGTTATTTATTGTCTTTGTGTTCTATAGTTCTACAGTTCCACCACCAACCGTGGTTATTTATTGTCTTTGTGTTCTATAGTTCTACAGTTCCACCACCTACCGTGGTTATTTATTGTCTTTGTGTTCTACAGTTCCACCACCTACCTTGGTTATTTATTGTCTTTGTGTTCTACAGTTCCACCACCTACCTTGGTTATTTATTGTCTTTGTGTTCTATAGTTCTACAGTTCCACCACCTACCGTGGTTATTTATTGTCTTTGTGTTCTACAGTTCCACCACCAACCGTGGTTATTTATTGTCTTTGTGTTCTACAGTTCCACCACCTACCGTGGTTATTTATTGTCTTTGTGTTCTATAGTTCTACAGTTCCACCACCTACCTTGGTTATTTATTGTCTTTGTGTTCTATAGTTCTACAGTTCCACCACCTACCTTGGTTATTTATTGTCTTTGTGTTCTATAGTTCTACAGTTCCACCACCTACCGTGGTTATTTATTGTCTTTGTGTTCTATAGTTCTACAGTTCCACCACCTACCTTGGTTATTTATTGTCTTTGTGTTCCAAGAAACGCCGCCTGGTCCATCCTCTCCCATTTCTTCCTTCATAATTCACAGACTCATTGGAGTGTTGCTAAGAATAGCTTGTTATTACGTTTCTTGGCATGGAGATACACACAACATTATGGTGCACACATATGGTGGAAGAACGCTCTCCTCCTACACCCTCCTACAGTATGTTCAATTGAACTAGGAGGATGCTCTCCTCCTACTGCCTCCTACAGTAGGTTCAGTTGAACTAAGAGGATGCTCTCCTCCTACAGCCTCCTACAGTATGTTCAATTGAACTAGGAGGATGCTCTCCTCCTACTGCCTCCTACAGTAGGTTCAATTGAACTAGGAGGATGCTCTCCTCCTACTGCCTCCTACAGTAGGTTCAGTTGAACTAAGAGGATGCTCTCCTCCTACAGCCTCCTACAGTATGTTCAATTGAACTAGGAGGATGCTCTCCTCCTACTGCCTCCTACAGTAGGTTCAGTTGAACTAAGAGGATGCTCTCCTCCTACACCCTCCTACAGTATGTTCAATTGAACTAGGAGGATGCTCTCCTCCTACTGCCTCCTACAGTAGGTTCAGTTGAACTAAGAGGATGCTCTCCTCCTACAGCCTCCTACAGTATGTTCAATTGAACTAGGAGGATGCTCTCCTCCTACACCCTCCTACAGTATGTTCAGTTGAACTAGGAGGATGCTCTCCTCCTACAGCCTCCTACAGTATGTTCAGTTGAACTAAGAGGATGCTCTCCTCCTACTGCCTCCTACAGTAGGTTCAGTTGAACTAGGAGGATGCTCTCCTCCTACTGCCTCCTACAGTATGTTCAGTTGAACTAAGAGGATGCTCTCCTCCTACAGTATGTTCAGTTGAACTAAGAGGATGCTCTCCTACTGCCTCCTACAGTATGTTCAGTTGAACTAAGAGGATGCTCTCCTCCTACTGCCTCCTACAGTAGGTTCAGTTGAACTAAGAGGATGCTCTCCTCCTACAGTATGTTCAGTTGAACTAGGAGGATGCTCTCCTCCTACAGCCTCCTACAGTATGTTCAGTTGAACTAGGAGGATGCTCTCCTCCTACAGCCTCCTACAGTATGTTCAGTTGAACTAGGAGGATGCTCTCCTCCTACAGCCTCCTACAGTATGTTCAGTTGAACTAGGAGGATGCTCTCCTCCTACTGCCTCCTACAGTAGGTTCAGTTGAACTAAGAGGATGCTCTCCTCCTACTGCCTCCTACAGTAGGTTCAGTTGAACTAGGAGGATGCTCTCCTCCTACTGCCTCCTACAGTATGTTCAGTTGAACTAAGAGGATGCTCTCCTCCTACAGTATGTTCAGTTGAACTAAGAGGATGCTCTCCTCCTACAGTAGGTTCAGTTGAACTAGGAGGATGCTCTCCTCCTACAGCCTCCTACAGTAGGTTCAGTTGAACTAAGAGGATGCTCTCCTCCTACAGTATGTTCAGTTGAACTAGGAGGATGCTCTCCTCCTACTGCCTCCTATAGTAGGTTCAGTTGAACTAGGAGGATGCTCTCCTCCTACTGCCTCCTACAGTAGGTTCAGTTGAACTAAGAGGATGCTCTCCTCCTACAGCCTCCTACAGTATGTTCAGTTGAACTAAGAGGATGCTCTCCTCCTACAGTAGGTTCAATTGAACTAGGAGGATGCTCTCCTCCTACAGCCTCCTACAGTATGTTCAGTTGAACTAAGAGGATGCTCTCCTCCTACAGTATGTTCAGTTGAACTAGGAGGATGCTCTCCTCCTACAGCCTCCTACAGTATGTTCAGTTGAACTAAGAGGATGCTCTCCTCCTACAGTATGTTCAGTTGAACTAAGAGGATGCTCTCCTCCTACTGCCTCCTACAGTATGTTCAGTTGAACTAAGAGGATGCTCTCCTCCTACAGTATGTTCAGTTGAACTAGGAGGATGCTCTCCTCCTACAGCCTCCTACAGTATGTTCAGTTGAACTAAGAGGATGCTCTCCTCCTACAGCCTCCTACAGTATGTTCAGTTGAACTAAGAGGATGCTCTCCTCCTACTGCCTCCTACAGTAGGTTCAGTTGAACTAAGAGGATGCTCTCCTCCTACTGCCTCCTACAGTAGGTTCAGTTGAACTAGGAGGATGCTCTCCTCCTACTGCCTCCTACAGTATGTTCAGTTGAACTAAGAGGATGCTCTCCTCCTACAGTATGTTCAGTTGAACTAGGAGGATGCTCTCCTCCTACAGCCTCCTACAGTAGGTTCAGTTGAACTAAGAGGATGCTCTCCTCCTACAGTATGTTCAGTTGAACTAGGAGGATGCTCTCCTCCTACAGCCTCCTATAGTAGGTTCAATTTTATTGTTTAAATATTTGTTTAATACTTCTTTATTTTACGTTTATTTAACTAGGCAAATTCTTATTTACAATGACTGCCTACCCCGGCCAGACCCGGACGAAGGTGGGCCAATTCCATGCCGCACTGTGGTACTCCCAATCACAGCCTGGATTCGAACCAGAGACGGCAGTGCCATAGACCGCTGCGCCACTCGGGAGCCCAATTTTGAACCAGAAGGTTGATTTGGCCCGTCTTCTTCTTCCTAGAACTATTCCGTTGACCTGTAGAGTTAAACGACTTATTTAATCTGGAACCAGATGAAATGTAGTCCTTGTTCTGGACTAAATAGAGATTCTCTACGAAACAGGATATTTAGGCCAGTAATCAGAACCTAAATGTAAGCTAATCTTCCTTTTTGAAGAGATGTTCTGAGTGTCTGTGTGGCACCATTCCTCCCTGGCCTTGTCGCCTGTCTGCTTAGCTCTCCCTCTTCTCAACGTTCTCTCTATGTTGTCCTGTTATAGGAATGCCTCCCTCTCTTCTCACCCTGCCTGCCTACTGCCATTAATAGAACAGGTATCAGCTGTGTCTCTGGTTCTATTGGGAGACGTTGAAAGGGCATGTGGTGTGTTGATTGGGTGCGGCTCTGACAGGTCAGGAAGACCTCATCCCATTGGCTAGTGTAGGAATTCCACCAGTCAGTGAGTCTAGTCGGATATACTTCAGTCGGCTGACGGGTTAGCCTAATTACACTGGGTATGCAGTCTCCTAGCGGACGGGGCTTGCCAAAATAGGCCTGTGTTGTCATCTCCTCTCATCTGTCTGACCGTCTACAGCCGTGTTTCCCAAACTTTTTTTGTCCCGTACCCCCTTCAAACATTCAACCTCCAGCTGTACCCCCTCTAGCACCAGGGTCAGCTGTCCCCCCTCTGGCACCAGGGTCAGCTGTACCCCCTCTAGCA
Source organism: Oncorhynchus keta (assembly GCF_023373465.1). Taxonomy (NCBI): domain Eukaryota; kingdom Metazoa; phylum Chordata; class Actinopteri; order Salmoniformes; family Salmonidae; genus Oncorhynchus; species Oncorhynchus keta. The sequence goes on along the minus strand of NC_068430.1, from coordinate 4,298,451 downwards.
CCAGGGTCAGCTGTCCCCCCTCTAGCACCAGGGTCAGCTGTACCCCCTCTAGCACCAGGGTCAGCTGTCCCCCTCTGGCACCAGGGTCAGCTGTCCCCCTCTGGCACCAGGGTCAGCTGTACCCCCTAGCACCAGGGTCAGCTGTACCCCTCTAGCACCAGGGTCAGCTGTCCCCCTCTAGCACCAGGGTCAGCTGTCCCCCTCTAGCACCAGGGTCAGCTGTCCCCCTCTAGCACCAGGGTCAGCTGTCCCCCTCTGGCACCAGGGTCAGCTGTCCCCCCTCTAGCACCAGGGTCAGCTGTACCCCCTCTAGCACCAGGGTCAGTACCCCCTCTCACCAGGGTCAGCTGTCCCCCTCTGGCACCAGGGTCAGCTGTCCCCCTCTAGCACCAGGGTCAGCTGTCCCCCCTCTGGCACCAGGGTCAGCTGTCCCCCCCTCTAGCACCAGGGTCAGCTGTCCCCCTCTAGCACCAGGGTCAGCTGTCCCCCTCTAGCACCAGGGTCAGCTGTACCCCCTCTGGCACCAGGGTCAGCTGTCCCCCTCTGGCACCAGGGTCAGCTGTCCCCCTCTGGCACCAGGGTCAGCTGTCCCCCTCTAGCACCAGGGTCAGCTGTCCCCTCTAGCACCAGGGTCAGCTGTACCCCTCTGGCACCAGGGTCAGCTGTCCCCCTCTGGCACCAGGGTCAGCTGTCCCCCTCTAGCACCAGGGTCAGCTGTCCCCCTCTGGCACCAGGGTCAGCTGTCCCCCTCTAGCACCAGGGTCAGCTGTACCCCCTCTAGCACCAGGGTCAGCTGTACCCCTCTAGCACCAGGGTCAGCTGTACCCCCTCTGGCACCAGGGTCAGCTGTCCCCCTCTGGCACCAGGGTCAGCTGTCCCCCTCTGGCACCAGGGTCAGCTGTCCCCCTCTAGCACCAGGGTCAGCTGTACCCCCTCTAGCACCAGGGTCAGCTGTCCCCCTCTGGCACCAGGGTCAGCTGTCCCCCCCTCTGGCACCAGGGTCAGCTGTCCCCCTCTAGCACCAGGGTCAGCTGTCCCCCTCTGGCACCAGGGTCAGCTGTCCCCCTCTGGCACCAGGGTCAGCTGTACCCCCTCTAGCACCAGGGTCAGCTGTCCCCCTCTGGCACCAGGGTCAGCTGTCCCCCTCTAGCACCAGGGTCAGCTGTCCCCCCTCTAGCACCAGGGTCAGCTGTCCCCCCTCTAGCACCAGGGTCAGCTGTCCCCCCTCTGGCACCAGGGTCAGCTGTCCCCCCTCTGGCACCAGGGTCAGCTGTCCCCCCTCTGGCACCAGGGTCAGCTGTCCCCCCTCTAGCACCAGGGTCAGCTGTCCCCCCTCTAGCACCAGGGTCAGCTGTACCCCCTCTGGCACCAGGGTCAGCTGTCCCCCCTCTGGCACCAGGGTCAGCTGTCCCCCCTCTAGCACCAGGGTCAGCTGTCCCCCCTCTGGCACCAGGGTCAGCTGTCCCCCCTCTAGCACCAGGGTCAGCTGTACCCCCTCTAGCACCAGGGTCAGCTGTACCCCCTCTAGCACCAGGGTCAGCTGTACCCCCTCTGGCACCAGGGTCAGCTGTCCCCCCTCTGGCACCAGGGTCAGCTGTCCCCCCTCTGGCACCAGGGTCAGCTGTCCCCCCTCTAGCACCAGGGTCAGCTGTCCCCCCTCTAGCACCAGGGTCAGCTGTACCCCCTCTAGCACCAGGGTCAGCTGTCCCCCCTCTAGCACCAGGGTCAGCTGTCCCCCCTCTAGCACCAGGGTCAGCTGTACCCCCTCTAGCACCAGGGTCAGCTGTACCCCCTCTAGCACCAGGGTCAGCTGTACCCCTCTAGCACCAGGGTCAGCTGTCCCCCCTCTAGCACCAGGGTCAGCTGTCCCCCCTCTAGCACCAGGGTCAGCTGTCCCCCCTCTAGCACCAGGGTCAGCTGTACCCCCTCTAGCACCAGGGTCAGCTGTACCCCTCTAGCACCAGGGTCAGCTGTACCCCCTCTAGCACCAGGGTCAGCTGTACCCCTCTGGCACCAGGGTCAGCTGTCCCCTCTGGCACCAGGGTCAGCTGTCCCCTCTGGCACCAGGGTCAGCTGTCCCCCTCTAGCACCAGGGTCAGCTGTACCCCTCTAGCACCAGGGTCAGCTGTACCCCCTCTGGCACCAGGGTCAGCTGTCCCCCTCTGGCACCAGGGTCAGCTGTCCCCCTCTAGCACCAGGGTCAGCTGTCCCCCTCTGGCACCAGGGTCAGCTGTCCCCCTCTGGCACCAGGGTCAGCTGTACCCCCTCTAGCACCAGGGTCAGCTGTCCCCCTCTGGCACCAGGGTCAGCTGTCCCCCTCTAGCACCAGGGTCAGCTGTCCCCCTCTAGCACCAGGGTCATCTGTACCCCTCTAGCACCAGGGTCAGCTGTACCCCCTCTGGCACCAGGGTCAGCTGTCCCCCTCTGGCACCAGGGTCAGCTGTCCCCCTCTGGCACAGGGTCAGCTGTCCCCCTCTAGCACCAGGGTCAGCTGTCCCCCTCTAGCACCAGGGTCAGCTGTACCCCCTCTGGCACCAGGGTCAGCTGTCCCCCTCTGGCACCAGGGTCAGCTGTCCCCCCTCAGGGTCAGCTGTCCCCCTCTGGCACCAGGGTCAGCTGTCCCCCTCTAGCACCAGGGTCAGCTGTCCCCCTCTAGCACCAGGGTCAGCTGTACCCCCTCTAGCACCAGGGTCAGCTGTACCCCTCTGGCACCAGGGTCAGCTGTCCCCTCTGGCACCAGGGTCAGCTGTCCCCCTCTGGCACCAGGGTCAGCTGTCCCCTCTAGCACCAGGGTCAGCTGTCCCCCTCTAGCACCAGGGTCAGCTGTACCCCCTCTAGCACCAGGGTCAGCTGTCCCCCTCTGGCACCAGGGTCAGCTGTACCCCCTCTAGCACCAGGGTCAGCTGTCCCCCTCTAGCACCAGGGTCAGCTGTACCCCTCTAGCACCAGGGTCAGCTGTACCCCCCTCTAGCACCAGGGTCAGCTGTACCCCCTTAGCACCAGGGTCAGCTGTACCCCTCTAGCACCAGGGTCAGCTGTACCCCTCTAGCACCAGGGTCAGCTGTACCCCCTCTAGCACCAGGGTCAGCTGTCCCCCCTCTAGCACCAGGGTCAGCTGTCCCCCCTCTAGCACCAGGGTCAGCTGTCCCCCCTCTAGCACCAGGGTCAGCTGTCCCCCCTCTAGCACCAGGGTCAGCTGTCCCCCCTCTAGCACCAGGGTCAGCTGTCCCCCCTCTAGCACCAGGGTCAGCTGTACCCCCTCTAGCACCAGGGTCAGCTGTCCCCCCTCTAGCACCAGGGTCAGCTGTACCCCTCTAGCACCAGGGTCAGCTGTACCCCCTCTGGCACCAGGGTCAGCTGTCCCCCCCTCTAGCACCAGGGTCAGCTGTCCCCCCTCAAGCACCAGGGTCAGCTGTACCCCCTCTAGCACCAGGGTCAGCTGTCCCCCCTCTAGCACCAGGGTCAGCTGTCCCCCCTCTAGCACCAGGGTCAGCTGTACCCCCTCTAGCACCAGGGTCAGCTGTACCCCCTCTAGCACCAGGGTCAGCTGTCCCCCCTCTAGCACCAGGGTCAGCTGTCCCCCCTCTAGCACCAGGGTCAGCTGTACCCCCTCTAGCACCAGGGTCAGCTGTCCCCCCTCTAGCACCAGGGTCAGCTGTCCCCCCTCTAGCACCAGGGTCAGCTGTCCCCCCTCTAGCACCAGGGTCAGCTGTCCCCCCTCTAGCACCAGGGTCAGCTGTCCCCCCTCTGGCACCAGGGTCAGCTGTACCCCCTCTAGCACCAGGGTCAGCTGTACCCCCTCTAGCACCAGGGTCAGCTGTCCCCCCTCTAGCACCAGGGTCAGCTGTCCCCCCTCTAGCACCAGGGTCAGCTGTCCCCCCTCTGGCACCAGGGTCAGCTGTACCCCCTCTAGCACCAGGGTCAGCTGTCCCCCCTCTAGCACCAGGGTCAGCTGTACCCCCTCTAGCACCAGGGTCAGCTGTCCCCCCTCTGGCACCAGGGTCAGCTGTACCCCCTCTAGCACCAGGGTCAGCTGTCCCCCCTCTAGCACCAGGGTCAGCTGTCCCCCCTCTGGCACCAGGGTCAGCTGTCCCCCCTCTAGCACCAGGGTCAGCTGTACCCCCTCTAGCACCAGGGTCAGCTGTACCCCCTCTAGCACCAGGGTCAGCTGTCCCCCCTCTAGCACCAGGGTCAGCTGTCCCCCCTCTAGCACCAGGGTCAGCTGTCCCCCCTCTAGCACCAGGGTCAGCTGTCCCCCCTCTAGCACCAGGGTCAGCTGTCCCCCCTCTAGCACCAGGGTCAGCTGTCCCCCCTCTAGCACCAGGGTCAGCTGTACCCACTCTAGCACCAGGGTCAGCTGTCCCCCTCTAGCACCAGGGTCAGCTGTCCCCCTCTAGCACCAGGGTCAGCTGTACCCCCTCTAGCACCAGGGTCAGCTGTCCCCCTCTAGCACCAGGGTCAGCTGTCCCCCTCTAGCACCAGGGTCAGCTGTCCCCCTCTAGCACCAGGGTCAGCTTAATGCACCAGGGTCAGCTGTCCCCCTCTAGCACCAGGGTCAGCTGTACCCCCTCTAGCACCAGGGTCAGCTGTACCCCCTCTAGCACCAGGGTCAGCTGTCCCCCCTCTAGCACCAGGGTCAGCGTACTCTCATATGTTGTTTTTTTCCATCATTGTAAGGCTGCTACTGACTTGCCGAGTTGAATAAAGGTTTTTAAAAAATGACTAAGATACTATAGACCAGGTATTTGTACCTTGTCAGAGTTGTACCTTGTCAGCTTTAGGATTTGACCTTGCAACCTCTCGGTTACTAGTCCAACGCTCTAACCACTAGGCTACCCTGCCGCCCCAACATCCTGGGTCTACTACCAGCCTGATATCCATAGAAACAGACTCTAGGCTATTTAGACAGTCTTGTTCAGTTTAATGATAGAGATGGCTGGAGGTGGAGTCTGATGATGTCATGTTAGGTTTAATGATAGAGATGGCTGGAGGTGGAGTCTGATGATGTCTTGTTCAGTTTAATGATAGAGATGGCTGGAGGTGGAGTCTGATGATGTCATGTTAGGTTTAATGATAGAGATGGCTGGAGGTGGAGTCTGATGATGTCATGTTAGGTTTAATGATAGAGATGGCTGGAGGTGGAGTCTGATGATGTCATGTTAGGTTTAATGATAGAGATGGCTGGAGGTGGAGTCTGATGATGTCATGTTAGGTTTAATGATAGAGATGGCTGGAGGTGGAGTCTGATGATGTCATGTTAGGTTTAATGATAGAGATGGCTGGAGGTGGAGTCTGATGATGTCATGTTAGGTTTAATGATAGAGATGGCTGGAGGTGGAGTCTGATGATGTCATGTTAGGTTTAATGATAGAGATGGCTGGAGGTGGAGTCTGATGATGTCATGTTAGGTTTAATGATAGAGATGGCTGGAGGTGGAGTCTGATGATGTCATGTTAGGTTTAATGATAGAGATGGCTGGAGGTGGAGTCTGATGATGTCATGTTAGGTTTAATGATAGAGATGGCTGGAGGTGGAGTCTGATGATGTCATGTTAGGTTTAATGATAGAGATGGCTGGAGGTGGAGTCTGATGATGTCATGTTAGGTTTAATGATAGAGATGGCTGGAGGTGGAGTCTGATGATGTCATGTTAGGTTTAATGATAGAGATGGCTGGAGGTGGAGTCTGATGATGTCATGTTTCTAATGTATTATCTCAAGTGGCTTCAAGCTTCCCCCAGATATCACACTATCCACAGTGACAGTTAGCCTCGTGTTGTGGTTAAGTAGCCTAGACAACAACAAAAAACAGGAATAAGCTGAATTATGTCTGGACATAGCTGGGTGGACTGCTCCACAGAATGGGACGTGGATTTAATCTAAAATATAAGACCGCTTTTGACGCCCGAAAACATCAGACAAACTTTGTTTTTAGGGTGACCTGTCCCTTTTTTTAAGGGTTCTGTTTTTCACTACTCTGCGTTCCATCTTTCGGGCAGCAACAGCTTGGCTGTCCTTTTTCACTGGTTTTACACTCATTCATTCAAGCAGTAAAGTTAGGCGTTTAATCTAGGGATAGATGAGACGTGGTTTGAAGTAGCCTGAGAAAATGAATTACTGTACAGTCTCTATCATCGACTCCACCAAAGTGTTTTTTTTTTTAAAGCAGGATAGTTATTCTAAAGCATTAGGGCTAAAAGCAGGCCGAGGCCTAAATTAGTTTGTCACATTTTGCCTCAGTCGTCCCCGTTCCATGTCCCCCGTGTGAATGGGTTGTTTTTTTAATTCAGAGACGTTCATCTCCGCCTGCTTACAAGCACCATTAGGCTACCGTCCAAAAAAACACAAATTATGGCATCATCATTAGATGACACTGAGTTCAGCGGGTAATTATGTTTATTTATACTGATGGAACAGGATAAAACACCGGGGGGGGGATTGTCACCTATACAGTATGTGTACCTCCAGTAAGAACATGTTGTCTGTCAGACAGGACAGGAATGCTTTGTTTATAAAGCTAAGCTACATCCTGGGATTTGAAAAACAGATAAAACAAAACAAAATGGGGACCACTTGTTTTCTTGAGCAGCTGAAGGATGAGCCTCTGGGAACAGCGGTGTAGTGTGTTACTGATGATAGGCTTTGTTACTTCGGTCCCAGCTCTCTGCAGGTCATTCACCAGGTCCCCCCGTGTGGTTCTGGGATTTTTTTTGCTCACCGTTCTTGTGATCATTTTGACCCCACGGGGTGAGATCTTGCGTGGAGCCCCAGATCGAGGGAGATTATCAGTGGTCTTGTATGTCTTCCATTTCCTAATAATTGCTCCCACAGTTGATTTCTTCAAACCAAGCTGCTTACCTATTGCAGATTCAGTCTTCCCAGTCTGGTGCAGGTCTACAATTTTGTTTCTGGTGTCCTTTGACAGCTCTTTGTTCTTGGCCATAGTGGTGTTTGGAGTGTGACTGTTTGAGGTTGTGGACAGGTGTCTTTTATACTGATAACAAGTTCAAACAGGTGCCATTAATACAGGTAACAAGTGGAGGACAGAGGAGCCTCTTAAAGAAGAAGTTACAGGTCTGTGAGAGCCAGAAATCTTGCTTGTTTGTAGGTGACCAAATACTTATTTTCCACCATAATTTGCAAATTAATTCATTAAAAATCCTACAATGTGATTTTGGGATTTTTTTCCCTCATTTTGTCTGTCATAGTTGAAGTGTATCTATGATGAAAATTACAGGCCTCTCTCATCTTTTCAAGTGGGAGAACTTGCACAATTGGTGGCTGACTAAATACTTTTTTGCCCTACTGTATATATTTATTCAGTATCAAATCTAATTTTATTGGTCTCAGCATACACATATTTTGCAGATGTTATCGCAGGTGTAGCAAAATGCTTATGTTCTTATGGTGCTCAGTAATACGTACAATTACAAAATAATACACACAGATCAAACACATTCTAGTCACAGTACACAGGGAGAACACATTACAATAACATAACATTATGATGCTGTGTTTCCATTTTTCAAAGTAGAATACATTTCTCCCAGTGTATAAATACCTTGAGCATGACATGAGTTATTCTGGAAGTGTTGATGGTCTAGTCTGGAAATTAGAATCTAGAATCTAGAATCTAGAAATAAGAATTATCTGTGGAATCTCTGTATAGAGCAGGAACCCAGGAATAGGAACCCAGGAATAGGAACCCAGGAATAGGAACCCAGGAATAGGAACCCAGGAATAGGAACCCAGGAATAGGAACCCAGGAATAGGAACCCAGGAAGTTCCCTGATGGACTAATGGGTATCTAAATAAACGAAACTCAAGCAGGATGACCTTTCAGTCACGGGTCATAGGCATGATGACAATGCATTACAATCCAGGCCAGGCAAACCAAATGCCCCTGCATAGACCTGCACTAGAACAGATCAACAGAACTCTGTATGTACAGCGCCTTCAGAAAGTATTCACACCCCTTGACTTTTTATACATTTTGTTGTGTTACAAAGTGGGAATATAATGGATTTAATTGTAATTTTCTGTTAACAATCTACACAAAATAATCTGTCAGTGGAAGAAAGATGTTACGTATTTTTGGAATTAAATCTTGATTAGATAAGTATTCAACGCTCTGAGTCAAAACATGTTAGAATCACCTTGGGCAATGATTACAACACTGAGACTTTCTGGGTAAGTCTCTAAGGACATGTCCCACACTTAAAAACTTCAAATCAAATGTATTTATAAAGCCCTTCTTACATCAGCTGATATCTCAAAGTGCTGTACAGAAACCCAGCCTAAAACCCCAAACAGCAAGCAATGCAGGTGTAGAAGCGAATTTTTCCTCATTCTGGACCAATCAGGCACAGGGATGTGCGGATTTCTCCTCATTCTGGACCAATCAGGCACAGGGATGTGCAGATTTCTCCTCATTCTGGACCAATCAGGCACAGGGATGTGCAGATTTCTCCTCATTCTGGACCAATCAGGCACAGGGATGTGCAGATTTCTCCTCATTCTGGACCAATCAGGCACAGGGATGTGCAGATTTCTCCTCATTCTGGACCAATCAGGCACAGGGATGTGCAGATTTCTCCTCATTCTGGAACAATCAGGCACAGGGATGTGCAGATTTCTCCTCATTCTGGACCAATCAGGCACAGGGATGTGCAGATTTCTCCTCATTCTGGACCAATCAGGCACAGGGATGTGCAGATTTCTCCTCATTCTGGACCAATCAGGCACAGGGATGTGCAGATTTCTCCTCATTCTGGACCAATCAGGCACAGGGATGTGCAGATTTCTCCTCATTCTGGACCAATCAGGCACAGGGATGTGCAGATTTCTCCTCATTCTGGACCAATCAGGCACAGGGATGTGCAGATTTCTCCTCATTCTGGACCAATCAGGCACAGGGATGTGCAGATTTCTCCTCATTCTGGAACAATCAGGCACAGGGATGTGCAGATTTCTCCTCATTCTGGACCAATCAGGCACAGGGATGTGCAGATTTCTCCTCATTCTGGACCAATCAGGCACAGGGATGTGCAGATTTCTCCTCATTCTGGACCAATCAGGCACAGGGATGTGCAGATTTCTCCTCATTCTGGACCAATCAGGCACAGGGATGTGCAGATTTCTCCTCATTCTGGACCAATCAGGCACAGGGATGTGCAGATTTCTCCTCATTCTGGACCAATCAGGCACAGGGATGTGCAGATTTCTCCTCATTCTGGACCAATCAGGCACAGGGATGTGCAGATTTCTCCTCATTCTGGACCAATCAGGCACAGGGATGTGCAGATTTCTCCTCATTCTGGACCAATCAGGCACAGGGATGTGCAGATTTCTCCTCATTCTGGAACAATCAGGCACAGGGATGTGCAGATTTCTCCTCATTCTGGACCAATCAGGCACAGGGATGTGCAGATTTCTCCTCATTCTGGACCAATCAGGCACAGGGATGTGCAGATTTCTCCTCATTCTGGACCAATCAGGCACAGGGATGTGCAGATTTCTCCTCATTCTGGACCAATCAGGCACAGGGATGTGCAGATTTCTCCTCATTCTGGACCAATCAGGCACAGGGATGTGCAGATTTCTCCTCATTCTGGAACAATCAGGCACAGGGATGTGCAGATTTCTCCTCATTCTGGACCAATCAGGCACAGGGATGTGCAGATTTCTCCTCATTCTGGACCAATCAGGCACAGGGATGTGCAGATTTCTCCTCATTCTGGACCAATCAGGCACAGGGATGTGCAGATTTCTCCTCATTCTGGACCAATCAGGCACAGAGAAAGAGCATACAGTGGGAAACGCCATCAGCACACTTGTTTTGGGCCCTGTGAGAGGTACTTTTTTCATTGTCACGTTGGAGGAAATACATTCTTAGCGTGTGAAGAATATGTTTGCTGGCATCATAAATTCTAATATTTTAGAAGAAGAAAACAAATGCACGAAACAGGCAGCAGCTACTCTTCCTGGGGTTTATTATGGATCCCCATTAGTTCCTGTCAAGGCAGCAGCTACTATTCCTGGGGTTTATTATGGATCTCCATTAGTTCCTGTCAAGGCAGCAGCTACTATTCTTGGGGTTTATTATGGATCCCCATTAGTTCCTGCCAAGGCAGCAGCTACTCTTCATCGGGTTTATTATGGATCCCCATTAGTTCCTGTCAAGGCAGCAGCTACTCTTCCTGGGGTTTATTATGGATCCCCATTAGTTCCTGCCAAGGCAGCAGCTACTCTTCCTGGGGTCCAGCAAAATTAAGGCAATTATACAGTTTTAAAACTTTACAATACTTTCATTACAGAATTCACAACTTCTATGTGTGCAGGCCACTCCTCCACATCTACAATACAAAACCCATGTGAACGTGTGTGTATGTATGTGTGTGTGTGTGTGTGTGTGTGTGTGTGTGTGTGTGTGTGTGTGTGTGTGTGTGTGTGTGTGTGTGTGTGTGTGTGTGTGTGTGTGTGTGTGTGTGTGTGTGTGTGTGTGTGTGTGTGTCTTCACAGTCCACGCTGTTCCATAAGGTGTATTTTTATCTGTTTTTTAAAATCTGATTCTACTGCTGCATCAGTTGCCTGATGTGGAATAGAGTTCCATGTAGTCATGGCTCTATGCAGTACTGTGCACCTCCCATAGTTCTGTTCTGGACTTGGGGATTGTGAAGAGACCTCTGCTGGCATGTCTTGTTGGGTATGTATGGGTGTCTGAGCTGTGTGCTAGTAGTTTAAACAGACCTCTGCTGGCATGTCTTGTGGGGTATACATGGGTGTCCAAGCTGTGTGCTAGTAGTTTAAACAGACCTCTGGTGGCATGTCTTGTGGGGTATACATGGGTGTCCAAGCTGTGTGCTAGTAGTTTAAGAATAGAATGTGTCGTTAGAACATTCAGAGTGGCTAGAATGTGCCGTTAGAACATTCAGAGTGGCTTGAATGTGTCGTTAGAACATTCAGAGTGGCTAGAATGTGTCGTTAGAACATTCAGAGTGGCTAGAATGTGTCGTCCAAGCTAGAACATTCAGAGTGGCTAGAATGTGTCGTTAGAACATTCAGAGTGGCTAGAATGTGTCGTTAGAACATTCAGTGTGGCTAGAATGTGTCGTTAGAATATTCAGAGTGGCTAGAATGTGTCGTTAGAACATTCAGAGTGGCTAGAATGTGTCGTTAGAACATTCAGAGTGGCTAGAATGTGTCGTTAGAACATTCAGAGTGGCTAGAATGTGTCGTTAGAACATTCAGAGTGGCTAGAATGTGTCGTTAGAACATTCAGAGTGGCTAGAATGTGTCGTTAGAACATTCAGTGTGGCTAGAATGTGTCGTTAGAATATTCAGAGTGGCTAGAATGTGTCGTTAGAACATTCAGAGTGGCTAGAATGTGTCGTTAGAACATTCAGAGTGGCTAGAATGTGTCGTTAGAACATTCAGAGTGGCTAGAATGTGTCGTTAGAACATTCAGAGTGGCTAGAATGTGTCGTTAGAACATTCAGAGTGGCTAGAATGTGTCGTTAGAACATTCAGAGTGGCTAGAATGTGTCGTTAGAACATTCAGAGTGGCTAGAATGTGTCGTTAGAACATTCAGTGTGGCTAGAATGTGTCGTTAGAATATTCAGAGTGGCTAGAATGTGTCGTTAGAACATTCAGAGTGGCTAGAATGTGTCGTTAGAACATTCAGAGTGGCTAGAATGTGTCGTTAGAACATTCAGAGTGGCTAGAATGTGTTGTTAGAACATTCAGAGTGGCTAGAATGTGTTGTTAGAACATTCAGAGTGGCTAGAATGTGTCGTTAGAACATTCAGAGTGGCTAGAATGTGTTGTTAGAACATTCAGAGTGGCTAGAATGTGTTGTTAGAACATTCAGAGTGGCTAGAATGTGTCGTTGGAACATTCTGGAGTGGACATGAGTCATTTTAGTCATTCTAAAGCCTGTCTGTCCCTTCTATTCTAAAGCCACAGTTAGTCCCCCGGCCTCATTCCACGCTGGACAAAGGTGTTACCATGGCGCCTCCAGGAACTGCCTGCCACCCCTCCATGTTATGTTCAGACTGGGAACTACCTGTCACCCCTCCATGTTGTGACTTGGTTCAGACTGGGAACTGTCTGTCACCCCTCCATGTTGTGACTTGGTTCAGACTGGGAACTGTCTGTCACCCCTCCATGTTGTGACTTGGTTCAGACTGGGAACTGTCTGTCACCCCTCCATGTTGTGACTTGGTTCAGACTGGGAACTGTCTGTCACCCCTCCATGTTGTGACTTGGTTCAGACTGGGAACTGTCTGTCACCCCTCCATGTTGTGACTTGGTTCAGACTGGGAACTGTCTGTCACCTCTCCATGTTGTGTCCAGTCCACTCCTCACCTCTCCATATTGTGACCAGTCCACTCCTCACCTCTCCATGTTGTGTCCAGTCCACTCCTCACCTCTCCATATTGTGACCAGTCCACTCCTCACCTCTCCATGTTGTGTCCAGTCCACTCCTCACCTCTCCATGTTGTGACCAGTCCACTCCTCCCCTCTCCATGTTGTGACCAGTCCACTCCTCACCTCTCCATGTTGTGTCCAGTCCACTCCTCACCTCTCCATGTTGTGTCCAGTCCACTCCTCACCTCTCCATGTTGTGTCCAGTCCACTCCTCACCTCTCCATGTTGTGTCCAGTCCACTCCTCACCTCTCCATGTTGTGACCAGTCCACTCCTCACCTCTCCATGTTGTGACCAGTCCACTCCTCACCTCTCCATGTTGTGACCAGTCCACTCCTCACCTCTCCATGTTGTGTCCAGTCCACTCCTCACCTCTCCATGTTGTGTCCAGTCCACTCCTCACCTCTCCATGTTGTGTCCAGTCCACTCCTCACCTCTCCATGTTGTGACCAGTCCACTCCTCACCTCTCCATGTTGTGTCCAGTCCACTCCTCACCTCTCCATGTTGTGACCAGTCCACTCCTCACCTCTCCATGTTGTGTCCAGTCCACTCCTCACCTCTCCATGTTGTGACCAGTCCACTCCTCACCTCTCCATGTTGTGACCAGTCCACTCCTCACCTCTCCATGTTGTGACCAGTCCACTCCTCACCTCTCCATGTTGTGTCCAGTCCACTCCTCACCTCTCCATGTTGTGTCCAGTCCACTCCTCACCTCTCCATGTTGTGACCAGTCCACTCCTCACCTCTCCATGTTGTGACCAGTCCACTCCTCACCTCTCCATGTTGTGTCCAGTCCACTCCTCACCTCTCCATGTTGTGTCCAGTCCACTCCTCACCTCTCCATGTTGTGACCAGTCCACTCCTCACCTCTCCATGTTGTGTCCAGTCCACTCCTCACCTCTCCATGTTGTGACCAGTCCACTCCTCACCCCTCCATGCTGTGACCAGTCCACTCCTCACCCCTCCATGTTGTGTCCAGTCCACTCCTCACCTCTCCATGTTGTGACCAGTCCACTCCTCACCTCTCCATGTTGTGTCCAGTCCACTCCTCACCTCTCCATGTTGTGTCCAGTCCACTCCTCACCTCTCCATGTTGTGTCCAGTCCACTCCTCACCTCTCCATGTTGTGACCAGTCCACTCCTCACCCTCCATGCTGTGACCAGTCCACTCCTCACCTCTCCATGTTGTGACCAGTCCACTCCTCACCTCTCCATGTTGTGTCCAGTCCACTCCTCACCTCTCCATGTTGTGACCAGTCCACTCCTCACCTCTCCATGTTGTGACCAGTCCACTCCTCACCTCTCCATGTTGTGTCCAGTCCACTCCTCACCTCTCCATGTTGTGACCAGTCCACTCCTCACCTCTCCATGTTGTGTCCAGTCCACTCCTCACCTCTCCATGTTGTGTCCAGTCCACTCCTCACCTCTCCATGTTGTGTCCAGTCCACTCCTCACCTCTCCATGTTGTGTCCAGTCCACTCCTCACCCCTCCATGTTGTGACCAGTCCACTCCTCACCTCTCCATGCTGTGACCAGTCCACTCCTCACCTCTCCATGTTGTGACTTGGTTCAGACCAGTCCACTCCTCACCTCTCCATGCTGTGACCAGTCCACTCCTCACCTCTCCATGTTGTGACCAGTCCACTCCTCACCTCTCCATGTTGTGTCCAGTCCACTCCTCACCTCTCCATGTTGTGACCAGTCCACTCCTCACCTCTCCATGTTGTGACCAGTCCACTCCTCACCTCTCCATGTTGTGTCCAGTCCACTCCTCACCTCTCCATGTTGTGACCAGTCCACTCCTCACCTCTCCATGTTGTGTCCAGTCCACTCCTCACCTCTCCATGTTGTGTCCAGTCCACTCCTCACCCCTCCATGTTGTGACCAGTCCACTCCTCACCTCTCCATGTTGTGTCCAGTCCACTCCTCACCTCTCCATGTTGTGTCCAGTCCACTCCTCACCTCTCCATGTTGTGTCCAGTCCACTCCTCACCTCTCCATGTTGTGTCCAGTCCACTCCTCACCTCTCCATATTGTGACTTGGTTCAGACCAGTCCACTCCTCACCTCTCCATATTGTGACTTGGTTCAGACCAGTCCATTCCTCACCTCTCCATGTTGTGTCCAGTCCACTCCTCACCTCTCCATGTTGTGTGGTTCAGACCAGTCCACTCCTCACCTCTCCATTTTGTGTCCAGTCCACCCTCACCTCTCCATATTGTGACTTGGTTCAGACCAGTCCACTCCTCACCTCTCCATGTTGTGTCCAGTCCACTCCTCACCTCTCCATATTGTGACTTGGTTCAGACCAGTCCACTCCTCACCTCTCCATGTTGTGTCCAGTCCACTCCTCACCTCTCCATGTTGTGTCCAGTCCTCCTCACCTCTCCATGCTGTGTCCAGTCCACTCCTCACCTCTCCATGTTGTGACTTGGTTCAGACCAGTCCACTCCTCACCTCTCCATGTTGTGTCCAGTCTCCTACCCCTCTCCATATTGTGACTTGGTTCAGACCAGTCCACTCCTCAGGCCACTCTCCATGTTGTGTCCAGTCCACTCCTCACCTCTCCATGTTGTGTCCAGTCCACTCCTCACCTCTCCATGTTGTGTCCAGTCCACTCCTCACCTCTCCATATTGTGACTTGGTTCAGACCAGTCCACTCCTCACCTCTCCATATTGTGACTTGGTTCAGACCAGTCCACTCCTCACCTCTCCCACTCACCTTTCATTCCCCCTCCCAGGCATCTACATACACACACCAGTCCTAGCCACCCACCTCTATTTAAATCTTAATCTCTGAGCTTTGGGCAGTGGACTGTATCAGCCATCAGAACTGGCCTCTCTCTCTGTCAGTCTGTCTCTGTGTCTCTGGGTCTCGGTCTGTCTCGGTGTCTGGCTGTCTCGGTGTCTGGCTGTCTCGGTGTCTGGCTGTCTCGGTGTCTGGCTGTCTCGGTGTCTGGCTGTCTCGGTGTCTGGCTGTCTCGGTGTCTGGCTGTCTCGGTGTCTGTCTGTCTCGGTGTCTGTCTGTCTCTGTGTCTGTCTGTCTCGGTGTCTGTCTGTCTGTCTGTCTGTCTGTCTGTCAGGCCACTCTGTCTGTCTGTCTGTCTGTCTGTCTGTCTGTCTGTCTCAGTGTCTGTCTGTCTCGGTGTCTGTCTGTCTGTCGGTCTCGGTGTCTGTCTGTCTCGGCCACTCTGCCAGGGGTCTGTCTGTCTGTCTGGGTCTCTGTCTGTCTGTCTGTCTCAGTGTCTGTCTGTCTCAGTGTCTGTCTGCCAGTCCGGTGTCTGTCTGTCTGTCTGTCTGTCTGTCTGTCTGTCTGTCTGTCTGTCTGTCTGTCTGTCTGTCTGTCTGTCTGTCTATCTGTCTCTCTCTGTCTCTCGGTCTCTCTCTGTCTCTCTCTCTGTCTCTCGGTCTCTCTCTGTCTCTCTCTCGGTCTCTCGTCTCGGTCTGTCTCTCGGTCTCTCTCCTTCACAAAGGCCCAGTGAGTCAGTGTGGATGGTACTGCCAGAGCCCAGGTCTGTGTGCCTGTAGACCCCCTCTGATCTTACCTCCCTTTTGATGAGACATCTCTCAGGAAGCCAAAGTCCATTCCATTCCACGGCCCAGAGCTCACTGCCAGCTCAGGTTCAGGCTCCGGCTCTGTGTGCGTACCAATCGGCACCCTATTTTTATATCACATCCAAAGCCCTTTGGACCCTGATCAAAACTAGTGCACTACATAGAGAATAGGGTTGCATTTGGGACGCACTGCGGACTCCGAATCAGTTTTGGGGGGGGGGGGTTATCGTCGATGCCTGTCTGACGGTCTGCCGGTTTACACTACCCGGTCTCAGGTCTCTCCTTGTACCGAGGTGACAGGTGAAGGGTTGGTTGATCAAGAGTGGAATGCAGCTATGTGAAAACGGACGTTTTACCCTCTGAATAGCCCCCTTCACTTCTCAGAGTGCTGAAAGGAGCTCTTTATCAATCTGCTAGACTACCAGAGAGGAGACTTGAATCCCTAAATGGCACCCTACGTAGTGCACTATATAGGGACTAGGGTGCCATTTGGGAAGCAGATGTGAAATTCTTTAATACTGCCAGGCCACTCTGCCAGGCCAGTCCATCAAGCCACTCTGCCAGGCCACTCTGCCAGGCCAGTCCATCAAGCCACTCTGCCAGGCCAGTCCACCAGGCCACTCTGCCAGGCCACTCTGCCAGGCCACTATGCCAGGCCACTCTGCCAGGCCACTCTGCCAGGCCACTCCGCCAGGCCAGTCCATCAGGCCACTCTGCCAGGCCAGTCCATCAGGCCACTCTGCCAGGCCAGTCCATCAGGCCACTCTGCCAGGCCAGTCCATCAGGGCACTCTGCCAGGCCAGTCCATCAGGCCACTCTGCCAGGCCAGTCCATCAGGCCACTCTGCCAGGCCAGTCCATCAGGCCACTCTGCCAGGCCACTCTGCCAGGCCACTCCTGCCAGGCCACTCTGCCAGGCCACTCTGCCAGGCCACTCTGCCAGGCCACTCCGCCAGGCCACTCTGCCAGGCCACTCTGCCAGGCCAGTCCATCAGGCCACTCTGCCAGGCCAGTCCATCAGGCCACTCTGCCAGGCCAGTCCATCAGGGCCAGGCTCTGCCAGGCCAGTCCATCAGGGGCACTCTGCCAGGCCAGTCCATCAGGCCACTCTGCCAGGCCAGTCCATCAGGCCACTCTGCCAGGCCAGTCCATCAGGCCACTCTGCCAGGCCAGTCTGCCAGGCCAGTCCATCAGGCCACTCTGCCAGGCCACTCTGCCAGGCCACTCTGCCAGGCCACTCCGCCAGGCCACTCCGCCAGGCCACTCTGCCAGGCCACTGCCAGGCCACTCCGCCAGGCCACTCCGCCAGGCCACTCTGCCAGGCCACTCTGCCAGGCCACTCAGGCCGCCAGGCCAGTCCTGCCAGGCCACTCTGCCAGGCCAGTCCATCAGGCCACTCTGCCAGGCCAGTCCATGCCAGGCCACTCTGCCAGGCCAGTCCATCAGGCCACTCTGCCAGGCCAGTCCATCAGGCCACTCTGCCAGGCCAGTCCATCAGGCCACTCTGCCAGGCCAGTCCATCAAGCCACTCTGCCAGGCCAGTCCATCAGGCCACTCTGCCAGGCCAGTCCATCAGGCCACTCTGCCAGGCCACTCTGCCAGGCCAGTCCATCAGGCCACTCTGCCAGGCCAGTCCATCAGGCCACTCTGCCAGGCCAGTCCATCAGGCCACTCTGCCAGGCCAGTCCATCAAGCCACTCTGCCAGGCCAGTCCATCAGGCCACTCTGCCAGGCCACTCTGCCAGGCCAGTCCATCAGGCCACTCTGCCAGGCCAGTCCATCAGGCCACTCTGCCAGGCCACTCTGCCAGGCCAGTCCATCAGGCCACTCTGCCAGGCCAGTCCATCAGGCCACTCTGCCAGGCCAGTCCATCAGGCCACTCTGCCAGGCCAGTCCATCAGGCCACTCTGCCAGGCCAGTCCATCAGGCCACTCTCTACTCCATCAGGCCACTCTCTACTCCATCAGGCCACTCTCTGGTGCATCAGGCCACTCCCTAGGCCTCCATCAGGCCACTCTACTCCATCAGGCCACTCTGCTACTCCATCAGGCCACTCTGCCTAGGCCAGTCCATCAGGCCACTCTGCCCCTACTCCATCAGGCCACTCTCTACTCCATCAGGCCACTCCCTACTCCATCAGGCCACTCCCTAGGCCAGTCCATCAGGCCACCCCACTCCATCAAGCCACTCTGCCAGGCCCATCAGGCCACTCTCTGTTCCATCAGGCCACTCTCTACTCCATCAGGCCACTCTCTACTCCATCAGGCCACTCTCTACTCCATCAGGCCACTCTCTACTCCATCAGGCCACTCCCTACTCCATCAGGCCACTCTCTACTCCATCAGGCCACTCTGCCAGGCCAGTCCATCAGGCCACTCTCTACTCCATCAGGCCACTCTCTACTCCATCAGGCCACTCCCTACTCCATCAGGCCACTCCCTGGTGCATCAGGCCACTCCCTGGTGCATCAGGCCACTCCCTACTCCATCAGGCCACTCCCTACTCCATCAGGCCACTCCCTACTCCATCAGGCCACTCTCTACTCCATCAGGCCACTCTCTACTCCATCAGGCCACTCTCTACTCCATCAGGCCACTCCCTACTCCATTAGGCCACTCCCTGGTGCATCAGGCCACTCCCTACTCCATCAGGCCACTCCCTGGTGCATCAGGCCACTCCCTACTCCATCAGGCCACTCCCTGGTGCATCAGGCCACTCCCTGGTGCATCAGGCCACTCTCCCTGGTGCATCATTTTCAGCGAGGGTCCCTTTTTGCATTCTGTTGATTTAATTCAGAACTTGGCTATGTGCAGTAAATGACAGGACCAAGCAGAGCTTAGGAAAGAAACAACATGGTGTTCTGGTGGATTTAGGAACCCTTGACTTGTTGTTTAGGCTGAGTTACATTCTCCTCTCTTCTGGGGAATAATCAACACAGAGCGTTGGACTAGTAACCGGAAGGTTGCAAGTTCAAACCCCCGAGCTGTTCTGCCCCTGAACAGGCAGTTAACCCACTGTTCCTAGGCCGTCATTGAAAATAAGAATTTGTTCTTAACTGACTTGCCTGGTTAAATAAAGGTCAAAAAATATGACTAGGTGTCTCTCGCTCACCTTTCTCCTCTTCTCTTGTTTCTCCCACTTCTGCCTTGCCCTTTCCCAATGCTCGTTTGTGTTCCCAATGCTCTCTCTCCTTTCTTCTCCTTCTCACCTCTCTCGCATTCCAAATCTCTCCCACCTCTCTCTCTCTCACCTTCCAAATCTCTCCCACCTCTCTCTCTCCTTCCAAATCTCTCCCACCTCTCTCTCTCCTTCCAAATCTCTCCTAACCTCTCGCTCTCCTTCCAAATCTCTCAGAACCTCTCGCTCTCCTTCCAAATCTCTCCCACCTCTCTCTCTCGCTCGCCTTCCAAATCTCTCCCACCTCTCTCTCTCTCGCCTTCCAAATCTCTCCTAACTTCTCTCTCTCTCACATTCCAAATCTCTCCTAACCTCTCTCGCTCTCCTTCCAATTCTCCCACCTCTCTCTCCCTTTCCTTCCAATTCTCCCACC
Source organism: Oncorhynchus keta (assembly GCF_023373465.1). NCBI lineage: Eukaryota > Metazoa > Chordata > Actinopteri > Salmoniformes > Salmonidae > Oncorhynchus > Oncorhynchus keta. The sequence goes on along the minus strand of NC_068430.1, from coordinate 4,278,920 downwards.
TCTCTCTCGCTCTCCTTCCAATTCTCCCACCTCTCTCTCCCTCTCCTTCCAACTCTCTCACACGTGTTCTTCACTCTCCCACCTCTCTGGTTGGTTCAGTTGTTTCCCTGAGTTCCCAGTAGAGAGGGGCTGAGCCCTCCAGGGAAATGAGCTGTGTGTTGTATAGATATGTGGAGCTGCCCCACCTACTCTAGACACACACACACACACACACACACACCCACACACACACACACACACACACACACACACACACACACACACACCATTTTAGGCAGCTTCTCCTCTCTGTTGCTCCATCCCTTTCTCTTTCTCTCCCCCCTCCCCCTCATGAAAGACATGTATGAATAACAGCCCTGAGTTGAGCTCACCAGCCAGGCCGATACAATGGAAAAGTCATGCATTCATCTCAGCACTTCCAAGAAAAGCTTCAGTTGAGCTGGCCTGGTATTGTAAGGTGACCCCTGTTTCACCATGTTTCACTAGTCAATGGGAGGGAGGCAGGGTCTTTCTGCCTTTAGAGGGGAAGACAAGGCTGTTCTGGCTGTAATGACTTGGGGAATTCACAGAGCGAGACACAGAGGCAAGGGGGAACAATGGGAACAATAGAGAGAGACAGAAAGGGGGAAGATGGAGAGACACAGAAAGGGGGAAGATGGAGAGACAGAGACACAGAGGCAAAGAGGGGGAACGATGGAGAGACAGAGACACAGAGGAGAGGGGGGAGATGGAGAGACAGAGACACAGAGGCAAAGAAAGGGGGAAGATGGAGAGACAGAGAGGCAAAGAGGGGGGAGATGGAGAGACAGAGACACAGAGGCAAAGAAGAGAGAGAGAGAGAGAGAGAGAGACAGAGAGAGAGAGACACAGAGGCAAAGAGGGGGAAACGATGGAGAGACAGAGACACAGAAGGGGGAGATGGAGAGCGTGGGAGAGAGGAAGAGACAGACAGCGAATGAGAGACAGAGGGAGACAGAAGCTCTGTTTATATCTTCCGTTAACATGCACCCCCCCTCCTATCCTCCTTGAGTTGAAAGTTGTTTCTTTCAGTTTGAATGTTAGTCTGATTATGTTGCCATAGCTACACACCTGGGTTTATGTTGCTATAGCTACACACCTGGGTTTATGTTGCTATAGCTACACGCCTGGGATTATGTTGCTATAGCTACACACCTGGGATTATGTTGCTATAGCTACACTCCGGAGATTATGTTGCTATAGCTACACACCTGGGATTATGTTGCTATAGCTACACACATTGGATTATGTTGCTATAGCTACATAACGATAGGAAGCATGCACATTGTTGCCTGGAATGTAATTGACAATGGGATTTGTGTAGACTACAGATAATTAACTCTTAAGGTGATAGAGAGAGAATGAACTCCCGAGGTGTTTAAAGTTGAGGTTAAATATTGAGCCTGTCTAGCAGTTTTAAAACTCCTCCTGGTATTTAAAGAATGTCTTAATGAATCCCTGTTTCTACTCTTTCTACAGGTCTCAAATGCTCGGTTAACAATGGGATCTACGAACCACTGAAGAGCCTCTGACAAAGGAACAAGGGAAACAAGAGGAGAGGAGAGGAGAAAAGGAGAGAGAGAAATCAAAGGAGAGGGGACTCTGAGAGAGAGAGAGAGAGAGAGAGAGAGAGAGAGAGAGAGAGAGAGAGAGAGAGAGAGAGAGAGAGAGAGAGAGAGAGAGAGAGAGAGAGAGAGAGAGAGAGAGAGAGAGAGAGAGAGAGAGAGAGAGAGAGAGAGAGAGAGAGAGAGAGAGAGAGAGAGAGAGAGAGAGAGAGAGAAGGAGCTCCTTTAGCTCCTATTGAAAAGAAAAGCGGAGGTTGGGTAGGATCAGCTTTGTGTCTGTCGGTGTGTGGTTGGGTTGCATGCTGTCCTCTCCAGGGGACATCCTCCTTTGTGTGAGAGATAGTTAACAAAAGACAAAGAATGCCCAATAAACAGAGAGGAGAGTGTCGAGCGGCGGAGGAGGCTAGAGCGTGGATGCCTGGTCTGGGGAGCTTAGCTGTGGGTTGCAGGTCTAGTGTGTTGCTGCTACTGGCTCTCATGGTATCTCTGGCTCAAGGGGCCTGGCCACTGGATCAATCCCAGGGACAGGTGGAGGTGCTGGGGGACATGATGGTGGACGGACCCGGGGAGCTGGAGGCCTCCATGCACTCCTCCATACTGTCAGACTTCCAGGCGGTGGAGGCTTTGAATCCGGTGGCGGATGCAGTTCAGCATTCTGCAGTAGGAGCAAGGGGAGTGTCAGGATTCCCTGACTCGTCTGCTGTGGTTGGCCGGGTGTTTCAGATGAAGGTTCCGGTGAAGACGGACCATACCAGGAACATGGTGAAGGTGAGAACCCAAATCAATCATTACTGAGGCCCCGAGGTGTGTGTGTGTGTGTGTGTGTGTGTGTGTGTGTGTGTGTGTGTGTGTGTGTGTGTGTGTGTGTGTGTGTGTGTGTGTGTGTGTGTGTTTCAGGGTTTCCAGACAATGTGACTGATTTTCATTTAACGTCCATTTAAGAAATGTACCGGTCCCATATGTCCACCACGTTACACAGAATGACACAAATCACATTTACATTATGGTGGTGCATCATCATAGAACAAGTGTTAATGAACCAGCCAATAAAACATCATATTCAAATATTTGCCAAAATGCAATTAGCAGGAAAACACCATTCTACACAGCACACCTGGGGAAAAACACCATTCTAAACAGCACACCTGGGGAAAACACCATTCTAAACAGCACACCTGGGGAAAAACACCATTCTAAACAGCACACCTGGGGAAAACACCATTCTAAACAGCACACCTGGGGAAAACACCATTCTAAACAGCACACCTGGGGAAAACACCATTCTAAACAGCACACCTGGGGAAAACACCATTCTAAACAGCACACCTGGGAAACACCATTCTAAACACCTGGGGAAAAACACCATTCTAAACAGCACACCTGGGGAAACACCATTCCAAACAGCACCACCTGGGGAAAACACCATTCTAAACAGCACACCTGGGGAAAACACCATTCTAAACAGCACACCTGGGGAAAACACCATTCTACACAGCACACCTGGGGAAAAACACCATTCTAAACAGCACACCTGGGGAAACACCATTCTAAACAGCACACCTGGGGAAAACACCATTCTAAACAGCACACCTGGGGAAAACACCATTCTAAACAGCACACCTGGGGAAAACACCATTCTAAACAGCACACCTGGGGAAAACACCATTCTAAACAGCACACCTGGGGAAAACACCATTCTAAACAGCACACCTGGGGAAAACACCATTCTACACAGCACACCTGGGGAAAACACCATTCTAAACAGCACACCTGGGGAAACACCATTCTAAACAGCACACCTGGGGAAAACACCATTCTAAACAGCACACCTGGGGAAAAACACCATTCTACACACCATTCTAAACAGCACACCTGGGGGAAAACACCATTCTAAACAGGAAACACCATTCTAAACAGCACACCTGGGGAAAACACCATTCTAAACAGGGGAAAACACCATTCTAAACAGCACACCTGGGGGAAAACACCATTCTACACAGCACACCTGGGGAAAACACCATTCTAAACAGCACACCTGGGGGAAACACAATTCTACACAGCACACCTGGGGGAAACACCATTCTAAACAGCACACCTGATAGCAGTTTGATATACAGTATGTGGCAGAGATGAACATCTCTGTTCGATGCTTAGAAAGAGGAGGAAACTAAAGATGCAATAACTAGGATAGGTTTTTAATGTTACTGGGATTGTCACTTTGGCTTCAGGACAACGAAAGACCGTTGATATGAAAACCAATAGAATAGGAGAGAGATGACATAGTGGTGGATCCAATAGAACAGGAGACAGAAGAACAGAAGTGGCATAGTGGTGGGTCTAATAGAACAGGAGAGAGATGACATAGTGGTGGATCCAATAGAACAGGAGAGAGATGACATAGTGGTGGGTCTAATAGAACAGGAGAGAGATGACATAGTGGTGGGTCTAATAGAACAGGAGAGAGATGACATAGTGGTGGATCCAATAGAACAGGAGAGAGATGACATAGTGGTGGGTCTAATAGAACAGGAGAGAGATGACATAGTGGTGGGTCTAATAGAACAGGAGAGAGATGACATAGTGGTGGATCCAATAGAACAGGAGAGAGATGACATAGTGGTGGGTCTAATAGAACAGGAGAGAGATGACATAGTGGTGGGTCTAATAGAACAGGAGAGAGATGACATAGTGGTGGGTCTAATAGAACAGGAGAGAGATGACATAGTGGTGGATCCAATAGAACAGGAGAGAGATGACATAGTGGTGGGTCTAATAGAACAGGAGAGAGATGACATAGTGGTGGGTCTAATAGAACAGGAGAGAGATGACATAGTGGTGGGTCCTATAGAACAGGAGAGAGATGACATAGTGGTGGGTCTAATAGAACAGGAGAGAGATGACATAGTGGTGGGTCCTATAGAACAGGAGAGAGATGACATAGTGGTGGGTCTAATAGAACAGGAGAGAGATGACATAGTGGTGGGTCTAATAGAACAGGAGAGAGATGACATAGTGGTGGGTCTAATAGAACAGGAGAGAGATGACATAGTGGTGGGTCTAATAGAACAGGAGAGAGATGACATAGTGGTGGGTCTAATAGAACAGGAGAGAGATGACATAGTGGTGGGTCTAATAGAACAGGAGAGAGATGACATAGTGGTGGGTCTAATAGAACAGGAGAGAGATGACATAGTGGTGGATCCAATAGAACAGGAGAGAGATGACATAGTGGTGGGTCTAATAGAACAGGAGAGAGATGACATAGTGGTGGGTCTAATAGAACAGGAGAGAGATGACATAGTGGTGGGTCTAATAGAACAGGAGAGAGATGACATAGTGGTGGATCCAACAGAACAGGAAAGAGATGACATAGTGGTGGGTCTAATAGAATAGGAGAGAGATGACATAGTGGTGGGTCTAATAGAACAGGAGAGAGATGACATAGTGGTGGGTCTAATAGAACAGGAGAGAGATGACATAGTGGTGGATCCAATAGAACAGGAGAGAGATGACATAGTGGTGGATCTAATAGAACAGGAGAGAGATGACATAGTGGTGGATCCAATAGAACAGGAGAGAGATGACATAGTGGTGGATCTAATAGAACAGGAGAGAGATGACATAGTGGTGGATCCAATAGAACAGGAGAGAGATGACATAGTGGTGGATCCAATAGAACAGGAGAGAGATGACATAGTGGTGGATCCAGTAGAACAGGAGAGAGATGACATAGTGGTGGATCCAATAGAACAGGAGAGAGATGACATAGTGGTGGGTCTAATAGAACAGGAGAGAGATGACATAGTGGTGGATCCAATAGAACAGGAGAGAGATGACATAGTGGTGGATCTAATAGAACAGGAGAGAGATGACATAGTGGTGGATCCAATAGAACAGGAGAGAGATGACATAGTGGTGGATCCAATAGAACAGGAGAGAGATGACATAGTGGTGGATCCAATAGAACAGGAGAGAGATGACATAGTGGTGGATCCAATAGAACAGGAGACAGAAGAACAGAAGTGGCATAGTGGTGGGTCTAATAGAACAGGAGAGAGATGACATAGTGGTGGATCCAATAGAACAGGAGAGAGATGACATAGTGGTGGGTCTAATAGAACAGGAGAGAGATGACATAGTGGTGGGTCTAATAGAACAGGAGAGAGATGACATAGTGGTGGGTCTAATAGAACAGGAGAGAGATGACATAGTGGTGGGTCCAATAGAACAGGAGAGAGATGACATAGTGGTGGGTCTAATAGAACAGGAGAGAGATGACATAGTGGTGGGTCTAATAGAACAGGAGACAGATGACATAGTGGTGGTCTAATAGAACAGGAGACAGATGACATAGTGGTGGGTCCATTCGGGAAGTAAATGGAAATTATAACTCCCGTCTATACAGACATATATCATCTCATTCCAAATCCTTCACCAGAAAGCATGACTTAGCCACAGAGGAATCAAGGATCATTAGCTTCTTAAAAAAAATCAAAAAAATGTGATTGTTTAAAATCACAAGCTTTTAGGCCTATGCCTATTTGGGAAGCCCACAGTTATCGGCCTAGTTGATTATTAAGTCACGCTGTCAGAGAAAAGCATCTAAAATGCTGTTTGTGTGAAAAATAATTTATCTGTAATACAATTTAAAAGTGTTGAGACAAGAAAAAGGGGAGGAGGTGTGTGTGGTGAAGATGTGTGCAAGTCTCTCTCCAGGATGTCTCCGCTGTCTCTGCTTCGCCTTCTTCACAACGCTGTCTGTGTGGGTGGACCAATTCAGTTTGTCCGGGATGTGTACGCCGAAGAACTTAACTTACTACCCTCACCACTACTGTCCCTTTGATGTGGATAGGGGGGTGTTCCCTCTGCTGTTTCCTGAAGTCTACAATCACCTCCTTTGTTTTGTTGACGTTGAGTGTGAGGTTATTTTCCTGACACCACCCTCCGAGGGCCGTCACCTCCTCCCTGTAGGCTGTCTCGTCGTTGTTGGTAATCAGGCCTACCACTGTAGTGTCTAACAGTACACCTACCACTGTAGTGTCTAACAGTACACCTACCACTGTAGTGTCTAACAGTACACCTACCGCTGTACTGTCTAACAGTACACCTACCACTGTAGTGTCTAACAGTACACCTACCGCTGTACTGTCTAACAGTACACCTACCACTGTAGTGTCTAACAGTACACCTACCGCTGTACTGTCTAACAGTACACCTACCACACCAGTACACCACCACTGTAGTGTCTAACAGTACACCTACCACTGTAGTGTCTAACAGTACACCTACCACTGTAGTGTCTAACAGTACACCTACCGCTGTACTGTCTAACAGTACACCTACCACTGTAGTGTCTAACAGTACACCTACCGCTGTACTGTCTAACAGTACACCTACCACTGTAGTGTCTAACAGTACACCTACCACTGTAGTGTCTAACAGTACACCTACCACTGTACTGTCTAACAGTACACCTACCACTGTAGTGTCTAACAGTACACCTACCACTGTAGTGTCTAACAGTACACCTACCACTGTAGTGTCTAACAGTACACTTCAAGTGACCCTCGTTCAAGATGGCCGTGCTTCTTCATTACACAAAGGAAAAACCTCAACCAGTTTCTAAAGACTGGTGACATCCAGTGGAAGAGATAGGAACTGCAAGAAGGTCCCTTAGAAATCTGGATTCCCAATGAAAGCCCATTGAAAAGAGAGTGAAAAAACAAGTCAGAATGGTTTGTCCTCTGGGTTTCGCCTGCTAATAAGTTCTGTTATACTCACAGACATTATTCAAACAGTTTTAGTTACGTCAGAGTGTTTTCTATCCAAATCGACTAATACTATACATATTTTATCTTCTGGGGATGAGTAGCAGGCAGTTGAATTTGGGCACGCTTTTCATCCGGACCGGAAAATACTGCCCCCCCCCCCCGTCACCAAGAAGTTAAACAAATCAAAAATGTATTTTATATTTGAGACTCTTCAAAGTCGCCTTGTTGACAGCTTTTGACTGGTACTGTAATTCTACAGCATATTGACAATGTCACATGTGAAAAACATTCCTGTACTATGACTAGCTTAGAGACCGTGGCTAGATTGTAGTTAGTTATCTGTCCATGTCTTTTCACGAGGGCCCCAGACTCCCCACAGACGCTGGTCTGTGATTGATTGTGAAACATGCTAAATGTTTCAGCACTTATTCCCATGATAACAATCTGTCTTCCAGTCTTCGGGTGTAGTCATATATTCACGGGATCTTTTCTGCCCTGTCAAACACATGTTAAAAAGTCCCTGGTACAATACACCAAACCATGAGTACTTTTGCATATTGGGAATATGGACCCTGACAGCTGGGTTAAAGAATGCTAACGCCAAGCCCTATCGCCAAGCCCCATTGCCAAGCCCCATCACCAAGCCCTATCGCCAAGCCCTATTGCCAAGCCCTATCGCCAAGCCCTATCGCCAAGCCCTATCGCCAAGCCCCATCGCCAAGCCCCATCGCCAAGCCCCATCGCCAAGCCCCATCGCCAAGCCCCATCGCCAAGCCCTATCGCCAAGCCCTATCGCCAAGCCCTATCGCCAAGCCCTATCGCCAAGCCCCATCGCCAAGCCCTATCGCCAAGCCCTATCGCCATGCCCCATCGCCAAGCCCCATCGCCAAGCCCCATCGCCAAGCCCCATCGCCAAGCCCTATCGCCAAGCCCTATCGCCAAGCCCCATCGCCAAGCCCCATCGCCAAGCCCTATCGCCATGCCCCATCGCCAAGCCCTATCGCCAAGCCCTATCGCCAAGCCCCATCGCCAAGCCCTATCGCCATGCCCCATCGCCATGCCCCATCGCCAAGCCCTATCGCCATGCCCCATCGCCACGCCCTATCGCCATGCCCCATCGCCAAGCCCCATCGCCAAACCCTATCGCCATGTTCTAAAGAGTAGAGCCTGCTTTTTTTACACACACGTACACAATAAAGGACAAGCACACACACACTCGCGCACGCACACACACATACACACACACTAAATCTGATGGGCACGCACCCATATACACACACACACACACACACACTCGCGCACGCACACACACATACACACACACTAAATCTGATGGGCACGCACCCATATACACACACACACACACACACACAGACACTAAATCTGATGGGCACACACCCATATACACAGGTAGCCAAAGCTCAAGGCTGTAGAGCAAAGCGATCGTCAATGTTCGACTACCATGAGACCAATAATAACATCTTAAGGTTTTATGGTGTAAAATCAGAGATGCATGAGAGAGAGAGAGAGTTGTATTATGCATTATGGTATGCATTATGTATTATGAATGTGGTATTCGTATGTATAATGGATAACAATTCACACAGTTGCTGTAATGGCCTTGGACACACAAGGGATAAGCTCACAGCCATCTGGTGGGGCCTAGTTATTCACAATTATTGGTGTAATTACTTTGGCTTCACACTCCCACTCGCCTCTCTTTCATTCTCTGACAATTAACGGGGCCAGACTTGCGAACATGTTTCAAGGTTAAGTTTAAGCATCAGCCAATTAAAATTGTTAAGTACTGTCACACGGTAGTAAGCTACATTGTGTCCCATCAGATAACCTGGCACACGTTAGCCCTATGCTCGCCTCACCAGGTGGCAGTGATTTATTTCCTGTAACAAATTCCTCATCAGCCTATCAAAGATCTTAAACATTTTCCTCCACGAACCAATGGCATTTCTTAAAATAGGTCAACTCGGCCACCAAAGGGATACATGTGAACCTTGAATTCTCAAGCTAGGAAACACAGGCTGGAAGAAGAAGAAGAAGCCTCTATATGATTCCAAGACCATGCAGGCGTGGCTACTCGCAGGCGTGGCTACTCGCAGGAAAAACTGTGTTTCTAAAATCTCTTTTTAACTCCTTTTAATACCGAAAGATGCAGAAGGAAAATTAAATGTCCAGATACTTGTCAATATGTTACAGTGAAATCAGCTCGTCAAAAATTGAGACATACATACCGTTCAAACGTTTGGGGTCACTTCAAAAATTGTTACTTAGATATTTTTTAAAGAAAAGCAAAAAAAAAAAAAAAAAAGGTCCATTAAAATAACATGAAATTGATCAGAAATACAGTGTAGAGATTGTTAATGTTGTAAATGACTATTGGAGCTGGAAACAGCTGATTATTCATGGAATATCTACATAGACGTACGGAGGTCCATTATCAGCAACCATCACTCCTGTGTTCCAATGGCACGTTGTGTTAGCTACTCCAAGTTTATAATTTTAAAAGGCCAACTGATCATTAGAAAACCCTTTTGCTATTATGTTAGCACATCTGAAAACTGTTGTTCTGATTAAAGAAGCAATAAAACTGTCTTTCTTTAGACCAGTAGAGTATCTGGAGCGGCATTGTTTGTGGGTTCGATTAAAGGCTCAAAATGGCCAGAAACAAAGACCTTTCTTCTGAAACTCATCAGTCTATTCTTGTTCTGAGAAATGAAGGCTATTCCATGCGAGAAATTGCCAAGAAACTGAAGATCTCGTACACTGCTGTGTACTACTCCATGAGGGCAGCTTCATTAAAAACACCAGTCTCAACGTCAACAGTGAAGAGGCGACTCCAGGATGCTGGCCTTCTAGGCAGAGTTCCTCTGTCCAGTCTCAACGTCAACAGTGAAGAGGTGACTCCAGGATGCTGGCCTTCTAGACAGAGTTCCTCTGTCCAGTCTCAACGTCAACAGTGAAGAGGTGACTCCAGGATGCTGGCCTTCTAGGCAGAGTTCCTCTGTCCATTCTCAACGTCAACAGTGAAGAGGTGACTCCAGGATGCTGGCCTTCTAGGCAGAGTTCCTCTGTCCATTCTCAACGTCAACAGTGAAGAGGTGACTCCAGGATGCTGGCCTTCTAGGCAGAGTTCCTCTGTCCATTCTCAACGTCAACAGTGAAGAGGTGACTCCAGGATGCTGGCCTTCTAGGCAGAGTTCCTCTGTCCAGTCTCAACGTCAACAGTGAAGAGGCGACTCCAGGATGCTGGCCTTCTAGGCAGAGTTCCTCTGTCCATTCTCAACGTCAACAGTGAAGAGGCAACTCCAGGATGCTGGCCTTCTAGGCAGAGTTCCTCTGTCCATTCTCAACGTCAACAGTGAAGAGGTGACTCCAGGATGCTGGCCTTCTAGGCAGAGTTCCTCTGTCCATTCTCAACGTCAACAGTGAAGAGGTGACTCCAGGATGCTGGCCTTCTAGGTAGAGTTCCTCTGTCCATTCTCAACGTCAACAGCGAAGTGGAGACTCCTGGATGCTGGCCTTCTAGGCAGAGTTCCTCTGTCCATTCTCAACGTCAACAGTGAAGAGGAGACTCCTGGATGCTGGCCTTCTAGGCAGAGTTCCTCTGTCCAGTCTCAACGTCAACAGTGAAGAGGTGACTCCAGGATGCTGGCCTTCTAGACAGAGTTCCTCTGTCCAGTCTCAACGTCAACAGTGAAGAGGTGACTCCAGGATGCTGGCCTTCTAGGCAGAGTTCCTCTGTCCAGTCTCAACGTCAACAGTGAAGAGGTGACTCTGGGATGCTGGCCTTCTAGACAGAGTTCCTCTGTCCAGTCTCAACGTCAACAGTGAAGAGGTGACTCCAGGATGCTGGCCTTCTAGGCAGAGTTCCTCTGTCCATTCTCAACGTCAACAGTGAAGAGGTGACTCCAGGATGCTGGCCTTCTAGGCAGAGTTCCTCTGTCCAGTCTCAACGTCAACAGTGAAGAGGTGACTCCAGGATAGTGGCTTTCTAGGCAGAGTTCCTCTGTCCAGTCTCAACGTCAACAGTGAAGAGGTGACTCCAGGATGCTGGCCTTCTAGACAGAGTTCCTCTGTCCAGTCTCAACGTCAACAGTGAAGAGGTGACTCCAGGATGCTGGCCTTCTAGGCAGAGTTCCTCTGTCCATTCTCAACGTCAACAGTGAAGAGGTGACTCCAGGATGCTGGCCTTCTAGGCAGAGTTCCTCTGTCCAGTCTCAACGTCAACAGTGAAGAGGTGACTCCAGGATGCTGGCCTTCTAGGCAGAGTTCCTCTGTCCATTCTCAACGTCAACAGTGAAGAGGCAACTCCAGGATGCTGGCCTTCTAGGCAGAGTTCCTCTGTCCATTCTCAACGTCAACAGTGAAGAGGTGACTCCAGGATGCTGGCCTTCTAGGCAGAGTTCCTCTGTCCATTCTCAACGTCAACAGTGAAGAGGTGACTCAGGATAGTGGCTTTCTAGGCAGTTCCTCTGTCCATTCTCAACGTCAACAGTGAAGAGGTGACTCCAGGATGCTGGCCTTCTAGGCAGAGTTCCTCTGTCCATTCTCAACGTCAACAGTGAAGAGGCAACTCCAGGATGCTGGCCTTCTAGGCAGAGTTCCTCTGTCCATTCTCAATGTCAACAGTGAAGAGGTGACTCCAGGATGCTGGCCTTCTAGGCAGAGTTCCTCTGTCAAGTCTCAACGTCAACAGCGAAGAGGTGACTCCAGGATGCTGGCCTTCTAGGCAGAGATGCAAAGAAAAAGCCAAAATCTCAAACTGGCCAATAAACAGAAAAGATAAAGATGGGCAAAAGAACACAGACAGGGGACAGAGGAACTCTGCCTAGAAGGCCAGCATCCTGGAGTCACCTCTTCACTGTTGACGTTGAGACTGGTGTTCTGGTACTTTTTAATGAAGCTGCCAGTTGAGGACTTATGAGGTGTCTGTTTCTCAAACTAGACACACTAATGTACTTGTCCTCTTGCTCAGTTGTGCACCGGGGCCTCCTACTCCTCTTTCTATTCTGGTTAGAACCAGTTTGCGCTGTTCTGTGAAGGGAGAAGTACACAGCGTTGTACGAGATCTTCAGTTCCTTGGCAATTTCTGACATGGAATAGCCTTAATTTCTCGGAACAAGAATAGACTCACAAGTTTCAGAAGAAAGGTATTTGTTTCTGTCCATTTTGAGCCTGTAATCGAACCCACAAATGATGATGCTTCAGATACTCAACTAGTCTAAAGGAGGCCAGTTTTATTGCTTCTTTAATCAGTACAACCATTTTCAGCTGTGCTAACATAATTGCAAAAAGGTTTTCTAATGATCAATTAGCCTTTTAAAATTATAAACTTGGATTAGCTAACAAAATGTGCCATTGCAACACAGGAGTGATGGTTGCTGATAATGGGCCTCTATACGCCTATGTAGATATTCCATAAAGAAATCAGCCGTTTCCTGCTACAATAGTCATGTACAACATTAACCATGTCTACACTGTGTTTCTAATAAATTTTATGTTATTTTATTGGCAAAAGAATTTTGCTTTTCTTTCAAAAACACAGACATTTCTAAATGACCCAAAACTTTTGAACAGTAGTGTATATTCCTGTCGCCTAGACTTCCCTGTCGCCTGGACTTCCCTGTCGCCCGGACTTCCCTGTCGACCGAGACTTCCCTGTCGGCCTAGACCCCCCTGTCGCCTAGACCTCCCTGTCGCCTAGACTTCCCTGTCGCCTAGACTTCCCTGTCGCCTAGACTTCCCTGGGGAAACTGCTTTGTGAGACTGCTTTTCTTTCCAGTGTATATTCTCTCTCCTCTCCACCCGTCACCAGACAGGACTCACTTTTTCTCCTCTTTCCCTCTTTCCCTCTCTTTCCCTGAAACTCCTCCCTTTCTGACACACAGAGGCTTGCGCTGAACCCAGTTAGGCTTGGCGGCGTGGCAGGAAAACTTGTATTAGTAGGATGGATGACCAGATAAATATGGGTGAAATATGTGACTCTTTATGTGTTTCTGGTCAGATATATCCAGTTCATTCAATCCAGATGTGTATCCCTCCCTGCCTGCCTGCCTGCCTCCCTCCCTCCCTCCCTGCCTCTCTGCCTCCCTCCCTGCCTCCCTCTCTATTTGTTATGTTATAATTGCGTAGCAACCAACCAGGGTTTGGAGTCCCTTCTATCTACTGCTGGTGTTATGTAGCTCATGTCCAGGTCCGGCTCCAAGCATAACAACATAAGCAGAGAGGGGGGAGTCATTTGGGGTCTCAGTTGTTGTCTCAGTCGGGGTCTCAGTTGTTGTCTCAGTCGGGGTCTCAGTTGTTGTCTCAGTCGGGGTCTGTCGTTGTCGGGGTCTCAGTCAGGGTCTCAGTTGGGGTCTCAGTCGTTGTCGGGGTCTCAGTCGGGGTCTGTCGTTGTCTCAGTTGGGGTCTCAGTCGGGTTTCAGTTGGGGTCTCAGTCGTTTTCGGGGTCTCAGTCAGGGTCTCAGTCGTTGTCGGGGTCTCAGTCGTTGTCGCGGTCTCAGTCGGGGTCTCAGTCGTTGTCTCAGTCGGGGTCTCAGTTAGGGTCTCAGTCGGGGTCTCAGTCGGGGTCTCAGTTGTTGTCTCAGTCGGGGTCTCAGTCGTTGTCTCAGTCGGGGTCTGTTGTTGTCGGGGTCTCAGTCAGGGTCTCAGTTGGGGTCTCAGTCGTTGTCGGGGTCTGTCGTTGTCTCAGTTGGGGTCTCAGTCGGGTTTCAGTTGGGGTCTCAGTCGTTTTCGGGGTCTCAGTCAGGGTCTCAGTCGTTGTCGGGGTCTCAGTCGTTGTCGCGGTCTCAGTCGGGGTCTCACTCGTTGTCTCAGTTGGGGTCTCAGTCGGGGTCTCAGTCGGGGTCTCAGTTGTTGTCTCAGTCGGGGTCTCAGTTGTTGTCTCAGTCGGGGTCTGTCGTTTTCGGGGTCTCAGTCAGGGTCTCAGTTGGGGTCTCAGTCGTTGTCGGGGTCTCAGTCAGGGTCTGTCGTTGTCTCAGTTGGGGTCTCAGTCGGGTTTCAGTTGGGGTCTCAGTCGTTTTCGGGGTCTCAGTCAGGGTCTCAGTCGTTGTCGGGGTCTCAGTCGTTGTCGCGGTCTCAGTCGGGGTCTCACTCGTTGTCTCAGTTGGGGTCTCAGTCGGGGTCTCAGTCGGGGTCTCAGTTGTTGTCTCAGTCGGGGTCTGTCGTTGTCGGGGTCTCAGTCAGGGTCTCAGTTGGGGTCTCAGTCGTTGTCGGGGTCTCAGTCGGGGTCTGTCGTTGTCTCAGTTGGGGTCTCAGTCGGGTTTCAGTTGGGGTCTCAGTCGTTTTCGGGGTCTCAGTCAGGGTCTCAGTCGTTGTCGGGGTCTCAGTCGTTGTCGCGGTCTCAGTCGGGGTCTCAGTTGGGGTCTCAGTCGGGGTCTCAGTTGTTGTCTCAGTCGGGGTCTCAGTCGTTGTCGCGGTCTCAGTCGGGGTCTCAGTCGTTGTCTCAGTTGGGGTCTCAGTCGGGGTCTCAGTCATGGAGTCAGTCGGGGTCTCAGTCGGGGTCTCAAGTGTTAGCTCAGATGTTGTCTCAGTCGGGTCTCAGTCGGGGTCTCAGGTGTTAGCTCAGCTGTTGTCTCAGTCGGGGTCTCAGTCGTTGTCGGAGTCAGTTGGGGTCTCAGTCGGGGTCTCAGTCGGGGAGTCAGTCGGGGTCTCAGGTGTTAGCTCAGCTGTTGTCTCAGTCGGGGTCTCAGTCGTTGTCTCAGTTGGGGTCTCAGTCGTTGTCGCGGTCTCAGTCGTTGTCGCGGTCTCAGTCGGGGTCTCAGTCGTTGTCTCAGTTGGGGTCTCAGTCGAGGTCTCAGTCTCAGTTGGGGTCTCAGTCGTTGTCGCAGTCTTAGTCTCAGTTGGGGTCTCAGTCAGGGTCTCAGTCGTTGTCGGGGTCTCAGTCGTTGTCGCGGTCTCAGTCGGGGTCTCAGTCGTTGTCTCAGTTGGGGTCTCAGTCGGGGTCTCAGTCGGGGTCTCAGTCGTTGTCGGGGTCTCAGTCGTTGTCGGGGTCTCAGTCGGGGTCTCAGTCGTTGTCGGGGTCTCAGTCGGGGTCTCAGTCGTTGTCTCAGTCGTTGTCTCAGTCAGGGTCTCAGTCGTTGTCTCAGTTGTTGTCTCAGTCGTTGTCGGGGTCTCAGTCGGGGTCTCAGTCGGGGTCTCAGGTGTTGTCTCAGTCGGGGTCTCAGTCGGGGTCTCAGTCGTTGTTGCGGTCTCAGTCGTTGTCGCGGTCTCAGTCGGGGTCTCAGTCGTTGTCTCAGTTGGGGTCTCAGTCGAGGTCTCAGTCTCAGTTGGGGTCTCAGTCGTTGTCGCAGTCTTAGTCTCAGTTGGGGTCAGGGTCTCAGTCGTTGTCGGGGTCTCAGTCGTTGTCGCGGTCTCAGTCGGGGCCTCAGTCGTTGTCTCAGTTGGGGTCTCAGTCGGGGTCTCAGTCGGTGAGTCAGTCGAGGTCTCAGTCGTTGTCTCAGTTGGGGTCTCAGTCTCAGTCTCAGTCTCAGTTGGGGTCTCAGTCGTTGTCGCAGTCTTAGTCTCAGTTGGGGTCAGGGTCTCAGTCGTTGTCGGGGTCTCAGTCGTTGTCGCGGTCTCAGTCGGGGTCTCAGTCGTTGTCTCAGTTGGGGTCTCAGTCGAGGTCTCAGTCTCAGTTGGGGTCTCAGTCGTTGTCGCAGTCTTAGTCTCAGTTGGGGTCTCAGTCGGGGTCTCAGTCGGGGAGTCAGTTGGGGTCTCAGTCGTTTTCGGGGACTCAGTCAGGGTCTCAGTCGTTGTCGGGGTCTCAGTCGTTGTCGCGGTCTTAGTCTAATTTGCGGTCTCAGTCGTCGCAGTCTCAGTCGGGGTCTCAGTCGTTGTCTCAGTCGGGGTCTCAGTCGTTGTCGCGGTCTCAGTCGGGGTCTCAGTCGTTGTCGCGGTCTCAGTCGGGGTCTCAGTCGTTGTCGGGGTCTCAGTCGGGGTCTCAGTCGGGGTCTCAGCTGTTGTCTCAGTCGGGGTCTCAGTCGTTATCTCAGTCGGGGTCTCAGTCGTTGTCGGGGTCTCAGTTGGGGTCTCAGTCGGGGTCTCAGTCATTGTCTCAGTCGGGGTCTCAGTCGTTGTCGCAGTAGTTGTCGGGGTCTCAGTCGGGGTCTCACTCGTTGTCTCAGTAGTTGTCGGGGTCTCAGTCTGGGTCTCAGTCGGGGTCTCAGTCAGGGTCTCAGGTGTTGTCTCAGTCAGGGTCTCAGTAGTTGTCTCAGTCGTTGTCGGGGTCTCAGTCGGGGTCTCAGTTGTTGTCTCAGTCGGGGTCTCAGTCGGGGTCTCAGTCGGGGTCTCAGTCGGGGTCTCAGGTGTTGTCTCAGTCGGGGTCTCAGTCGGGGTCTCAGTCGGGGTCTCAGGTGTTGTCTCAGGTGTTGTCTCAACTGTTGTCTCAGTCGGGGTCTCAGTCGTTGTCTCAGTCGGGGTCTCAGTCGTTGTCGGGGTCTCAGTCTGGGTCTCAGGTGTTGTCTCAGTCTGGGTCTCAGTCGTTGTCGGGGTCTCTGTAGGGGTCTCAGTCATTGTCTCAGGTATTGTCGGGGTCTCAGTCGGGGTCTCAAGTGTTGTCTGGGTCTCAGGTGTTGTCTCAGTCGGGGTCTCAGGTGTTGTTTCAGTCGTGGTCTCAGGTGTTGTCTCAGTTGGGGTCTCAGTCGAGGTCTCAGTCGTTGTCTCAGTCGAGGTCTCAGTCGTTGTCTCAGTCGAGGTCTCAGTCGTTGTCTCAGTCGGGGTCTCAGGTGTTGTCGGGGTCTCAGATGTTGTCTCAGGTGTTGTCTATGTCGGGGTCTCAGGTGTTGTCTATGGCGGTGGGGTCTCAGTTGGTGTCTCAGGTGTTGTCTCAGTCTGGGTCTCAGTCGTTGTCTCAGTTGTTGTCTCAGTCGGGGTCTCAGGTGTTATCCGGGTCTCAGGTGTTGTCTCAGGTGTTGTCTCAGTTGTTGTCTCAGTCTGGGTCTCAGTTGTTGTCTCAGTTGTTGTCTCAGTCGGGGTCTCAGTTGTTGTCTTAGTCCGCCTCTCAGTCACGTTCTCAGTTGTTGTCTCAGTCGTTGTCGGGGTCTCAGTTGTTGTCTCAGTCGTTGTCGGGGTCTCAGTCGTTGTCTCAGTCGGGGTCTCAGTTGTTGTCTCAGTCGTTGTCGGGGTCTCAGTAGTTGTCTCAGTCGTTGTCTCAGTCGTTGTCTCAGTCGGGGTCTCAGTCGGGGTCTCAGTTGTTGTCTCAGTCGGGGTCTCAGTTGTTGTCTCAGTCGTTGTCGGGGTCTCAGTAGTTGTCTCAGTCGTTGTCTCAGTCGGGGTCTCAGTTGTTGTCTCAGTCGGGGTCTCAGTTGTTGTCTCAGTCGGGGTCTCAGTTGTTGTCTCAGTCGGGGTCTCAGGTGTTGTCTCAGGTGTTGTCTCAGTTGGGGTCTCAGTCGAGGTCTCAGTCGTTGTCTCAGTCGTTGTCGGGGTCTCAGTTGTTGTCTCATTCGGGGTCTCAGTTGTTGTCTCAGTCGGGGTCTCAGTCAGGGTCTCAGTTGTTGTCTCAGTCGTTGTCGGGGTCTCAGTCGTTGTCTCAGTCGGGGTCTCAGGTGTTGTCTCAGTCGGGGTCTCAGTCATTGTCTCAGTCGGGGTCTCAGGTGTTGTCTCAGTCGGGGTCTCAGGTGTTGTCTCAGTCGGGGTCTCAGGTGTTGTCTCAGTCGTGGTCTCAGGTGTTGTCTCAGTTGGGGTCTCAGTCGAGGTCTCAGTCGTTGTCTCAGTCGGGGTCTCAGTTGTTGTCTCAGTCAGGGTCTCTATCGGGGTCTCTATCGGGGTCTCAGTCGGGGTCTCAGTCGGGGTCTCAGTTGGGGTCTCAAGTGTTGTCTCAGTCGTTGTCGGGGTCTCAGTCGGGGTCTCAGTCGGGGTCTCAGTCGTTGTCGGGGTCTCAGTCGGGGTCTCAGTCTGGGTCTCAGGTGTTGTCTCAGTCTGGGTCTCAGGTGTTGTCGGGGTCTCAGTCGTTGTCTCAGGTGTTGTCAGGGTCTCAGTCGGGGTCTCATGTGTTGTCTGGGTCTCAGATGTTGTCTCATTCGGGGTCTCAGGTGTTGTCTCAGTCGTGGTCTCAGGTGTTGTCTCAGTTGGGGTCTCAGTCGAGGTCTCAGTCGTTGTCTCAGTCGAGGTCTCAGTCGTTGTCTCAGTAGGGGTCTCGGGTGTTGTCTAAGTCGGGGTCTCAGGTGTTGTCGGGGTCTCAGATGTTGTCTCAGGTGTTGTCTCAGTCGGGGTCTCAGGTGTTGTCTAAGTCGGTGGGGTCTCAGTTGGTGTCTCAGGTGTTGTCAGGGTCTCAGTCGGGGTCTCATGTGTTGTCGGGGTCTCAGTCGGTGTCTCAGTCGGGGAGTCAGTTGGGGTCTCAGTCGTTTTCGGGGACTCAGTCAGGGTCTCAGTCGTTGTCGGGGTCTCAGTCGTTGTCGCAGTCTTAGTCTCAGTTGGGGTCTCAGTCGGGGTCTCAGTCGGGGAGTCAGTTGGGGTCTCAGTCGTTTTCGGGGACTCAGTCAGGGTCTCAGTCGTTGTCGGGGTCTCAGTCGTTGTCGCGGTCTTAGTCTAATTTGCGGTCTCAGTCGTCGCAGTCTCAGTCGGGGTCTCAGTCGTTGTCTCAGTTGGGGTCTCAGTTGGGGTCTCAGTTGTTGTCTCAGTCGGGGTCTCAGTCGTTGTCGCGGTCTCAGTCGGGGTCTCAGTCGTTGTCGCGGTCTCAGTCGGTGTCTCAGTCGTTGTCGGGGTCTCAGTCGGGGTCTCAGTCGGGGTCTCAGCTGTTGTCTCAGTCGGGGTCTCAGTCGTTATCTCAGTCGGGGTCTCAGTCGTTGTCGGGGTCTCAGTTGGGGTCTCAGTCGGGTCTCAGTCATTGTCTCAGTCGGGGTCTCAGTCGTTGTCGCAGTAGTTGTCGGGGTCTCAGTCGGGGTCTCACTCGTTGTCTCAGTAGTTGTCGGGGTCTCAGTCGGGGTCTCAGTCGGGGTCTCAGTCAGGGTCTCAGGTGTTGTCCCAGTCAGGGTCTCAGTAGTTGTCTCAGTCGTTGTCGGGGTCTCAGTCGGGGTCTCAGTTGTTGTCTCAGTCGGGGTCTCAGTCGGGGTCTCAGTCGGGGTCTCAGTCGGGGTCTCAGGTGTTGTCTCAGTCGGGGTCTCAGTCGGGGTCTCAGTCGGGGTCTCAGGTGTTGTCTCAGGTGTTGTCTCAACTGTTGTCTCAGTCGGGGTCTCAGTCGTTGTCTCAGTCGGGGTCTCAGTCGTTGTCGGGGTCTCAGTCTGGGTCTCAGGTGTTGTCTCAGTCTGGGTCTCAGTCGTTGTCGGGGTCTCTGTAGGGGTCTCAGTCATTGTCTCAGGTTTTGTCGGGGTCTCAGTCGTTGTCTCAGGTATTGTCGGGGTCTCAGTCGGGGTCTCAAGTGTTGTCTGGGTCTCAGGTGTTGTCTCAGTCGGGGTCTCAGGTGTTGTTTCAGTCGTGGTCTCAGGTGTTGTCTCAGTTGGGGTCTCAGTCGAGGTCTCAGTCGTTGTCTCAGTCGAGGTCTCAGTTGTTGTCTCAGTCGGGGTCTCAGGTGTTGTCGGGGTCTCAGATGTTGTCTCAGGTGTTGTCTATGTCGGGGTCTCAGGTGTTGTCTATGTCGGTGGGGTCTCAGTTGGTGTCTCAGGTGTTGTCGGGGTCTCAGTCGGGTCTCAGTCGGGGTCTCATGTGTTGTCAGGGTCTCAGTCGGTGTCTCAGTCGGGGTCTCAGGTGTTATCCGGGTCTCAGGTGTTGTCTCAGTTGTTGTCTCAGTCTGGGTCTCAGTCGTTGTCTCAGTTGTTGTCTCAGTCGGGGTCTCAGGTGTTATCCGGGTCTCAGGTGTTGTCTCAGGTGTTGTCTCAGTTGTTGTCTCAGTCTGGGTCTCAGTTGTTGTCTCAGTTGTTGTCTCAGTCGGGGTCTCAGTTGTTGTCTTAGTCCGCCTCTCAGTCGCGTTCTCAGTTGTTGTCTCAGTCGTTGTCGGGGTCTCAGTTGTTGTCTCAGTCGTTGTCGGGGTCTCAGTCGTTGTCTCAGTCGGGGTCTCAGTTGTTGTCTCAGTCGTTGTCGGGGTCTCAGTAGTTGTCTCAGTCGTTGTCTCAGTCGTTGTCTCAGTCGGGGTCTCAGTCGGGGTCTCAGTTGTTGTCTCAGTCGGGGTCTCAGTTGTTGTCTCAGTCGTTGTCGGGGTCTCAGTAGTTGTCTCAGTCGTTGTCTTAGTCGGGGTCTCAGTTGTTGTCTCAGTCGGGGTCTCAGTTGTTGTCTCAGTCGGGGTCTCAGTTGTTGTCTCAGTCGGGGTCTCAGGTGTTGTCTCAGGTGTTGTCTCAGTTGGGGTCTCAGTCGAGGTCTCAGTCGTTGTCTCAGTCGTTGTCGGGGTCTCAGTTGTTGTCTCATTCGGGGTCTCAGTTGTTGTCTCAGTCGGGGTCTCAGTCAGGGTCTCAGTTGTTGTCTCAGTCGTTGTCGGGGTCTCAGTCGTTGTCTCAGTCGGGGTCTCAGGTGTTGTCTCAGTCGGGGTCTCAGTCATTGTCTCAGTCGGGGTCTCAGGTGTTGTCTCAGTCGGGGTCTCAGTCGTTGTCTCAGTCGGGGTCTCAGGTGTTGTCTCAGTCGTGGTCTCAGGTGTTGTCTCAGTTGGGGTCTCAGTCGAGGTCTCAGTCGTTGTCTCAGTCGGGGTCTCAGTTGTTGTCTCAGTCAGGGTCTCTATCGGGGTCTCTATCGGGGTCTCAGTCGGGGTCTCAGTTGGGGTCTCAAGTGTTGTCTCAGTCGTTGTCGGGGTCTCAGTCGGGGTCTCAGTTGGGGTCTCAGTCGTTGTCGGGGTCTCAGTCGGGGTCTCAGTCTGGGTCTCAGGTGTTGTCTCAGTCTGGGTCTCAGGTGTTGTCGGGGTCTCAGTCGTTGTCTCAGGTGTTGTCAGGGTCTCAGTCGGGGTCTCATGTGTTGTCTGGGTCTCAGATGTTGTCTCATTCGGGGTCTCAGGTGTTGTCTCAGTCGTGGTCTCAGGTGTTGTCTCAGTTGGGGTCTCAGTCGAGGTCTCAGTCGTTGTCTCAGTCGAGGTCTCAGTCGTTGTCTCAGTAGGGGTCTCGGGTGTTGTCTAAGTCGGGGTCTCAGGTGTTGTCGGGGTCTCAGATGTTGTCTCAGGTGTTGTCTCAGTCGGGGTCTCAGGTGTTGTCTAAGTCGGTGGGGTCTCAGTTGGTGTCTCAGGTGTTGTCAGGGTCTCAGTCGGGGTCTCATGTGTTGTCGGGGTCTCAGTCGGTGTCTCAGTCAGGGTCTCAGGTGTTATCCGGGTCTCAGGTGTTGTCTCAGGTGTTGTCTCACTTGTTGTCTCAGTCGGGCTCTCAGTCGGGGTCTCAGTTGTTGTCTCAATCGTTGTCGTTGTCTCAGTCAGGGTCTCAGTCGGGGTCTCAGTTGTTGTCTCAGTCGGGGTCTCAGTTGTTGTCTCAGTCGGGGTCTCAGTTGTTGTCTCAGTCGTTGTCGGGGTCTCAGTCGTTGTCTCAGTCGGGGTCTCAGTTGTTGTCTCAGTCGGGGTCTCAGTTTTTGTCTCAGTCGTTGTCGGGGTCTCAGTCGTTGTCTCAGTCGGGGTCTCAGTCGGGGTCTCAGTTGTTGTGTCAGTCGTTGTCGGGGTCTCAGTCGTTGTCTCAGTCGGGGTCTTAGGTGTTGTCTCAGTCGTGGTCTCAGTCGTGGTCTCAGGTGTTGTCTCAGTTGGGGTCTCAGTCGAGGTCTCAGTCGTTGTCTCAGTCGGGGTCTCAGGTGTTGTCTCAGTCGGGGTCTCAGGTGTTGTCGGGGTCTCAGATGTTGTCTCAGGTGTTGTCGGGGTCTCAGTCGGGGTCTCAAGTGTTGTCTGGGTCGGGGTCTCAGTTGTTGTCTCAGTCGGGGTCTCAGTTGTTGTCTCAGTCGTTGTCGGGGTTCTTAGTTGTTGTCTCAGTCGGGGTCTCAGGTGTTGTCTCAGTCGTGGTCTCAGGTGTTGTCTCAGTTGTTGTCTCAGTCATTGTCGCGGTCTCAGTCGTCTCAGTCGGGGTCTCAGGTGTTGTCTCAGTTGGGGTCTCAGTCGAGGTCTCAGTCATTGTCTCAGTCGGGGTCTCAGTTGTTGTCTCAGTCGGGGTCTCAGTCGGGGTCTCAGTTGTTGTCTCAGTCAGGGTCTCAGTCGGGGTCTCTATCGGGGTCTCAGTTTAGGGTCTCAGTTGTTGTCTCAGTCAGGGTCTCAGTCGGGGTCTCTATCGGGGTCTCAGTTTAGGGTCTCAGTTGGGGTCTCAGTCGGGGTCTCAGTCGTTGTCGGGGTCTCAGCCGGGGTCTCAGTTGTTGTCTCAGTCGTTGTCGGGGTCTCAGTCGGGGTCTCAGTCGTTGTCTCAGGTGTTGTCTCAGTCGAGGTCTCAGTCGTTGTCTCAGTCGGGGTCTCGGGTGTTGTCTCAGTCGGGGTCTCAGTCGGGGTCTCAGGTGTTGTCTCAGTCGGGGTCTCATGTGTTGTCGGGGTCTCAGTCTCAGGTGTTGTCTCAGTCGGGGTCTCAGGTGTTGTCTCAGTTGTGGTCTCAGTCGAGGTCTCAGTCGTTGTCTCAGTCGGGGTCTCGGGTGTTGTCTCAGTCGGGGTCTCAGTCGGGGTCTCAGTCGGGGTCTCAGGTGTTGTCTCAGTCGGGGTCTCATGTGTTGTCGGGGTCTCAGATGTTGTCTCAGGTGTTGTCTCAGTCGGGGTCTCAGGTGTTGTCTAAGTCGGTGGGGTCTCAGTTGGTGTCTCAGGTGTTGTCTCAGTCGTGGGGTCTCAGTTGGTGTCTCAGGTGTTGTAGGGGTCTCAATCGGTGTCTCAGTCGGGGTCTCAGGTGTTATCCCAGTCTCAGGTGTTGTCTCAGGTGTTGTCTCAGTCGGGGTCTCAGGTGTTGTCTAAGTCGGAGGGTCTCAGTTGGTGTCTCAGGTGTTGTCTCAGTCGTGGGGTCTCAGTTGGTGTCTCAGGTGTTGTCGGGTCTCAGTCGGGGTCTCATGTGTTGCGGAGTCTCAGTCGGTGTCTTAGTCGGGGTCTCAGGTTTTATCCAGTTGTTGTCTCAGTCGGGGTCTCAGTCGGGGTCTCAGTTGTTGTCTCAGTCAGGGTCTCAGTCGGGGTCTCTATCGGGGTCTCAGTCAGGGTCTCAGTTGAGGTCTCAGGTGTTGTCTCAGTCGGGGTCTCAGGTGTTGTCTCAGTCGGGGTCTCAGTCGTTGTCGGGGTCTCAGTCGGGTCTCAGTCGGGGTCTCAGTTGGGGTCTCAGGTGTTGTCTCAGTCTGGGTCTCAGGTGTTGTCTCAGTCGTTGTCGGTGTCTCTGTCGGGGTCTCAGTCTGGGTCTCAAGTGTTGTCGGGGTCTCAGTCTCAGGTGTTGTCTCAGTCGGGGTCTCGGGTGTTGTCTCAGTCGGGGTCTCAGGTGTTGTCTCAGTCGGGGTCTCAGATGTTGTCTCAGGTGTTGTCTCAGTCGGGGTCTCAGGTGTTGTCTAAGTCGGAGGGGTCTCAGTTGGTGTCTCAGGTGTTGTCGGGGTCTCAGTCGGGTCTCAGTCGGGGTCTCATGTGTTGCGGAGTCTCAGTCGGTGTCTTAGTCGGGGTCTCAGGTTTTATCCGGATCTCAGGTGTTGTCTCAGTTGTTGTCTCAGTCGGGGTCTCAGTCGTTGTCTCAGTTGTTGTCTGTCGTTGTCTCAGTCGAGGTCTCAGTCGAGGTCTCAGTCGGGGTGTCAGTCGTTGTCGGGGTCTCAGTCATTGTCTCAGTCAGGGTCTCAGTCGGGGTCGTTGTCTCAGTCGTTGTCGCGGTCTCAGTCGTTGGGGTCTCAGTCGTTGTCGGGGTCTCAGTCGGGGTCTCAGTCTGGGTCTCAGGGTTGTCTCAGTCTGGGTCTCAGGTGTTGTCGGGGTCTCAGTCGTTGTCTCAGGTGTTGTCAGGGTCTCAGTCGGGGTCTCATGTGTTGTCTGGGTCTCAGATGTTGTCTCGGGGTCTCAGGTGTTGTCTCAGTCGTGGTCTCAGGTGTTGTCTCAGTTGGGGTCTCAGTCAGGTCTCAGTGTTGTCTCAGTCGAGGTCTCAGTCGTTGTCTCAGTAGGGGTCTCGGGTGTTGTCTAAGTCGGGGTCTCAGGTGTTGTCGGGGTCTCAGATGTTGTCTCAGGTGTTGTCTCAGTCGGGGTCTCAGGTGTTGTCTAAGTCGGTGGGGTCTCAGTTGGTGTCTCAGGTGTTGTCAGGGTCTCAGTCGGGGTCTCATGTGTTGTCGGGGTCTCAGTCGGTGTCTCAGTCAGGGTCTCAGGTGTTATCCGGGTCTCAGGTGTTGTCTCAGGTGTTGTCTCACTTGTTGTCTCAGTCGGGCTCTCAGTCGGGGTCTCAGTTGTTGTCTCAATCGTTGTCGTTGTCTCAGTCCAGACCTCAGTCGGGGAGTCAGTGGTTGGCTCGGTCGGGGTCTCAGTTGTTGTCTCAGTCGTGGTCTCAGTTGTTGTCTCAGTCGTTGTCGGGGTCTCAGTCGCTGTCTCAGTCGGGGTCTCAGTTTTTGTCTCAGTCGTTGTCGGGGTCTCAGTCGTTGTCTCAGTCGGGGTCTCAGTCGGGGTCTCAGTTGTTGTGTCAGTCGTTGTCGGGGTCTCAGTCGTTGTCTCAGTCGGGGTCTTAGGTGTTGTCTCAGTCGTGGTCTCAGTCGTGGTCTCAGGTGTTGTCTCAGTTGGGGTCTCAGTCGAGGTCTCAGTCGTTGTCTCAGTCGGGGTCTCAGGTGTTGTCTCAGTCGGGGTCTCAGGTGTTGTCGGGGTCTCAGATGTTGTCTCAGGTGTTGTCGGGGTCTCAGTCGGGGTCTCAAGTGTTGTCTGGGTCGGGATCTCAGTTGTTGTCTCAGTCGGGGTCTCAGTTGTTGTCTCAGTCGTTGTCGGGGTTCTTAGTTGTTGTCTCAGTCGGGGTCTCAGGTGTTGTCTCAGTCGTGGTCTCAGGTGTTGTCTCAGTTGTTGTCTCAGTCATTGTCGCGGTCTCAGTCGTCTCAGTCGGGGTCTCAGGTGTTGTCTCAGTTGGGGTCTCAGTCGAGGTCTCAGTCATTGTCTCAGTCGGGGTCTCAGTTGTTGTCTCAGTCGGGGTCTCAGTCGGGGTCTCAGTTGTTGTCTCAGTCAGGGTCTCAGTCGGGGTCTCTCGGGGTCTCAGTTTAGGGTCTCAGTTGTTGTCTCAGTCAGGGTCTCAGTCGGGGTCTCTATCGGGGTCTCAGTTTAGGGTCTCAGTTGGGGTCTCAGTCGGGGTCTCAGTCGTTGTCGGGGTCTCAGCCGGGGTCTCAGTTGTTGTCTCAGTCGTTGTCGGGGTCTCAGTCGGGGTCTCAGTCGTTGTCTCAGGTGTTGTCTCAGTCGAGGTCTCAGTCGTTGTCTCAGTCGGGGTCTCGGGTGTTGTCTCAGTCGGGGTCTCAGTCGGGGTCTCAGTCGGGGTCTCAGGTGTTGTCTCAGTCGGGGTCTCATGTGTTGTCGGGGTCTCAGTCTCAGGTGTTGTCTCAGTCGGGGTCTCAGGTGTTGTCTCAGTTGTGGTCTCAGTCGAGGTCTCAGTCGTTGTCTCAGTCGGGGTCTCGGGTGTTGTCTCAGTCGGGGTCTCAGTCGGGGTCTCAGTCGGGGTCTCAGGTGTTGTCTAAGTCGGGGTCTCATGTGTTGTCGGGGTCTCAGATGTTGTCTCAGGTGTTGTCTCAGTCGGGGTCTCAGGTGTTGTCTAAGTCGGTGGGGTCTCAGTTGGTGTCTCAGGTGTTGTCTCAGTCGTGGGGTCTCAGTTGGTGTCTCAGGTGTTGTAGGGGTCTCAATCGGTGTCTCAGTCGGGGTCTCAGGTGTTATCCCAGTCTCAGGTGTTGTCTCAGGTGTTGTCTCAGTCGGGGTCTCAGGTGTTGTCTAAGTCGGAGGGGTCTCAGTTGGTGTCTCAGGTGTTGTCTCAGTCGTGGGGTCTCAGTTGGTGTCTCAGGTGTTGTCGGGTCTCAGTCGGGGTCTCATGTGTTGCGGAGTCTCAGTCGGTGTCTTAGTCGGGGTCTCAGGTTTTATCCAGTTGTTGTCTCAGTCGGGGTCTCAGTCGGGGTCTCAGTTGTTGTCTCAGTCAGGGTCTCAGTCGGGGTCTCTATCGGGGTCTCAGTCAGGGTCTCAGTTGGGGTCTCAGGTGTTGTCTCAGTCGGGGTCTCAGGTGTTGTCTCAGTCGGGGTCTCAGTCGTTGTCGGGGTCTCAGTCGGGTCTCAGTCGGGGTCTCAGTTGGGGTCTCAGGTGTTGTCTCAGTCTGGGTCTCAGGTGTTGTCTCAGTCGTTGTCGGTGTCTCTGTCGGGGTCTCAGTCTGGGTCTCAAGTGTTGTCGGGGTCTCAGTCTCAGGTGTTGTCTCAGTCGGGGTCTCGGGTGTTGTCTCAGTCGGGGTCTCAGGTGTTGTCTCAGTCGGGGTCTCAGATGTTGTCTCAGGTGTTGTCTCAGTCGGGGTCTCAGGTGTTGTCTAAGTCGGAGGGGTCTCAGTTGGTGTCTCAGGTGTTGTCGGGGTCTCAGTCGGGTCTCAGTCGGGGTCTCATGTGTTGCGGAGTCTCAGTCGGTGTCTTAGTCGGGGTCTCAGGTTTTATCCGGATCTCAGGTGTTGTCTCAGTTGTTGTCTCAGTCGGGGTCTCAGTCGTTGTCTCAGTTGTTGTCTGTCGTTGTCTCAGTCGAGGTCTCAGTCGAGGTCTCAGTCGAGGTCTCAGTCGGGGTGTCAGTCGTTGTCGGGGTCTCAGTCATTGTCTCAGTCAGTTGTCTCAGTCGGGGTCTCAGTCGTTGTCGTTGTCTCAGTCGTTGTCTCAGTCGTTGTCGCGGTCTCAGTCGTTGTCTCAGTCAGCGTCTCACTAGGGGTCTCAGTCAGAATACTGACCGGGCATGCAGGGCACGTGCCCAAGGGCCCTGACCTCCATAGACTAACAAAATCAATCATATTAGCATAAATCATGGCAGAAGTGTAGAATTGCAGGAAATTAGCTTTAAAACTGCAAATATCTCTCTCCACCTCATGGCAAAATAAATAGATTTGCAGTTAATAAGCTGTATAACTGCGAAACACATTTTTTTATTTTTGTAGAATTGAATTAAATTCGTTATAAAATTGCAAGATTCTCTAGAATATCATAAAAGCTTTAAAACTGCTAAATGTTCTCAACACCACATGGTAAAATCTATTTGTCTCTCCTCCGTCAAAAAGGGGGCGACTAAAACACACGCTGAGGGAAGATAAGTATTTCATTTAGTGAACACAACACAACAGCCCCCAACTGAAATATGTATGTGTTGACTAAGTCATTCCTAAAACTGCGTTAGTCTGTGAACCCTGGCAGAAGTGGAGTACTCAGTCGGGGTCTACTTTAGACCAGAGCCCTATGAGCCATGAGCAAAAGTAGTAGCACTAAACATGGGATAGAGTGCATTTGGGACATACCCAGTGATACGGCCAAAAACAGAGACCACTAACAACCCACTAATACTCTCTCTCTCTGTGTGTGTGTGTGTGTGTGTGTGTGTGTGTGTGTGTGTGTGTGTGTGTGTGTGTGTGTGTGTGTGTGTGTGTGTGTGTGTGTGTGTGTGTGTGTGTTATTCTACAACATCAAAGCCTCTGTAGCTTTTCTCCCTTGTCCATCTCCTCCTTTCTCTCTCCTCTTCCTCCTCTTCCTTCTCCTCATCCTCCTCCCTCTCCTCCATCTCCTCCTCCTCCTTTCTCTCTCATCTTCGTTCGCCTTCTCAATAACTATTCATTATGGTAACTGCAAGCAAATGTTGTTGTGGCTTGTTCCTTTTAGAAAAGGCTTCATGACTACACTGTTCAGAACAGCTTGGTGCCTCCTGGGTTGAGGGTCACCTCAGGTCTTCTCCATCCCAAATGCTACCCTATCCCCTACATAATGCGCTACATTTGACCAGGGCCCTATAGGGAATAGGGTGCCATGTGCCTATAGGAAGTTTGTGATTCATTCTTAGAGGTTACCTGAGTGAGAGGAAACTAGGGAACTGAAGTCTCTCTCTCTCTCTCTCTCTCTCTCTCTCTCTCTCTCTCTCTCTCTCTCTCTCTCTCTCTCTCTCTCTCTCTCTCTCTCTCTCTCTCTCTCTCTCTCTCTCTCTCTCTCTCTCTCTCTCTCTCTCAATTTAATTCAATTTAATTCAATTCAGAGTGCTTTATTGGCATGGGAAACATATGCTAACATTGCCAAAACAAGTGAAATAGATAATAAACAAAAGTGAAATAAACAATAAAAATGAACAGTAAATATTACACTCACAGAAGTTCCAAAAGAATAAGACATTTCTAATGTCATATTATGTCTATATACAGTTTTATAATGATGGGCAAATAGTTAAAGTACAAAAGGGAAAATAAATAAACATTAATATAGGTTGTATTTACAATGGTGTTTGTTCTTCACTTGTTGACCTTTTCTGTCATAGCACCCTGTGGTATTTCACCCAGTAGCTACAGGAATTTATCAAAATTGGATTTGTTTTCAAATTCTGAATATGTGTCTCTAACTTGGTCATAAATTTGGCAGGAGGTTAAGAAGTGCAGCTCAGTTTCCACCTCATTTTGTGGGCAGTGTTCACATAGCCTATCTTCTCCCGAGAGCCAGGTCTGCCTACGGCGGTCTATCTCAAAAGCAAGGCTAGGCTAACTGAGTCTTTACATAGTCAAAGCTTTCCTTAAGTTTTGGTCAGTCACAGTGGTCAGGTATTCTGCCACTGTGTACTCTCTGTTTAGGGCCAAATAGCATTCTAGTTTGCTCTGCTTTTTTGTTCATACTTTCCAATGTGTCAAGTAATTATCTTTTTGTTTTCTCATGATTTGGTTGGGGCTAATTGTGTTGCTGTCCTGGGGCTCTGTGGGGTGTGTTTGTGTTTGTGAACAGAGCCCCAGGACCAGCTTGCTTAGGGGACTCTTCTCCAGGTTCATCTCTCTTTAGGTGATGGCTTTTGTTATGGAAGGTTTGGGAATCGCTTCCTTTTAGGTGGTTGTAGAATTTATCGTCTCTTTTCTAGATTTTGATAATTAGTGAATATCGGCCTCATTCTGCTCTGCATACATTATTTGGTGTTTTACAATGTACACTGCATGCAGAGTCTCAATTTGTTGTTTGTCCCATTTTGTGAATTATTGTTGGTGAGCGGACCCCAGAGCTCATGACCGTAAATGGCAATGAGATTTATAACTTTTTAATGTATTTTTTAGACAGATCCTAATTGGTTTTGTCGAATTTCATGTTCCTACAAAATGATATATCACACACTGCAGTTGAGGAAACAATGGTAAAGTAATTATGCTTTGAAAGTTGATCAACCGACTCACACCCTCTTAAGCCTTAGCCCCACCCATCTCTTTAAGGGTTGATACAACCATTCCGTACTAACTAGCCAGATACTTTGAGAGAGAACAGCTCACTGATCATTACTCAGCCTACCTGTGGTTTCGCGTTCAGAGCAGCACAGTGGACGCTCTGGCCAATCAGTAGAGTCGTTCTGAAAGCTCTGACCTCACAACTATCTGACCTCCCTATCAGAAGCTTCTAAAGCCATGACAGCATTTTCTGGAACTACAGTCAAGCACCCAAGCTAACTGGCTATCAATGGCCAGCTACTTCCAGACACATAATGAGCGAACAGCCTAATTCTGACCGTTTAACTTTCCCTAGCAGAGCTTGTTAGGCTGTTTTGCGTGTTATCCAGAGCGTTGGTGACTGACTGTAACTGTGCTGCTGGCAACAACTGATTTACGCTGACGTTGCCAACGTTTTACTGACACCGGACATATTCAACGAGCTTTCAAAAATGCATCAGTTCATTCTGTGCTCTGGCAGACTAAGACAGGCTTTTTTTTTTGTTAAGAAATGTAGCTAGCTAGCTAGGTAAAACAATGAATCCCAAGCTAACAGTACACTTGAAATGAAAATACTTTGTCCAAAATTAGAGTGGAGTCTTTTGTTAAGACATGTAGCTAAACAATGGACAATAATCACAACTCATAACTTTACTACCCTTGCATGAATCTGCAGGTAGATAAACCACCAGGTTCTATGGCTATAACTAGTCAAGCAAATGTGTCGGAGATACGAAGAATAAGATCATACATATAACGTTAGCCAGCTAACATTAGGTACCTAACAGTACACTTTAGAAGAAAAAAGAAACGCGCACCTAGGTTCAGAACTTTTGTGAAACATCACAGCACAGTTGAAAAAATATATGGCAAAATAGAAATCCCAAAAGTGGATTGTGTTCAGAGATAGAAGCGAGGGGTTTCGTTGGAGCTGAAAGGTGGGACTAATAACGAGCAAAATATAACTCATGTAAAATATACTGTGTCTGTAAAATGTATATAGTATTAATAAGCTGGAAGTGGAAGCCTAAGTGTTGTTGTCCATTAGTTTACTGCAATTAGGGGAGGGGTGGTAGGGTTAGGGGAGGGGTGGTAGGGTTAGGAGAACATAATAAAGACAATTATATAAATGTAAAAAAATATATATATATATATATTTATTTTTTTTCATAAAAAATATGGGGGATTGGAAATTATTAATTGATGGAAGCCACAATCTATCTGCAATATTAAAGCTGATCTTCCCCCTAAAAATAGTAAGAAGTAGCTGATTTGACATTTGCCTGAAATATTGTTTTCACTGAGGAAATGTACGAGTCTACTGTTAAATGCTCTCTCTCCCTCCCTCACATGTGCTGCCATAGAATTGCATTCTATCAGTCTTTTCCCAGACACACAGCATAGATATCATCATTTTCCGTTATCCACAGTGTGTTTGACAGTGGAAGCTAAAATAAGGAAGGGTGTATTCTAGGACTGTGCTCTGGGGTATAATACTATTGCTCTAATGCTGAACAGCAATAGAATAGAGTGATATATATAAATGTTTTAACAGTTTGAAAATGGGCTGGATTTGGAGACCAGACTCTCATAAACATCTGACGGTCTGCCTAGCTACCAACCCTAACGGTTCCTAGCTACCAACCCTAACGGTTCCTAGCTACCCACCCTAACGGTTCCTAGCTACCAACCCTAACGGTCTGCCTAGCTACCAACCCTAACGGTCTGCCTAGCTACCAACCCTAACGGTCTGTCTAGCTACCCACCCTAACGGTCTGCCTAGCTACCAACCCTAACGGTCTGCCTAGCTACCAACCCTAACGGTCTGCCTAGCTACCAACCCTAACGGTCTGTCAAGCTACCCACCCTAACGGTCTGCCTAGCTACCAACCCTAACGGTCTGCTGAGCTACCCACCCTAACGGTTTCCTAGCTACCAACCCT
Organism: Oncorhynchus keta; assembly: GCF_023373465.1. Lineage (NCBI taxonomy): Eukaryota > Metazoa > Chordata > Actinopteri > Salmoniformes > Salmonidae > Oncorhynchus > Oncorhynchus keta. Next base: position 4,247,418 of record NC_068430.1, on the reverse strand, counting down.
AACTGTCTGCCGAGCTACCCACCCTAACAGTCTCTCCTCCCCCTCCTCTCCTCCACCTCTCCTCATCCTCCTCTCTTCCTCCTCATCCTCCCCTCCTTCTCTCCTCTACCTCTCATCTACCTCTCCTCCTCTTCCTCCTCCTCATCCATGTCTCCTCCCCCTTTCCCTCCTGATCTCCTCCTCCTTTCCCTCCTCCACCTCCTCTCCTCCTCCTCTCCTCCAACTCTAGGCTGATACTGCATGTCAAAATGAGGACATGGTTAGTTTAACGGTGGTGTACATAGGCCTAGATCTAGGGCAGAGCATGTCATTAATGTAAACAGTACAGAATGTCTTCGATGCTTTAGTTGTTGATTCTACACCACTCACTCATCTTGTAATTTTTCATCCCTTCGTTCCTCCCTCTACTTCTCCATCACATCATAGATCTCTTTTCTCCTCATGCAGTGTGTAGACACTGATTGTGAGAGACGCTGATAGTCAGCGATGCTGATAGTCAGAGACGCTGATAGCCAGAGATGCTGATAGCCAGAGACGCTGATAGACAGGGACGCTGATAGTCAGGGGCGCTGATAGTCAGAGACGCTGATAGTCAGAGACGCTGATAGCCAGGGACGCTGATAGTCAGGGACGCTGATAGTCAGGGACGCTGATAGTCAGAGACGCTGATAGACAGGGACGCTGATAGTCAGAGACGCTGATAGACAGGGACGCTGATAGTCAGAGACGCTGATAGACAGGGACGCTGATAGTCAGGGACGCTGATAGTAAGGGACGCTGATAGTCAGAGACGCTGATAGTGCTAATAGTCAGAGACACTGATAGTGCTAATAGTCAGAGACACTGATAGTGCTAATAGTCAGAGACACTGATAGTGCTAATAGTCAGAGACACTGATAGTGCTAATAGTCAGAGACACTGATAGTGCTAATAGTCAGAGACACTGATAGTGCTGATAGCCAGAGACGGCAGATAGTCTGAGACGCTGATAGTCAGAGACGCTGATAGTGCTGATAGCCAGAGACGCTGATAGTCAGGGACGCTGATAGTCAGGGATGCTGATAGTGCTGATAGCCAGAGACACTGATAGCCAGAGACACTGATAGCCAGAGACGCTGATAGTGCTGATAGCCAGAGACGCTGATAGTGCTGATAGCCAGAGACGCTGATAGTGCTGATAGCCAGAGACGCTGATAGCCAGAGACACTGATAGCCAGAGACACTGATAGTCAGGGACGCTGATAGTCAGAGACGCTGATAGTGCTGATAGTCAGAGACACTGATAGTGCTAATAGTCAGAGACATTGATAGTGCTAATAGTCAGAGACACTGATAGTGCTAATAGTCAGAGACACTGATAGTGCTAATAGTCAGAGACACTGATAGTGCTAATAGTCAGAGACACTGATAGTACTAATAGTCAGAGACACTGATAGTGCTAATAGTCAGAGACACTGATAGTGCTGATAGCCAGAGACGGCAGATAGTCTGAGACGCTGATAGTCAGAGACGCTGATAGTGCTGATAGCCAGAGACGCTGATAGTCAGGGACGCTGATAGCCAGAGACACTGATAGTCAGAGACACTGATAGTCAGGGACGCTGATAGTCAGGGACGCTGATAGTGCTGATAGCCAGAGACACTGATAGCCAGAGACACTGATAGTGCTGATAGCCAGAGACACTGATAGCCAGAGACACTGATAGTGCTGATAGCCAGAGACACTGATAGCCAGAGACACTGATAGTGCTGATAGCCAGAGACGCTGATAGTGCCGATAGCCAGAGACGCTGATAGTGCTGATAGCCAGAGACGCTGATAGTGCTGATAGCCAGAGACGCTGATAGCCAGAGACACTGATAGCCAGAGACACTGATAGCCAGAGACGCTGATAGTGCTGATAGCCAGAGACACTGATAGTGCTGATAGCCAGAGACACTGATAGCCAGAGACACTGATAGTGCTGATAGCCAGAGATACTGATAGTGCTGATAGCCAGAGACACTGATAGCCAGAGATGCTGATAGCCAGAGACGCTGATAGTGCTGATAGCCAGAGACACTGATAGCCAGAGACACTGATAGCCAGAGACACTGATAGTCAGAGACGCTGATAGTGCTGATAGCCAGAGACACTGATAGCCAGAGACGCTGATAGTGCTGATAGCCAGAGACACTGATAGCCAGAGACACTGATAGCCAGAGACGCTGATAGTCAGAGACGCTGATAGTGCTGATAGCCAGAGACACTGATAGCCAGAGACGCTGATAGTGCTGATAGCCAGAGACACTGATAGCCAGAGACGCTGATAGTGCTGATAGCCAGAGACACTGATAGCCAGAGACGCTGATAGTCAGGGACGCTGATAGCCAGAGACACTGATAGCCAGAGACGCTGATAGTGCTAATAGTCAGAGACGCTGATAGCCAGAGACGCTGATAGTCAGAGACGCTGATAGCCAGAGACGGCTGATAGCCAGAGACGCTGATAATCAGAGACGCTGATAGCCAGAGACACTGATAGCCAGAGACGCTGATAGCCAGAGACACTGATAGTCAGAGACGCTGATAGTCAGAGACGCTGATAGCCAGAGACGCTGATAGACAGAGACGCTGATAATCAGAGACTCTGATAGCCAGAGACGCTGATAGACAGAGACGCTGATAGCCAGAGACGCTGATAGCCAGAGACACTGATAGTCAGAGACGCTGATAGCCAGAGACGGCTGACAGTCAGAGACGCTGATAGCCAGAGATGCTGATAGCCAGAGACACTGATAGTCAGAGACGCTCATAGCCAGAGACGCTGATAGCCAGAGACACTGATAGTCAGAGACGCTGATAGCCAGAGACGGCTGACAGCCAGAGACGGCTGACAGTCAGAGACGCTGATAGACAGAGACGCTGATAGCCAGAGACGCTGATAGCCAGAGACGCTGATAGCCAGAGACACTGATAGCCAGAGACGCTGATAGTGATGATAGCCAGAGACACTGATAGTGCTGATAGCCAGAGACACTGATAGTGCTGATAGCCAGAGACACTGATAGTCAGAGACACCGATAGTCAGAGACACTGATTGTGCTGATAGCCAGAGACACTGATAGTGCTGATAGCCAGAGACACTGATAGTGCTGATAGCCAGAGACACTGATAGTCAGAGACGCTGATAGACAGAGACGCTGATTGTGCTTATAGTCAGAGACGCTGATAGACAGAGACGCTGATTGTGCTTATAGTCAGGGACGCTGATAGTCAGAGACGCTGATAGTCAGAGACGCTGATTGTGCTTATAGTCAGAGACGCTGATAGACAGAGACGCTGATTGTGCTTATAGTCAGAGACGCTGATAGTCAGAGACGCTGATAGACAGGGACGCTGATAGTCAGGGACGCTGATAGTCAGAGACGCTGATAGTCAGAGACGCTGACAGTCAGAGACGCTGATAGTCAGAGACGCTGACAGTCAGAGACGCTGATAGTGCTGATAGTCAGGGACGCTGATAGTCAGGGACGCTGATAGTCAGAGACGCTGATAGTCAGAGACGCTGATAGTCAGAGACGCTGATAGACAGAGACGCTGATTGTCAGAGACGCTGATAGCCAGGGACGCTGATAGCCAGAGACGCTGATAGACAGAGACGCTGATAGTCAGAGACGCTGATAGCCAGAGACGCTGATAGTCAGAGACGCTGATAGACAGAGACGCTGATAGCCAGAGACGCTGATAGACAGAGACGCTGATAGTCAGAGACGCTGATAGACAGAGACGCTGATAGTCAGAGACGCTGATAGCCAGAGACGCTGATAGTCAGAGACGCTGATAGCCAGAGACGCTGATAGCCAGAGACGCTGATAGTCAGAGACGCTGATAGCCAGAGACGCTGATAGTCAGAGACGCTGAAAGCCAGAGACGCTGATAGCCAGAGACGCTGATAGTCAGAGACGCTGATAGTCAGAGACGCTGATAGCCAGAGACGCTGATAGTCAGAGACGCTGATAGTCAGAGACGCTGATAGCCAGAGACGCTGATAGTCAGAGACGCTGATAGTCAGAGACGCTGAAAGCCAGAGACGCTGATAGCCAGAGACGCTGATAGCCAGAGACGCTGATAGTCAGAGACGCTGATAGTCAGAGACGCTGATAGCCAGAGACGCTGATAGTCAGAGACGCTGATAGTCAGAGACGCTGATAGCCAGAGACGCTGATAGTCAGAGACGCTGATAGTCAGAGACGCTGAAAGCCAGAGACGCTGATAGCCAGAGACGCTGATAGCCAGAGATGCTGAATGTCACGGTGGGTTTGGGGGCTATGAGCAAAAATCAGAACAGTGTACATCACACCGGAAGTGAACGCATCACAAATGGCAGCCTATCTTCTATTTCTCTGGTCAAAAGTAGTGCACTACATAGGGAATAAGGTGCCATTTGGGAAAGGAGAGTTAGTGTCTTTTGATGAGATTAACAACCCCCTGGTTTAATTAACTTCACTACTAAAGTGGGGAGAAAGGGGGCAGAGCAGCTACCTACTGCTGTGTACTCATCACACACACACGCACACATGCCCACACGCGGACACACACACACACACACACTCTCATCATCTTCGGGTGATGGCACCCAGAAGCTTTTTTGATACATCACCACATTACCCATCATCATAGTTATTAAAGTTTCTCTCCAAAATAGCCACATCTGCTCTGATGCAGCGGTAGGAGGTGTTGGAGCATTAATGAGAAGGTGTGTGTGTGTGTGTGTGTGTGTGTGTGTGTGTGTGTGTGTGTGTGTGTGTGTGTGTGTGTGTGTGTGTGTGTGTGTGTGTGTGTGTGTGTGTGTGTGTGTGTGTGTGTGTGTGTGTGTGTCCACCTCCTGCGCGTGTGGCTACGTACTTACGTACATGTCTGTCTGAGTGTCCCAACGTACTGGCCTACATGCAAGTGTGTGTGTTTGTGTGTGTGTGTGTGTCTGTGTCTGTGTGTGTGTGTGTGTGATTCGAAAAGCCCATATGCTGTTTCCTGTCTTCCCCTGAAGCTGGCTGTGTATTGGTTAGACCATTAATGATCCATCTAGGGAACGCCGGTATCTACATCATTTATCAACTGTACGATTTATCAGCCGCAACATTAACTGGTTGAGAAGCAGAGGACGCGTTAGTGGTTGTTTTATGGGATGTATTTGAATGTCAATCCCCTTGTGATGTATTTCTCCGTCATCCACTTGGAATGTTTTATGTTATTATGTTAACTGTGTTAGACCATGCTAAAAGAAGATGTAAGAAACCCCATGTTGAAGAAACCCCATGTTGAAGAAATCCCATATTGAAGAAACCCCATGTTGAAGAAACCCCATGTTGAAGAAACCCCATGTTGAAGAAACCCCATGTTGAAGAAATCCCATGTTGAAGAAACCCCATGTTGAAGAAACCCCATGTTGAAGAAATCCCATGTTGAAGAAATCCCATGTTGAAGAAACCCCATGTTGAAGAAACCCCATGTTGAAGAAACCCCATGTTGAAGAAACCCCATGTTGAAGAAACCCCATGTTGAAGAAACCCCATGTTGAAGAAACCCCATGTTGAAGAAACCCCATGTTGAAGAAACCCCATGTTGAAGAAACCCCATGTTGAAGAAACCCCATGTTGAAGAAACCCCATGTTGAAGAAACCCCATGTTGAAGAAACCCCATGTTGAAGAAACCCCATGTTGAAGAAACCCCATGTTGAAGAAACCCCATGTTGAAGAAATCAATCAATCAAATGTTTTTATAAAGCCCTTCTTACAACAGCTGATGTCACAAAGTGCTGTACAGAAACCCAACCTAAAACCCAAAACAGCAAGCAATACAGGTGTAGAAGCACGGTGGCTAGGAAAAACTCCCTAGAAGGGCCTGAACCTAGGAAGAAACCTAGAGGGGAACCAGGCTATAAGGGGTGGCCAGTCCTCTTCTGGCTGTGCCGGGTGGCGATTATAACAGAACGTGGCCAAGATGTTCAAATGTTCATAGATGACCAGCAGGGTCAAATAATAATCATCACAGTGGTTGTAGAGGGTGCAACAGGTCAGCACCTCAGGAGTAAATGTAAAACCCCTTGCAGATGGCCACCCGCATCTTTCAGCATGTTTTTACAAAAATATAGATTCAATGTTCTCCGCAAGGACATATACAGGATACTACCCTCCACAACACTATGTCACCAGGACATATACAGGATACTATCCTCTACAACACTATGTCACCAGGACATATACAGGATACTACCCTCTACAACACTATGTCACCAGGACATATACAGGATACTACCCTCTACAACACTATGTCACCAGGACATATACAAGATACTAGCCTCTACAACACTATGTCACCAGGACATATACAGGATACTAGCCTCTACAACATAACCTTCACTATGTCACCAGGACATATACAGGATACTACCCTCTACAACACTATGTCACCAGGACATATACAGGATACTACCCTCTACAACACTATGTCACCAGGACATATACAGGATACTACCCTCCACAACACTATGTCACCAGGACATATACAGGATACTACCCTCTACAACACTATGTCACCAGGACATATACAGGATACTACCCTCTACAACACTATGTCACCAGGACATATACAGGATACTACCCTCCAAAACACTATGTCACCAGGACATATACAGGATACTACCCTCTACAACACTATGTCACCAGGACATATACAGGATACTACCCTCTACAACACTATGTCACCAGGACATATACAGGATACTACCCTCTACAACACTATGTCACCAGGACATATACAGGATATTACCCTCTACAACACTATGTCACCAGGACATATACAAGATACTAGCCTTCACAACACTATGTCACCAGGACATATACAGGATACTACCCTCCACAACACAATGTCACCAGGACATATACAGGATACTACCCTCCACAACACTATGTCACCAGGACATATACAGGATACTACCCTCCACAACACTATGTCACCAGGACATATACAGGATACTACCCTCCACAACACAATGTCACCAGGACATATACAGGATACTACCCTCTACAACACTATGTCACCAGGACATATACAGGACACTACCCTCTACAACACTATGTCACCAGGACATATACAGGACACTACCCTCTACAACACTATGTCACCAGGACATATACAGGATACTAGCCTCTACAACACTATGTCACCAGGACATATACAGGATACTACCCTCCACAACACTATGTCACCAGGACATATACAGGATACTACCCTCTACAACACTATGTCACCAGGACATATACAGGATACTACCCTCCACAACATAACCTTCACTATGTCACCAGGACGTACAGTTGAAGTCGGAAATTTACATACACTTAGGTTGGAGTCATTAAAACTTGTTTTTCACACAGTCAAGGTATTGGAGTGGCCATCACAAAGCCCTAACCTCAATCCTATAGAAAGTTTGTGGGCAGAACTGATAAAGTGTGTGCGAGCAAGGAGGCCTACAAACCTGACTCAGTTACACCAGCTCTGTCAGGAGGAATGAGCCAAAGTTCAATCAACTTATAGTGGGAAGCTTGTGGAAGGCTACCTGAAACGTTTGACCCAAGTTAAACCATTTAAAGGCAATGCTACCAAATACTAATTGAGTGTATGGAAACTGACCCACTGGGAATGTGATGAAAGAAATTCAAACTGAAATAAATTACTTTCCCTACTATTATTCTGACATTTCACATTCTTTAAATAAAGTGGTGATCATAACTGACCTAAAACACTGAATATTTAATGGGATTAAATGTCAGGAATTGTGAAAAACTTGAGTTTAAATGTATTTGGCTACGGTGTATGTAAACTTCAGACTTAAACTGTATACACAGGATGCTACCCTCCACAACATAACCTTCACTCCAAATCAAAACTCCAACCTACAAACCCGATTTGGGACAAAATTACCTGGAAGGATTCCTACTACCAAGATTCTTATTTCCAAGGTCTATACAGCAAATGCTCTGGGCAAACCAACGACCAGCAAAAGAAGAACAAGAAGCGTGAAAACATCATCCAACCTGGAACTGAGAGATGTTTAGTCTGAAGCTACTTTTAATGCCAAGAAGAAAAATAAATTACATATTGTACTTTATTAGCACGGAATGCTAAGTTAAGGCTACCAAGTTTGCTAGGACTGAACAGATCCAGCTGCAACTTCAATTAGCACTGAAGTGTGAAGTGAGAGGTGTCAAAGCCCTTGAGCCCAACAATGGCAGAAGAGTTTTCCAGCCTCCCCCAACCAAATTCATAGGCCTTTGAAGCCCCCTCCCTCTGTGTAGAGTTCATTACAACATAGTAGCCCCTGGATTCATCTCTATTTTGAAATCAGATATACAGCCAGGATACTCCAACTGTAAATGACCTCAATAAGAAACGATATTGTTGCTTTGATCGCATCAGAAGATATCCTCCTCGCCATCTCCAAATTACAACAGCCACAGGACAACTTTGTTTGAATGTCGTAAAGGACCATCCGCCGAAACTAGAGATATAGCTAGCTAACGACCCTGCTTTTCCACGTTGAAAGACAGGGTGGACAGAGATATAGCTAGCTAACGACCTCCTGTTGGTGCGAGTTACTCTGAACTTACAATGGCTGACCCCAAGTCGTTATATATTTTTTCTTGTGCTTAATGCTATTTATCCCACGACTCCTATGTGCTTTGTTGACTATGAACGTTCTTGTTTACCCAACCGTGGGACAGACTATGTTTGTTCCCACACTCGGGACTCTGACTCTCTATTAGTTACACGGGCTGTTGGCCTCCCATTCTATTCTACCGGTTTTATATTCATGTTACCTGATTAAATTGCTCTATAATAGGATATTGTTGTCATCTATTGCACATTGCTTGCTGTTTGGGGTTTTAGGCTGGGTTTCTGTACAGCACTTTGAGATATCAGCTGATGTAAGAACGGCTATATAAATACCTTCGATTTGATTCAAATGTCATAAGTAAGCATTTCACTGTAATGGCGCTTGTGACCAATAAAATTTGATTTGATTTGAAATCAGGACTGCGGAGCTCTCCCTGTCCTCCCCCGTGCCTTGATTATATTACTGTTGATGGTATGTGGAAATGTGCATGCACACCCTGGCCCACCTACTGTTGCTAGCCCCAATTCTGACTTGTGCTCTGATATCTGCTTCACTGATTTCTGCTCTCATAAAAGCCGGTGTTTTCTGCACGTTAACACTAGAAGCTTATTACCTAATTGAAAGTGTGGGTTCACAGCGCCAATCCAGATGTGTTGGTCATTACTGAGACTGGTTAAGGAAGATTGTTTTGAACACTGTTAAACCTTTCTGGTTATAACCTTTTTCGGCAGGACAGATCTTCCAAAGGTGGTGGAGTGGCAATCTTTACCAAGGATCACCGTCAGTGCTCAGTTGTCTCCACCAAGTCTGTCCCCAAACAATTTGATTTGCTAGTTTTAAGCATTAAACTTTCCAAATAACTATTTTTTGACTGTTGCTGGATTTTGTCATTCATCATCAGCACTGGCCTGTACCCGACCTGCCATAAACTCTCTCCTGGCCCCTTACACTATTATTATTATATTATTATTATTATTATTATTATTATTATTATTATTATTATTATTACACTCTGAATTTGTCCTGCTAGGCGACCTAAACTGGGACATGCTTAAACCACCTGACCAAGTCCTAAAACAATGGGACTCCCTAAATCTTTCTCAGATTGTTACCAATCCCACAAGATATGACTCCAAACACCCAGAAAAGGCTACTCTCCTTGATGTTATCATCATCACAAATAATCCTGATAGGTGTCAGTCTGGTGTTTTCTGTAATAATTTTAAGCTGTAAAACAGTGATCACTATGTTCGTAATGGTTGCTCAATGAAACGACCTGTCCTGATTTGTCATAGACTCTTGCTAAAAAGCTTTAATGAGCAAGCCTTCCTTCATGACCTGGCCTCTGTAAACTTGATCCCCTCTGTCAAAGACGCTTGGACCTTCTTTTTTAATCGTTACTGTGGTATTGTTAACAAACACGCCCCAATAAAGAAAATTAGAATTTCAAACAGGTTCAGCCCCTGGTTCGACCGTGATCTGGCAGAGTTTTACTCCACCTCGAATTGCATTTTTTCGAAATATCGTCACACGCACACACAGGCTGACTGGCTCTCGTTCAGGCAAATGAGAATTAAGTGCACTCAGGCTATCCGGCCAAAGTTAAGTTACTTTAAGGAGCAGTTCTCTGTCTGTACCCTGTTTATCAAGTGTTGAAAAAAGATGTAAATAATCAACTCACTGGCTTTCTTGATGTCTGTATTCTTGATGTAGTATTCTCTCTGGTATGCAGTCTGGTTTCCGGTCAGGTTATGGATGTGTCACTGCAACCTTAAAGGTCCTCAATGATGTCACCATTGCCCTTGAGTCTAAGCAATGTTGTGCTGCTATTTTTATTAACTGCCAAAGCTTTTTACACAGTAGACCATTACATTCTTGTGGGCCGGCTAAGGAGTATTGGTGTCTCTGAGCGGTCTTTGGCCTGGTTTGCTAATTACCTCTCTCAGAGTGCAGTGTATAAAGTCAGAACAGCTGCTGTCTCAGACGCTGCCTGTCACCAAGGGAGTACCCCAAGGCTCGATCCTAGGCCCCACGCTCTTCTCAATTTACAGCAACATAGCTCAGGCAGTAGGAAGCTCTCACATCCATTTATATGCAGATTATACAGTCTTATACTCAGCTGGCCCTTCCCCGGATTGTGTGTTAAATGCTCTACTACAAATCTTTCTTAGTGTCCAACAAGGTCTCTGCCCTTAACCTTGTTCTGAAAACTTCCAAAACAAAGGTTATGGTTTGGTTTGGTTTGGTAAGAGGAATGCCCCTCTTCCCACCGTTGTGATAACTAAATCCGAGGGTTTAGAGCTTGAGGTACTCACCTCATACAAGTACTTGGGAGTATGGCTAGACGGTACACTGTCCTTCTCTCACACATATCAAAGCTGCAGACTAAGGTTACATCCTGACTTGGTTTCCTCTATCATAATCGCTCATCTTTCACCCAAGCTGCCAAACTTACCCTGATTCAGATGACCATCCTACCCACTACTCGAATACGGACACGTAATTTACACATGATCAAGTAAATGTATAGATCTGCAAGTAAAGGTGCTCTCCAGCTGCTAGATGTACTTTAAAATTAATTGTATCTTGTTAATTGTTAACTATATTTCACCTTTTAACCTTATAGAGAAACTTAGTTTTGCACTAGTCTAATAGAAAAACTTGAAATTGTGTGAAGAAAATCACCAGTAGCAGCTTCTCAGTAGCAGCTTCTCACAACAATAACATCTCCTATTATTTATAAACCCAAAAGATAAAACAACAACAAGATCTCTTCTCTGTTATTAATGGCTGCAATATGTAACTTTTGGGAGCAATTGACCAAATTTGCATAGAAATGTGAGTTATAGATCTGTCATTCTCTGTAACGGTTCTCTTGTGGTGAAGGAGAGTCGGACCAAAATGCAGCGTGATGATGATTCATGATATTTTAATGAAGGAAAAAACTATACATGCAGAAACTACAAAATAATGAAATGTGAAAACCGAAACAGCCCTATCTGGTGCAAACACAAAGACAGGAACAATCACCCACAAAACACTCAAAGAATAGGGCTGCCTAAATATGGTTCCCAATCAGAAACAACGATACACACCTGCCTCTGATTGAGAACCACTCCAGACAGCCATAGACTTAACTAGATAACCCCACTAAGCCACACACCCAATACCTAACAAAACCCCAAGACAAAACACAATACAATAAACCCATGTCAAACCCTGGCCTGACCAAATAAATGAAGACAAACACAATATATTACGACCAGGGCGTGACATTCTCATTGAAAGCAAGTCTAAGAAGAGGTTGATCTGTTCTATGTGTTACTTCTATGCTTCCTAAGTTAAATGTTTTGTCTTTTACTTTTTTTTTTTTTTACACCAGCTCCAAACAACTGAAAATACAATATTTATAATATGTATTATATTTATTAATATGGAAAATAGATTTCAGTGTTTTTTAGATGATACAATGGTCCTCTACACTATACTTGCTTGTTTTGTCACATAAACGGAAAATAAGGCAAATGATTAGAATTTTTGCAACCAGGATATGGCAGAGTGATTTATGCATAGTTCATCTTGAATGATTTATAAACTAGTTACACAGTCAAGAAAACAGTCAATTCTGTGAGTAGAACAGAAGTTATGAGCGTAAACATATTATTTTTCATGTTGTTTTCTTGTATTTTATCTTAAATTATTAATTGAATCAAAAAATACTTATCAACTCTTTATCTTTTGTTTTTTTCCCCCAGATAACTGAGTCAGGCAAGGAGACGTTACCAACATGGCTGCACTGGGACTGGGAGAGAAACGTCCTACAGGGTCTACCACTGGGTGAGGACAAGGGTGTCCACTATATCTCCGTCTCCGCATCCAATGGCAGCCAGGATATCTTCTCCATCGAGGTGCACCCAGAGGAACACGCTGACACTGACCCGATCCAGGTAGCCATCCAGTCGGCGTCCAACAACTCCAACAACGAGGTAGAGCCATTCGTCTGTGGCAACGAGGAGCCGGTGACGGTGCTCACAGTGATTCTGGATGCCGACCTGACCAAGATGAGCTCCAGACAGAGGGTGGAGCTGCTGGGCAAGATGAAGAAGTTCTCTGGCGTGGCGCTGCAGCACATGAAGATACTTCCCGTGGTCAACAACAGATTGTTCGATATGTCCGCCTTCATGGCCGGACCAGGAAATGCCAAAAAGGTGGTTGAGAACGGAGCCCTGTTATCCTGGAAGCTGGGCTGTTCCCTGGACCAGAGTAACGTCCCTAATATTGGTAGCGTCCAGGCGCCGGCTAAAGCAGGCACTATGTCGGCTCAGTTGGGATATCCGGTCGTCGGTTGGCACATCGCCAACAAGAAGCCTCATATCCCCAAACGGGTGAGGCGCCAGCTCAACAATACCCCTACTCCTGTTCTAGCTCTGCTTCCCCCAACATCTGTCGTCGAGCCCCCCGTTCGCATTGTTCCCACCCTATCGTCACCTGCCATTGCTGCCCCCACAGACAGCTCTGCCCCACCCATGAGAGGGCCTGTGCCCTTGCCCATGAAGCCCACGATCCGTGTCAGAGACTCTTATTCCCACACTCCCACTCAGGGTGCACCCCTGCCAACCAGAGTGATGGAGTCCACTAGTACCATCTCCATTGAACCCACCATGACCAGGCATACTGTTGTGGAATCCACGCCGACACTCCCTCCACCCACCACAGTCGCCACCAGAAAGCCAACCAAGAAACCAAAGAGACCGAAGACCACTCCGATGCCAAGGGAGCCCAAGACCACCACAGCCAAACCAGCCAGGCGCACTACCCCGTCGTCCATCGTGCCTGACCCAAGAAACGAGAAACCAGATCTCCGCAACCCCATCGATCAGGTCAATGCCTTCGTGGGCACATATTTTGAAGTGAAAATCCCATCCGATACTTTCTTTGACAAGGAGGACGGTACGACAGACAAGTTGAGGTTGACATTGAGGATGAACCACAACGAAGTGGTCGGAGATGATTCCTGGATACAGTTTAATAGCACAAGTCAGCTGCTGTATGGTCTACCTGACTCGAACCACATCGGGAAGCACGAGTACTTCATGCAGGCCACCGATAAGGGCGGTCTGAATGCAATCGATGCCTTTGAGGTCCGTGTGAACCGCTGGGCTCCCAACGATAAGTCTCCGGTCTTGTTCCAGGCTCGCTTCCACGGGGAACCTCACCAGGTGACCAACGACATCCACAAGAAGATTTTGCTCATCAAGAAACTGGCGTACTCGTTCGGGGACCGCAACAGCAGCACGGTCACCCTGAGAAACATCACCAAGGGATCCATAATGGTGGAGTGGACCAACAACAGCCTCCAGCAGAACCCCTGTCCCAAGGAGAAGATCCAGACCATGTCCAGGAGGATCTCTAACGCCCAGGGAAGGCCCTCCCAGACATTCATCTCCACCATGGAGCCTGAATTCAAACCCATCGACATCAAGGTCAAAGGGACAGCCGCCTGCCGGAACTACATGTTCGTGCCGCCGAGTGAAATCACCATTCCTTTACCCCCGGCCGTCACCCCGGCGCTCGGCGCCGGACGCCAGAGCACGGACGACGTCTACCTTCACACGGTCATCCCTGCGGTAGTGGTGGCGGCCATCTTGCTGATCGCCGGCATCATCGCCATGATCTGCTACCGTAAAAAGCGCAAAGGAAAGCTGACCATCGAGGACCAGGCTACCTTCATCAAGAAGGGGGTACCCATCATCTTCGCAGACGAGCTTGACGACTCCAAACCCCCTCCGTCCTCCTCCATGCCGCTCATCCTGCAGGAGGAGAAACCCCCACTGCCCCCGCCTGAGTACCCCAACATGACCAGTCCAGAGACCACCCCCCTGAACCAGGACCTTCTGGGGGAGTACACGGCTCTGAGGGATGAGGATCCCAATGCCCCTCCCTACCAGCCTCCACCCCCTTTCACTGTCCCCATGGAAGGTAAAGGCTCTCGTCCAAAGAACATGACCCCCTACAGATCCCCACCACCTTACGTGCCACCCTAAGGTTAGCTGGCTCCTCCAGAGGAGGAGAGGGGCAGCAGGGGGGACTTGTAACCGTCTCACACCAGTGTTGTCTGTTTGGAAATAAGGGGTGGGAGGAGGTGGGTAGAGGCTCTGCAAAGTGGCAATGAACTTCGGACATTTTGGGTTGGGAGGGTTTTGGGCTGATCTGATCAAGGCTGAGTTAAAGTTGAACGATGGGAGGGAGGGAGAACTAGGTGGTAGCCTCGGCAACAATAGCCACAACAATGACACTATTCAGTCTCTCGTCATCTCATTGGTTACAGCTGAACAGCTGAGAAGACACGCCCCTCCTGTCCCAGCAGCTTTTTTCTCCATTTGAAACTAAATGGCCTTTTGTTTTATTTTGTGTCTTTTGGTTCTGGTTTTCTTCAGTTTTTGACTTGACTGTAAGATCAAACTACTTGCCTTTTTTTTAATCTTCTTTTATCTTGAATAATACAAGAGGACAATAAACAAACACACTGCAGGCAAAAGGGTTTTTAATGATGAGATAGAGAGTTCTGTGAATGAAAACAAACACAACATAATCATGTTGATCTGGGACAGCCAACCCTGCAGACAGTTAAACACAGTGGTTGATTGATGTGGCGGCGGCTGTTTGGATTCAATAAGGTTTGCCTTTTAACACAAATTGTATGTTTTTACCCTTATTCACACAATGTCTAGTCAAGATGAGCATAACAAGGGTAGCCTAAAAGAATAATTAGAAATTAGTATAAAAACATTTTTTTTTTTTTACTTTATATTTTTAAGGTTAGATTAGATTAGATAGGATTGTTTTGGTGGTGGAGCAGATCTCCTGACTGAAATAGCCTGCAGGATCTCTTTTTCCCCCAATCAGAAAGGAACGGTACACCTAGTAGGTAGGCCTAGTCAGGGTTAGTGAACGTTAACATGGAAGGCAATGACAACCAGATGGTTACCCTGGCCTGGTTATTACCAGATGGTTACCCTGGCCTGGTTATTACCAGATGGTTACCCTGGCCTGGTTATTATCAGATGGTTACCCTGGCCTGGTTATTACCAGATGGTTACCCTGGCCTGGTTATTACCAGATGGTTACCCTGGCCTGGTTATTATCAGATGGTTACCCTGGCCTGGTTATTACCAGATGGTTACCCTGGCCTGGTTATTACCAGATGGTTACCCTGGCCTGGTTATTACCAGATGGGTACCCTGGCCTGGTTATTACCAGATGGGTACCCTGGCCTGGTTATGATCAGATTTCTTGTTTTTACTTTGCCTGAGTTTCCCAAAGCCACCCAAAATCATTCAAGAGAGAAATATAACACAATTACAATGCCCCTTTTCACTATTTTTGTTTAAAGTGGGTTAAAATGAGTATCGTGATCCGAATATGATCATAACATTGACCATTTGAATGCCATTTTGCCTTTATGGTGATGCGACAAGTGTCTTCTGTAAATAACGATGGATCGGCCTGTGTTTATTTTTTGTCCCCTAAAAAAACCAACGTTTTGTGTAAATCAGATATGGAAAAAGCCTCCTGCAGTTTATTTTAGACGAGGGGTCATTTATTTTTTTATGTAGTAATGATGCTCTTGTTTTCACAGTTTATGCGGTAAAAACAGTTTTTAGGGCCGTTGAGAATGTCCTGAATGGGACACAACATGTATTCACAACTCAAAGGTCATTGTTGAGAGTTAGAGAGAGAGAAAGAAATAAATGGGAATATCCCAATAACAAGAAAAAAATGGTTGATTTAAAATCTCTATCTAATTTTTTTACAACGTTTTTTGATACAGCATCAAATTGTAAAAACAAAAAATATAAAATACATGAATAGTGTACTGCAATTTGTAAAATCTTAGAGTAGAGAATTGATTCCTTATTATATACCTTTTCTCATTGGTCACCTATTTCAAATTATTTTTTTATTTTTTTATTTAGCCATATTGTCGAATTGAAATGTACCTCCTGTTATACAGTCGGAATGACCCATTTTATGTCATCACACATTTTATTTAATGTTCAGATTCTTCACTAACGACTTTGAAAGTGACCCTTTGCAATAATGTAAGGTGGTGGTGGTGGTGGTGAGTGGTCAATGCAGGTTAGATGAGTGATGATGTACTACACGCATAATGATGATGTGCACGCATAATGATGATGTGCACGCATAATGATGTTGATGATGTACACGCATAATGATGATGATGATGTACACGCATAATTTTGATGATGATGATGTGCACGCATAATCAGTGATGATGTACACGCATAATGATGATGATGATGATGTACACGCATAATGATGATGATGTACCTACATAGTTTGTTTTCGCCCAGATACAAAGTGTTGCATTTTTGAGTGTCCATTTATTATGGAAGCCGACCTCTGTCTCTATATCCAGATAATTCTCCCTTCTTCACACGTTTGAAATTCTAATCCAACAAGCTCCCATAGTATTGGAATGAATGAATCATCAGTATATATATATATATAACAGAGTGGACTATGGTGGTATATCTCGCTTGGTATGTTGCCATACATTATAATATAGAGATTTATTTTGTATTGATGAGCTTCGGTTATAATTGGTTTTCTAATGCTTCCCCATATAGATGAGTCAGTATGTGTACGTCCGTAGAGGTTTCATTAAGGAGTGTATCCCATCTCTCTAATCTGTCAGCCATTTTGAGACTCCCCAATTCCTGGCACAATAACCGGCTCGTAATTCTTTCTCCTTGAACTAAAACTGATGACCCATTGTGATCTGAATCTGATGTTTGTAGACGTCCTTTCAGCTCAATGCCTCCATCACACTCACCGCCATGAAATACAGACGGAGTTTATTGTTTATATGTAAAGAACTTGCCCCCCTCTGCGTCCACACATCATGTCGCCACTTCAGCTCTATTGATTTCAGGACGAGGAACAAACTGCAATAAGAGTCCTAGATGGTTTATCCCAACAGGGTTGTTAGTTAGTCAAATGAGAAATATATAGTTACTTATGACAGTTTACTGAGATTGATGAAGATTTGATCCACGTTTGAGGTGAGATTCATAGAACGATAGGGAAGTAGAAGTACAAGCACAGGTTTTTTTTTTTGTGGTTGGTTTGCGTATATTTTAAGTGGCGTAATCATTTCAGCGTTAAGCTCAATTCATTCATTAGGCGAAGAATCGAGTTACATCCTAATCTAAGATGTGTTAAAATCGTACATGACGTGAGTGAAAGTTTTAGTGACGTGCGTTTCTCAAATTCGGATTTATTACGGAGAAGAATCCAAAAACGATGCAAAAAAAATATTAAAAAATATGTAATAGCAGTCATTCATTTGTAACTGATTCAATCAAATGCCTTGTTGACAGAATATCTGATCTGTTGGGCTTCATTTCAAGTTACATTTCAGCGTTACATTTCAGATATTAGCAAAACGGTTATTGCGAAAGATATGGAATCAACAACAAAACACATTCTTCTATTCTTTTAGAACACGATAGCTGTCCTGAAGGATAAACATTCAGGTGGAGCAACCTTTACGTTTTGGACGAGTTTGCCCTCCGTCTCATTTAGCGTTTCTGTGTTGTTCATTTTATTTTATTAGATTTCCTTCTTTTTTTTTTGCCCGTTTGAAACGTAGAGATTGGTGTGTGTGTGTGTGTGTCAAATCCAAATCAGCCTTAGAAATGAATTTCTTCATATGCAGCAGGAAGGACTGACTGAAAGCCTCCTGACAGCCCCCTTCAAGGTGCATATATTTTAGTATATTATTTTGTTCGCTATAGAGAATGTTTTATTTTTTTTTTCATTTCGTTTTTTACATTCATGAGTGAATTAGTACTTACAATTGGAATATTGATGATAGTAACAATAGTGATAGTGATGATTATAATATTTACTATAATAATATGGTTATCACAATGGTTTCAGGGGGACATTATACACTGTTTGTCCTTCATTTGTGTCAGTTTTTTAATTGAAATACCTGTTTCACCCACCGCGTTCCCAATAAAAATGGGACTCCTCTGGTTCGCAAACAAAATGGTTGCCAAAGTACAGCGCAGTGAAAGTTATTTGGCTTTGTCTTAACACATTGCACGTATCAGGCAGACGTTCAGTCGACATGCTAAAACACATGACAAAGAGCTAGCCTCTCTGAAAGCTACCCCAGGGGGAAGAAGGGAGGGAGGGAGGAATTAGAGGGATGATACCCCAGGGGGAAGAAGGGAGGACTTAGAGGGATGATACCCCAGGGGGAAGAAGGGAGGAATTAGAGGGGTGATACCCCAGGGGGAAGGAGGGAGGAATTAGAGGGATGATACCCCAGGGGGAAGGAGGGAGGAATTAGAGGGATGATACCCCATGGGGAAGAAGGGGGGAATTAGAGGGATGATAACCCATGGGGAAGAAGGGGGAATTAGAGGGGATGACCCCATGGGGAAGAAGGGAGGAATTAGAGGGATGGTACCCCAGGGGGAAGAGGGAGGAATTAGGGATGGAGGGGGAAGAGGGAGGAATTAGAGGGATGATACCCCCAGGGGGAGGGGAAAGGGAGGAATTAGAGGGATGATACCCCAGGGGAAGAAGGGAGGAATTAGAGGGGGAAGGGGGAAGGAGGGAGGAATTAGAGGGATGATACCCCAGGGGAAGAAGGGGGAATTAGAGGGATGATACCCCATGGGGAAGAAGGGAGGAATTAGAGGGATGGGGGAAGGGAGGGAGGGATGATACCCCAGGGGGAAGAAGGGAGGAATTAGAGGGATGATACCCCAGGGGGAAGAAAGGGAGGAATTAGAGGGGGATGGTACCCCAGGGGGAAGAAGGGAGGAATTAGAGGAATTAGGGGATGATACCCCAGGGGGAAGAAGGGAGGAATTAGAGGGATGATACCCCAGGGGGAAGGAGAATGGGGAAAAGGGAGGGAGGAACCCCAGGGGGAAGAAGGGGGATGATACCCCAGGGGGAAGAAGGGAGGAATTAGAGGGATGATACCCCATTGGGGAAGAAGGGAGGAATTAGAGGGATACCCAGGGGGAAGAAGGGAGGAATTAGAGGGATGATACCCCAGGGGAAGAAGGGAGGAATTAGAGGGATGATACCCCAGGGGGAAGAAGGGAGGAATTAGAGGGATGATACCCCAGGGGGAAGAAGGGTGGAATTAGAGGGATGGTACCCCATGGGGAAGAAGGGAGGAATTAGAGGGATGGTACCCCAGGGGGAAGAAGGGAGGAATTAGAGGGATGATACCCCAGGGGGAAGAAGGGAGGAATTAGAGGGATGATACCCCAGGGGGAAGAAGGGAGGAATTAGAGGGATGATAAATAGACTGAGAAAATGCAGATTGAAGGAAATGGTTTTCCATCTGGAGCGGTTGGGAAAAGCCTGGCAATTGTCCTTGACCACAGGGAACTTCCAACCTAGAAAAGAGGGTTGTACACATGTATGAATGCTTGAGTAAACAATGCATGGTGAAAAAATGCATTTCTCTTCTCCTGTGTTGAAATAACATTGTTTTATTTATGCCACTAGACACTGTACGTTGAAATCGTGTATTAAAAAAACAGTGTTTTCACCCAACTATTGTTGTGACCTCTTATTGGTTGTTTGGTCATCTACCAATGGGAGTGTTTTATCCTTGACGGACATTTTATTTGTACCAGAAAGCCAAAAATAAAATAAAAAGGTTTCTCAACTGCAACTACAAGCGTGTCATCATTACTCAGCTCTATCTGTCCAGTATCCTTGTGATAGCAGAGAGCATTGCTTTTGTGTTCTCGGTAGCCTTCAATGAACTTAGACCCATATTGAACCCAAAGACACTGAGTAAGAGCAGCATTTCATATCTCTTTTCGTCACATATATCCCTCAAGCTACTTTACATGGGTCTAAGAAACATGTGTGCTTTCTCTGTAGCTGTGACATTGCAGAGAGGTTTGTGTGGGGAGGGTGACGGTGTCTTTTCAAATGAAGGAATATGAATACTGATAAAATGTTTATCAATCAAATATAAAATGTGCTGTACAGAAACCCAGCCTAAAACCCCAAAAAGCAAGCAATTACAGGTGTAGAAGCACTAAAATATTGCTGATACACGTTCACTAACGGATGGTAAACTTTGACATTGATTTTGACTGTTTGACGACATTGTCTAGCAGCATAGAATGTTTATGTTTTAACAATGTTGTTTGATCTATGACCCTTGTAGTGGTCTCCTATCAACACTTCTATACCCTTGTCGTGGTCTTCTATCAACACTATTCTATACCCTTGTAGTGGTACCCTAACAACACTATTCTATACCCTTGGAGTGGTCTCCTAACAACACTATTCTATACCCTTGTAGTGGTCTCCTATCAACACTATTCTATACCCTTGTAGTGGTCTTCTATCAACACTATTCTATACCCTTGTAGTGGTCTTCTATCAACACTATTCTATACCCTTGTAGTGATGCCCTAACAACACTATTCTATACCCTTGGAGTGGTCTCCTAACAACACGATTCTATACCCTTGTAGTGGTACCCTCACAACACTATTCTATACCCTTGGAGTGGTCTCCTATCAACACAATTCTATACCCTTGTAGTGGTCTTCTATCAACACTATTCTATATCCTTGTAGTGGTCTCCTATCAACACTATTCTATACCCTTGTAGTGGTCTCCTATCAACACTATTCTATACCCTTGTAGTGGTCTTCTATCAACACTATTCTATACCCTTGTAGTGGTCTCCTATCAACACGATTCTATACCCTTGTAGTGGTCTTCTATCAACACGATTCTATACCCTTGTAGTGGTCTTCTATCAACACTATTCTATACCTTTGTAGTGGTCTCCTATCAACACTATTCTATACGCTTGTAGTGGTCTCCTATCAACACTATTCTATACCCTTTTAGTGGTCTCCTATCAACACTATTCTATACCCTTGTAGTGGTCCCCGATCAACACTATTCTATACCCTTGTAGTGGTCTGGACCTTTTTTGGAACACCATTATTTTGGTCTTACTGAGATTTACTGTCAGGGCCCAGGTCTGACAGAATCTGTGCAGAAGATCTAGGTGCTGCTGTAGGCCCTCCATGGTTGGTGACAGAAGCACCAGATCATCAGCAAACAGTAGATGTTTGTCTTCAGATTTTAGTAGGGTGAGGCCGGGTGCTGCAGACTTTTCTAGTGCCCTCGCCAATTCGTTGATATATATGTTGAAGAGGGTGGGGCCTAAGCTGCATCCCTGTCTCACCCTACGACCCTGTGGAAAGAAACGTGTGTTTTTTGCCAATTTTAACCTTTTAACCTCTGGTCTATATATTTGTTGTTTGTGGTCTGTATATTTGATCATTTCATGTAGGATACCATCAACACTACAGGCCTTTTTGGGTTGGAGAGTTTGTATTTTGTCCTGTAGTTCATTCAAGTTCACTCACTCACACACTCTCTCTCTCAATTCAATTTCAATTTAAGGGGCTTTATTGGCATGGGAATCTCTCCTTCTCTTTCTCTCTCTCCCTCCCTCTCTCACTTACTCTCTCTCTCTCTCTCTCTAAATTCAAAGTGCTTTATTGGCATGGGAAACATATGTTTACATTTCCAAATCAAGTGACATGAATAATAAACAAAAGTGAAATTAACAATATAAAATGAACAGTAAACATTATGTTCCCAAAATATCCAATGGAATAGAGACATTTCAAATGTCATATTATGTCTATATACAGTGTTGTAACGATGGTCAAATAGCTCTCTCTAACTCTCTTTCTCTCTCCCCTTCCTCTCTCTCCCCCTCCTCTCTCTCTCTCCCTTCTCCATTTATCTCTCTCGCTCTTTCTCGCTCTCTCTCTCTATCCCCCTCCCTCTCTCAGGGAGAGAGATTTACTGTCAGGACCCAGATCTGAGAATGACAACACCCCCCCCAGCTCTGTCTCACGCTGGGTATGTACATAGTCAATGGAAGGCTTCGAGGGGACTCCTATGGTAGGTACACCTATAGCTCATCTCTTGGCAGTAGTACTGTAGACTACTTTATCACTGACCTCAACCCAGAGTCTCTCAGAGCGTTCACAGTCAGTCCACTGACACCCCTATCAGATCACAGCAAAATCACACTCTAATTGAACAGAGCTTTGCTCAATCATGAGGCACCAAAGCCAAAGGATCTGAATAATATTAAGAAATGCTACAGATGGAAGGAGAGTAATATGGACATCTACCAAAAAACAATTAGGCAACAACAAATTCAATCCCTTTTAGACAACTTCCTGGACAAAATGTTCCACTGTAAAAGTGAAGGTGTAAACTTGGCAGTAGAAAACCTAAACAGTATATCTAACCTCTCAGCTTCCCTATCAGATCTAAAAATCTCAAATAGAAAACCGAAGAAAATGAACAACAATGACAAATGGTTTGATGAAGAATGCAAAAACCTAAGAAAGAAATTGAGAAACCTGTCCAACCAAAAACATGGAGACCCAGAAAACCTGAGTCTTCACCTTCAAAGGGATTTAGCTTAAGCCCCACCCTCTTCAATATATATAATCGAATTGCCGAGGGCACTAGAACAGTCTGCACCACATGGCCTCACTTTACTAGAATCTGAAGTCAAATGTCTACTGTTTGCTGATGATCTGGTGCTTCTGTCACCAACCAAGGAGTGCCTACAGCAGCACCTAGATCTTCTGCACAAATTCTGCCAGACCTGGGCTGTGACAGTACATCTTAGTAAGATCAAAATAATGGTGTTTCTAAAAAGGTCCAGTTGCCAGGATCAGAAATGTAAATTCCATCTCGACACTGTTGCCCTGGAACACACAAACTACTATACATGCCTTGGCCTAAACATCAGCACCACAGGTAACAACCACAAAGCTGTGAACGATCTGAGAGACAAGGCAAGAAGGGCCTTCTATGCCATCAAAGGGATCTGGCTAAAAATACTTGAATCAGTCATAGAGCCCATTGCCCTTTATGGTTGTGAGGTCTGGGGTCAGCTCACCAACCAAGATTTCACGAAATGGGGCAAACACCAAATTGAGACTCTGCATGCAGAATTCTGCAAAAATATCCCCCGTGTACAACGTAGAACACCAAATAATGCATGCAGAGCAAAATTAGGCCGATACCCACTAATTATCAAAATCCAGAAAAGAGACGTTAAATTCTATAACCACCTAAAAGGAAGCGATTCCCAAACCTTCCATAACAAAGCCATCACCTACAGAGAGATGAACCTGGAGAAGAGTCCCCTAAGCAAGCTTGTCCTGGGACTCTGTTCACAAACAGAAACACACCCTACAGAGCCCCAGGACAGCAACACAATTAGACCCAACCAAATCATGAGAAAACAAAAAGATAATTACTTGACACATTGGAAAGAATTAACAAAAAAACAGAGCAAACTAGAATGCTATTTGGCCCTAAACAGAGAGTACACAGTGGCAGAATACCTGACCACTGTGACTGACCCAAATTTAAGGAAAGCTTTGACTATGTACAGACTCAGTGAGCATAGCCTTGCTATTGAGAAAGGCCGCCGTAGACAGACATGGCTCTCTAGAGAAGACAGGCTATGTGCTCACTGCCCACAAATGAGGTGGAAACTGAGTTGCACTTCCTAACCTCCTGCCCAATGTATGACCGTATTAGAGACACATATTCCCTGAAATTGCACAGATCCACACAATTTGAAAACAAATCCTATTCTGATAAACTCCCATATCTACTAGGTGAGATACCACAGTGTGTCATCACAGCAGAAATATTTGTGACCTGTTGCCACGAGAAAAGGGCAACTAGTCAGGAACAAACACCATTGTAAATACAAGGCACTGGTTTCAGTTGATTTTCCATTTGTACTTTAGACCATGGTGCTTGCCGTTACGGAGCTGTGAGGGGAATACACCTCAGTACCTCCAGGCTCTGATCAGGCCCTACACCCAAACAAGGGCACTGTTCATCCACCTCTGGCCTGCTCGCCTCCCTACCACTGAAACATACAGTTCCCGCATCAGCCAGTCAAAAGCCCTCTGGCCCCCAATGGTGGAACAAACTCCCTCACGACGCCAGGACAGCGGAGTGACAGGCCACCTTCCGGAGACACCTGAAACCCCATTCTTCAAGGAATACCTAGGATGGTAGAGTAAGCTCCTTCTCACCCCCTAAAAATATTTAGATGCCCTATTGTAATGGCTTCTCCACTGGATGTCATACCATGTGAATGCCCAATTTGTTTCCTTGGTAGATAATATCTTAAATGACTTATATAATAATAATAATATATGCCATTTAGCCCTGTTTCCTTACAGTAGATAAATTTAAATGTAAATGTACAACCCATATTTATGTTTCTTTATTTTCCCTTTTGTACTTTAACCATTGGTACACCGTTACAACACTGTATATATATACATAATATGACATTTGAAATGTCTTTATTCTTTTGGAACTTCTATGAGTGTAAAGTTTACTGTTCATTTTTGTTTACTTCCCTTTTGGAGATGATCTACTTCACTTGCTTTGACAATGTAAACATATGATTCCCATGCCAATAAAGCCCATTAAATTGAAATTGAATTGAGAGAGAGAGAAAGCGGTGACAGGCCACAGAAATTAGTCACATTGTGTTTGAAAGAGTGAGTGGTAGAACAAAGCTGCTGTTTCCTTGGTAGATAATATCTTCTCCCTGCTGATAATGACTTCTCCCTGCTGTTACCATGTTCTGGTCCCTGTTTCCTTGGTAGATAATATCTTCAAGGTGTCACGCCCTGACAGTAGAGAGCTTTATGTGTCTCTATTTCGGTTTGGTCAGGGTGTGATTTGGGTGGGCATTCTATGTCCCCTTTTCTATGATTTGTATTTCTGTGTGTTTGGCCGGGTGTGGTTCTCAATCAGAGGCAGCTGTCTATCGTTGTCTCTGATTGAGAACCATACTTAGGCAGCCTTTTTCCCACCTGTATTTGTGGGTTGTTGTCCATGTATAGTTGCCTGTGAGCACTACGTTGGCGTCACGGTTTCGTTTTGATGTTTATTGTTTGGTTGGCGACATCTCATAATAAAGAAGCATGTACGCTCACCACGCTACAGCCTCCCCCCTCCCCCCTCCCTCACCACGCTACAGCCTCCCCCCTCCCTCACCACGCTACAGCCTTCCCCTCCCTCACCACGCTACAGCCTCCCCCTCCCTCACCACGCTACAGCCTCCCCCTCCCTCACCACAGCTACAGCCTCCCCCCCCTCACCACGCTACAGTCTCCCCCTCTCTCACCACGCTACAGCCTCCCCCTCCCTCACCACGCTACAGCCTCCCCCTCCCCTCACCACACTACAGCCTCCCCCTCCCTCACCACGCTACAGCCTCCCCCTCCCTCACCACGCTACAGCCTCCCCCTCCCTCACCACGCTACAGCCTCCCCCATCCCTCACCACGCTGCAGCCTCCCCCTCCCTGACCACGCTACAGCCTCCCCCTCCCTCACCACGCTACAGCCTCCCCCTCCCCCTCACCACGCTACAGCCTCCCCCTCCCTCACCACGCTACAGCCTCCCCCTCCCTCACCACGCTACAGCCTCCCCCTCCCTCACCACGCTACAGCCTCCCCCCTCCCTCACCACGCTACAGCCTCCCCCTCCCTCACCACGCTACAGCCTCCCCCTCCCTCACCACGCTACAGCCTCCCTCCCTCCCTCATCACGCTACAGTCCCTCCCTCCCTCACCACGCTACAGCCCCCTCCCTCACCACGCTACAGCCTCCCCCTCCTCACCACGTCACACCCCCTCACCACGCTACAGCCTCCTCCCCTTCCGCACCACGCTACAGCCTCCCCCCCCTCCTCACCATGTCACAGCCCCCCTCATCACCTCACAGCCCCCCTCACCACACTACAGCCCCCTCACCACGCTACAGCCTCCCCCTCCCTCACCACGCTAAAGCCTCCCCCTCCCTCACCACGCTATGGCCTCCCCCTCCTCACCACGCTACGGCCTCCCCCCCCCTCACCACGCTACAGCCTCCCCCCTCCTCACCACGTCACAGCCCCCCCCTCACAGCCCCCTCCCCCCTCACCACGCTGCGCTTTGGGTCCCTGGTTCCACCTTAGACGATCGCGACACAAGGTCTTGACTCCTCCCTGCTGTTACCATGCCCCTCTTCTCCTCCTCCTTCCTCCTCTTAAAATCTAATTTTATTCAGTGGATCTGTCAAGTATAAACACCATGGGACCACGCAGCCGTCATACCGCTCAGGAAGGAGACGCGTTCTGTCTCCTAGAGATGAACGTACATTGGTGTGAAAAGTGCAAATCAATCCCAGAACAACAGCAAAGGACTTTGTGAAGATCCTGGAGGACATGGGTACAAAATTATCTATATCCACAGTAAATCGAGTACTATATCGACATAATCTGAAAGGCCGCTCAAGGAAGCCACTGCTCCAAAACCGCAAATAAAAAAGCCAGACTACGGTTTGCAATGGCACATGGGGACAAAGATCATACTTTTTGGAGAAATGTCCTCTGGACTGATGAAACAAAAATAGAACTGTTTGGCCATAATGACCATCGTTATGTTTCGAGGAAAAAGGGGGAGGCTTGCAATCCGAAGAACACCATCCCAACCGTGAAGCACAGGGGAGGCAGAATCATGTTGCGGGGGTGCTTTGCTGCAGGAGGGACTGGTGCACTTCACAAAATAGATGGCATCATGAGGAAGGAAAACTATGTGGATATATTGAACCAACATCTCAAGACATCAGTCAGGAAGTTAAAGCTTGGTTGTAAATGGGTCTTCCAAATGGACAATGACCCCAAACATACTTCCAAAGTTGTGGCAAAATGGCTTAAGGACAATAAAGTCAAAGTATTTGAGTGGCCATCACAAAGCCCTGACCTCAATCCCTTAGACTGAAAAAGCATAAAGCATGTGTGAGCAAGGAGGCCTACAAACCTGACTCAGTTACACCAGCTCTGTCAGGAGGAATGAGGAATGAGCCAAAATTCACCCAACTTACTGTGGGAAGCTTGTGGAAGGCTACCCAAAATGTTTGACCCAAGTTAAACAATTTAAAGACAATGCTACCAAATATTATTTGAGTGTATGTAAACTTCTGACCCACTGGGAATGTGATGAAAGAAATTAAAGCTGAAATAAATCATTATCTCTACTATTATTCTGACATTTCACATTCTTAAAATAAAGTGGTGATCCTAACTGACCTAAAAACAGGGAATTATTACTAGGATTAAATGTCGGGATTTGTGTAAAACTGAGTTTAAATGTGTTTGGCTAAGGTATGTGTCTGTGTATATATATATATATATATATATATATATATATATATATATATATAAAAGTGGATGGCGATTTGAATGCACAGAAATACCGTGACGAGATCCCGAGTCCCGTTGTCGTCCCATTCATCCAACGCCACCACCTCATGTTTCAGCCTTTTCATGCAAGGCCCCGTATCTCAAGGCCCCGTATCTCAAGGCCCCGTATCTCAAGGCCCCGTATCTCAAGGCCCCGTATCTCAAGGCCCCGTATCTCAAGGCCCCGTATCTCAAGGCCCCGTATCTCAAGGCCCCGTATCTCAAGGCCCCGTATCTCAAGGTATCCCCGTATCTCAAGGCCCTGTATCTCAAAGCCCCGTATCTCAAGGCCCCGTATCTCAATCTCAAAGCCCCGTATCTCAAGGCCCCGTATCTCAAGGCCCCGTATCTCAAGGCCCCGTATCTCAAGGCCCCGTATCTCAAGGCCCCGTATCTCAAGGCCCCGTATCTCAAGGCCCCGTATCTCAAGGCCCCGTATCTCAAGGCCCCGTATCTCAAGGCCCCGTATCTCAAGACCCCGTATCTCAAGGCCCCGTATCTCAAGGCCCCGTATCTCAAGGCCCCGTATCTCAAGGCCCCGTATCTCAGGCCCCGTATCTCAAGGCCCCGTATCTCAAGACCCCGTATCTCAAGGCCCCGTATCTCAAGGCCCCGTATCTCAAGGCCCCGTATCTCAAGGCCCCGTATCTCAAGGCCCCGTATCTCAAGGCCCCGTATCTCAAGGCCCCGTATCTCAAGGCCCCGTATCTCAAGGCCCCGTATCTCAAGGCCCGTATCTCAAGGCCCCGTATCTCAAGGCCCCGTATCTCAAGGCCGTATCTCAAGGTATCTCAAGGCCCCGTATCTCAAGGCCCCGTATCTCAAGGCCCCGTATCTCAAGGCCCCGTATCTCAAGGCCCCGTATCTCAAGGCCCCGTATCTCAAGGCCCCGTATCTCAAGGCCCCGTATCTCAAGGCCCCGTATCTCAAGGCCCCGTATCTCAAGGCCCCGTATCTCAAGGCCCCGTATCTATCTCAAGGCCCCGTATCTCAAGGCCCCGTATCTCAAGGCCCCGTATCTCAAGGCCCCGTATCTCAAGGCCCCGTATCTCAAGGCCCCGTATCTCAAGGCCCCGTATCTCAAGGCCCCGTATCTCAAGGCCCCGTATCTCAAGGCCCCGTATCTCAAGGCCCCGTATCTCAAGGCCCTGTATCTCAAGACCCCGTATCTCAAGGCCCCGTATCTCAAGGCCCTGTATCTCAAGAGGCCCCGTATCTCAAGGCCCCGTATCTCAAGGCCCCTGTATCTCAAGGCCCCGTATCTCAAGGCCCCGTATCTCAAGGCCCCGTATCTCAAGGCCCGTATCTCAAGGCCCCGTATCTCAAGGCCCCGTATCTCGTATCTCAAGGCCCCGTATCTCAAGGTATCTCAAGGCCCCGTATCTCAAGGCCCCGTATCTCAAGGCCCCGTATCTCGTATCTCAAGGCCCCGTATCTCAAGTATCTCAAGGCCCCGTATCTCAAGGCCCCGTATCTCAAGGCCCCGTATCTCAAGGCCCCGTATCTCAAGGCCCCGTATCTCAAGACCCCGTATCTCAAGGCCCCGTATCTCAAGGCCCCGTATCTCAAGGCCCCGTATCTCAAGGCCCCGTATCTCAAGACCCCGTATCTCAAGACCCCGTATCTCAAGGCCCCGTATCTCAAGGCCCCGTATCTCAAGGCCCCGTATCTCAAGACCCCGTATCTCAAGACCCCGTATCTCAAGGCCCCGTATCTCAAGGCCCCGTATCTCAAGGATCTGTTACACAATTCCTGGAAGCTGAAAAATGTCCCAGTTCTTCCATGGCCTGCAGACTCACCAGACATGTCACCCATTGAGAATGTTTAGGATGCTGTGGGTTGACGTATATATGACAGCGTGTTCCAGTTTCCCGCCAATATTCAAGCAACGTATCTCACAGCCATTGGAGAAAGTGTGGGACAACATTCCAAAGGTCACAATCAACAGATGGATCAACTATATGCATATAGGAAATGTGTCGCGTATCTGAGGAAAATGACTGTGTTTCTGATCCACACCCAAAACATTTTGTTGTTGTTGGTCACGGACACCTTTATCCGTAATCCCAGTCATGTGAAATCTATAGATTAGCGTCTAATGATTTAATTTCAATTCAGGCCCTGATTTGGAACTCTTAACTCTTTTGACGTTGTTGCATGTTGCGTTTTTATATATTTTTGGGTTCTGTGCTCTATCTCAAGGCCCCTCTCAAGGGATTGAATCCATAGTGTCTCCTCCCCTCTTTGGACTGGCCTCTTCTACGGCAACAGGAAGTGTGAAAGCTGTAGTGAGTAGATGCCTTAGTAAAAAATACTCTGTGTCTGGCTGATTGGTCATTCTCATTTAAATTATTCTTAGCTGTATGAGGAGAGGCAGGTAGCCTAGTGGTTAGAGTGTAGGGGCGGCAGGGTAGCCTAGTGGTTAGAGTGTAGAGGCAGGTAGCCTAGTGGTTAGAGTGTAGAGGGGGCAGGGTAGCCTAGTGGTTAGAGTGTAGAGGGGGCAGGGTAGCCTAGTGGTTAGAGATTTGGGCCAGTAACTGAAAGGTTGCTAAGATCGAATCCCCTGAGCGAACAAGGTAAAAATCTGTTGTTCTGCCCTTGAACAAGGCAGTTAACAAACTGTTCCCTGGTAGGCTGTAATTGTAAATAAGAATTTGTTCTAAACTGACTTCCCTTTTTAAATATATATATATTTTAATTAGGTGGAAGTTCAAGAAATCCTGAAAACAAAGTGAAGGTGAAATATATATATATATATAATAGCTGTAATGGTGGTGATGTGATATCTATCTCTCTCTCTATATATATATATATAGGCTACCCTGCCGCCCTCTATCAACATAACAGCCAAGATGCTCTCTCTCTATCAACATAACAGCCAAGATGCTCTCTCTACCAACATAACAGCCAAGATGCTCTCTCTCTACCAACATAACAGCCAAGATGCTCTCTCTCTATCAACATAACAGCCAAGATGCTCTCTCTCTACCAACATAACAGCCAAGATGCCTCTCTCTATCAACATAACAGCCAAGATGCTCTCTCTCTATCAACATAACAGCCAAGATGCTCTCTCTATCAACATAACAGCCAAGATGCTCTCTCTCTATCAACATAACAGCCAAGATGCTCTCTCTATCAACATAACAGCCAAGATGCTCTCTCTCTATCAACATAACAGCCAAGATGCTCTCTCTATCAACATAACAGCCAAGATGCTCTCTCTCTCTACCAACATAACAGCCAAGATGCTCTCTCTATCAACATAACAGCCAAGATGCTCTCTCTCTATCAACATAACAGCCAAGATGCTCTCTCTCTATCAACATAACAGCCAAGATGCTCTCTCTACCAACATAACAGCCAAGATGCTCTCTCTATCAACATAACAGCCAAGATGCTCTCTCTCTATCAACATAACAGCCAAGATGCTCTCTCTATCAACATAACAGCCAAGATGCTCTCTCTCTCTACCAACATAACAGCCAAGATGCTCTCTCTACCAACATAACAGCCAAGATGCTCTCTCTCTATCAACATAACAGCCAAGATGCTCTCTCTCTATCAACATAACAGCCAAGATGCTCTCTCTACCAACATAACAGCCAAGATGCTCTCTCTACCAACATAACAGCCAAGATGCTCTCTCTCTACCAGCATAACAGCCAAGATGCTCTCTCTATCAACATAACAGCCAAGATGCTCTATCTCTACCAACATAACAGCCAAGATGCTCTAACAGCCAAGATGCTCTCTCTCTATCAACATAACAGCCAAGATGCTCTCTCTACCAACATAACAGCCAAGATGCTCTCTCTCTATCAACATAACAGCCAAGATGCTCTCTCTCTATCAACATAACAGCCAAGATGCTCTCTCTACCAACATAACAGCCAAGATGCTCTCTCTACCAACATAACAGCCAAGATGCTCTCTCTCTACCAGCATAACAGCCAAGATGCTCTCTCTATCAACATAACAGCCAAGATGCTCTATCTCTACCAACATAACAGCCAAGATGCTCTAACAGCCAAGATGCTCTCTCTATCAACATAACAGCCAAGATGCTCTCTCTACCAACATAACAGCCAAGATGCTCTCTCTATCAACATAACAGCCAAGATGCTCTCTCTACCAACATAACAGCCACGATGCTCTCTCTCCCAACATAACAGCCAAGATGCTCTCTCTATCAACATAACAGCCAAGATGCTCTATCTCTATCAACATAACAGCCAAGATGCTCTCTCTCTACCAACA
Source organism: Oncorhynchus keta (assembly GCF_023373465.1). NCBI lineage: Eukaryota > Metazoa > Chordata > Actinopteri > Salmoniformes > Salmonidae > Oncorhynchus > Oncorhynchus keta. Next base: position 4,215,104 of record NC_068430.1, on the reverse strand, counting down.
TAACAGCCAAGATGCTCTCTCTCTACCAACATAACAGCCAAGATGCTCTCTCTCCAAGTCTATGAACATATCAGCCAAGATGCTCTCTCTCCAAGTCTATCAACATAACAGCCAAGATGCTCTCTCTCCAAGTCTATCAACATATCAGCCAAGGTGCTCTCTCTCCAAGTCTATCAACATAACAGCCAAGATGCTCTCTCTCCAAGTCTATCAACATAACAGCCAAGATGCTCTCTCTCCAAGTCTATCAACATAACAGCCAAGATGCTCTCTCTCCAAGTCTATCAACAGTTAAATGACCTCATCTTCCTCTCCACTTTCTCCAGCAGTATTGACCGTTCATTGGCCACTACATTTTCAGTATTCAATTGGTCACTGTCACCATGTCTTGGTGAAATCAAGGTACTGACAGCAAAAAAACTTCTACAAAAATCATTAACATGTCCTTGAAATGAACCTGTAGATATCCTCTTTAAGGAATGTATTTATCTATTTAATCCGTATCGCTGAATAGTTACAGATTCCGTTAAATAAATGTAAAGGTAATTTCCAATTGAGCCGACATACGTTTACCATGAATATAATGTCCGCTAACGAGACAGACAGAGACAGATAGAGACAGACAGAGACAGATAGAGACAGACAGAGACAGATAGACAGAGACAGACAGAGACAGACAGAGACAGACAGAGACAGACAGAGACAGATAGAGACAGATAGAGACAGACAGAGACAGATAGAGACAGATAGAGACAGATAGAGACAGACAGAGACAGATAGAGACAGACAGACAGACAGACAGACAGACAGACAGACAGACAGACAGACAGACAGACAGACAGACAGAGACAGATAGAGACAGACAGAGACAGATAGACAGAGACAGATACAGACAGACAGAGACAGACAGAGACAGATACAGACAGACAGACAGACAGACAGACAGACAGACAGACAGACAGACAGACAGACAGACAGACAGACAGACAGACAGACAGAGAGTGACAGACAGGTGGTGGTGTTCATATCTGTTGGACGAAGAGAAGTAAGGTGACACAGCAACAGTTCCAGACTGATTCACTGTAACAGAAAGGGAAATAGAAGGGGAAACAGAAAGGGAAATAGAAGGGGAAACAGAAAGGGAAATAGAAGGGGAAACAGAAAGGGACATAGAAGGGGAAACAGAAAGGGAAATAGAAGGGGAAATAGGAAGGGAAATAGAAGGGGAAACAGAAAGGGAAATAGAAAGGGAAATAGAAGGGGAAACAGAAAGGGAAATAGAAGGGGAAATAGAAAGGGAAATAGAAGGGGAAACAGGAAGGGAAATAGAAGGGGAAACAGAAAGGGAAATAGAAGGGGAAACAGGAAGGGAAATAGAAGGGGAAACAGGAAGGGAAATAGAAGGGGAAACAGGAAGGGAAATAGAAGGGGAAACAGAAAGGGAAATAGAAGGGGAAACAGGAAGGGAAATAGAAGGGGAAACAGGAAGGGAAATAGAAGGGGAAACAGGAAGGGAAATAGAAGGGGAAACAGAAAGGGAAATAGAAGGGGAAACAGAAAGGGAAATAGAAGGGGAAACAGAAAGGGAAATAGAAGGGGAAACAGGAAGGGAAATAGAAGGGGAAACAGGAAGGGAAATAGAAGGGGAAACAGGAAGGGAAATAGAAGGGGAAACAGAAAGGGAAATAGAAGGGGAAACAGGAAGGGACATAGAAGGGGAAACAGGAAGGGAAATAGAAGGGGAAACAGGAAGGGAAATAGAAGGGGAAACAGGTCATTGAGACTGATATTGAGTCTTGCTGGATGTATAAGGTGACACTGCACCAGCCAAGATTAATCTCTCTCTCTCTGTCTATCAACAGTTACGACCCGATCTTCCCCTTCTTTTCCTCCAGCAGTATTGACTGTCCATTGGCCACGACGTTTCAGTATTCAATTGGTCACTGTCACCATGCAGTGTGCTGGACCGATGTGGCCAGTCCAGTGGGAATCAGGGTCAGATCAATATATCTGAATCCTCTTAGTATGTGTCAAGCAGACAAATGATGTTGGAGAAGTGAGAGTTTGGAGACATATTGATGCCAGTTTTGTTTCACTCTGTGTGTCCTCAAGGTGGTGTGCAGACACAAGCACACAAACACACACACACACTCTGAATGAGGGACAGAACGTGGGACAGAACGACGTACAAAACGACGTACAAAACGAGGGACAGAATGAGGGACAGAATGAGGGACAGAATGAGGTACAAAACGAGGGACAGAATGAGGGACAGAATGAGGGACAGAATGAGGACAGAATGAGGTACAAAACAACGTACAAAACGAGGGACAGAACAAGGGACAGAATGGGGGACAAAATGAGGGACAAATGAGGGACAGAATGAGGGACAGAATGGGAGGGACAGAATGGGGGACAGAATGAGGACAAATGAGGGACAAAATGAGGGACAGAATGAGGGACAGAATGAGGGACAGAATGAGACAGAATGAGGACAAAACAGGGACAAAATGAGGGACAGAACAAGGGACAGAATGAGGGACAAATGAGGGACAAAATGGGGACAGACAGTACAATGGGGGACAAATGAGGGACAGAATGGGGGACAGAATGAGGGATAGAATGAGGGACAGAATGGGGGACAGAATGAGAGACAGAATGAGGGACAGAATGAGGGACAGAATGAGGGACAGAACGAGGGACAGAATGAGGGACAGAATGAGGGACAGAATGAGGGACAAAACGAGGGACAGAATGAGGGACAGAATGAGGACAGAATGAGGTACAAAACAACGTACAAAACGAGGGACAGAACAAGGGACAGAATGAGGTACAAAACGACGTACAAAACGAGGGACAGAACGAGGTACAAAACGACGTACAAAACGAGGGACAGAATGAGGGACAGAATGAGGGATAGAATGAGGGACAGAATGGGGGACAGAATGAGAGACAGAATGAGGGACAGAATGAGGGACAGAATGAGGGACAGAATGAGGGACAGAATGAGAGACAGAATGAGGGACAGAATGAGGGACAGAATGAGGGACAGAATGGGGGACAGAATGAGGGACAGAATGGGGGACAGAATGAGGGACAGGATGAGGGACAGAATGAGGGACAGAATGAGGGACAGAATGGGGGAGAATGAGGACAGAATAGGGGGGACAGAATGAGGAGGACAGGATGAGGGACAGAAGGACAATCTAGGAGGAGAGGAGGATAATATATGGGATGAGATGAGGATTTTTCAATTCATCTAGGAGGAGAGGAGGATAATATCTAGGAGGAGAGGAGGATAATATCTAGGAGGAGATGAGGATAATTCCCCTCCTCAAGACGATACCACGACGGCCCTCAAGGAACATCACTGGACTTTACTAGAAACCATATATCCTGAGGCTGCATTTATTGTAGCTGTGGATTTTAACAAAGCAAATTTAAAAACAAGACTTCCTAAATTCTATCAGCATATTAATTGTCGGACTCACGCTGGCAAAACACTGGATAACTGCTACTCTGACTTCGGTGATGCATACAAGGCCCTCCCCTGCCCTCCTTACCGCAAATCTGACCACGACATTTCGCTCCTTCCTTCCTATAGGCAGAAACTCAAAAAGGATGTACCTGTGATAAAGATTATTCAATGCTGGTCTGACTAATCGGAATTACGCGCTTCAAGATTGTTTTGATCACGCAAACTGTGACATGTTCTGGGTAGCCTCAGAGAATAATATTGATTTATACACTGATTGGGTGTAAGAGTTTATAAGGAAGTGCGTAGGAGATGTTGTACCCACTGTGACTATTAAAACCTACGCTAACAAGAAACAGTGTATAGATGATTAACACAAAACTGAAAGTGCAAACCACTGCATTTAACCATGGAAAAGTGACTGGGAATATGGCCGAATACAAACAGTGTAGTTATTCCCTCCACAACGTGGTCTTGCTTCCAGACGAACTAAACACCTTCTTTGCCCACTTTGAGGATAATACAGTAGCACCTACGTGGCCCGTTACCAAGGACTGTGGGATCTCCTTCTCCGTGGCCGACGTGAGTACGACATTTAAACGTGTTAACACTCGCAAAGCTGCCGTGCCAGACTGTATCCTTAGCCGCGTCCTCAGAGCAAGCGCCAGCCAGCTGGCTGGTGTGTTTACGGACATATTCAATCTCTCCCTATCCCAGTCTGCTGTCCCCACATGCTTCAAAGATGGCCCACATTGTTCCTGTACCCAAGAAGGCAAAGGTAACTGAACTAAATGATTATTGCCCCGTAGCACTCACTTCTGTCATCATGAAGTGCTTTGAGAGACTACTCAAGGATCATATCACCTCCACCTTACCTGTCACCCTAGACCCACTTCAGTTTGCAAACCGTCCCAACAGGTCTAAAGACGATGCAATCGCCATCACACTGTACACTGCCCTTTCCCATCTAGACAAGAGGAATACCTACGTCAGAATGCTGTTCATTGATTCCAAACTCATCATTAAGCTGGAGGCCATGGGTCATAACACCGCCCTGTACAACTGGGTCCTGGACTTCCTGACGGGCCGCCCCCAGGTGGTGAGGGTAGGTAACAACATCTCCACTCCGCTGTTCCTCAACACTGGGGCCCCGCAAGGGTGCGTTCTCAGCCCCCTCCTGTACTCCCTGTTCACCCACGACTGCGTGGCCATGCACGCCTCCAACTCAATCATGATTACCAACAATGACGAGACGGCCCACAGGGAGGAGGTGAGGGCACTCGGAGTGTGGTGTCAGGAAAATAACACTCAACGTCAACAAAACAAAATAGATGGTTGTGGACTTCAGGAAACAGCAGAGGGTGCAACCCCCATCCATATCGTCAGGACAGAAGTGGAGAAGGTGGAAAGTTTTAAGTTCCTCAGTGTACAAATCACAGACAAACTAAAATGGTCCACCCACACATATAGTGTGGTGAAGAAGGCACAATAGTGCCTCTTTAACCTTGGCTTGTCACCTAAAACCCTCCCAAACATTTACAGATTGAGAGCATCCTGTCGGGCTGTATCACCACCCGGTATGGCAACTACACCGCCAACAACTGCAGGGCTCTCCAGAGGGTTGTAGGGTCTGCACAACGCATCACCGGGGACAAACTACCTGCCCTCCAGGACACCTACAGCACCCGATGTCACGGGAAGGCAAAAAATATCATCAAGGACATCAACCACCCGAGCCACTGTCTGTTTACCCCGCTATCATCCAGAAGATGAGGTCAGCACAGGTGCATCAAAGCTGGGACAGAGAGATTTATTATTTATTGCTTCTCAAAGCCATCAGACTGTTAAACATCACACAGAGAGGCTGCTGCCTACATACAGACTTGGCCAATTTAATAAATGGATCACTAGTCACTTTAATAATGTTTACATATCTTGCATTTCTCCTCTCATATGTAGATAGTGTATTTTATGCATCATGATACACATGACGGTCGGTCATGGCTCATCAATATATTTACGTGTGAATATTTTCTTATTCCATCCCTTTACTTAGATTTGCATGTATTAGGTACAGTTGAAGTCATACGTCTACATACACTTAGGTTGGAGTCATTAAAACTTGTTTTTTCAACAACTCCACAAATTTTGGCAAGTTGCTTAGGACATCTACTTTGTGACACAAGTACTTTTTACAACAGTTGTTTACAGACACTTATAATTCACTGTATCACAATTCCAGTTGGTCAGAAGTTTGCATACACTAAGTTTACTCTGCCTTTAAACAGCTTGGAAAATTCCAGAAAATGATGTCATGGCTTTAGAAGCTTCTGATAGGCTAATTGACATAATTGGAAACAATTGGAGGTGTACCTGTGGATGTATTTCAAGGCCTACCTTCAAACTCAGTGCCTCTTTGCTTGACATCATGGGAAAATCTAAAGATAATCAGCCAAGTCTGGTTCATCCTTGGGAGCAATTTCCAAACGCCTGAAGCTACCACATCCATCTATATAAACAATAGTTAGCAAGTGTAAACACCATGGGACCACGCAGCCGTCAAACCGCTCAGGAAGGAGAGATGAACGTACTTTGGTGCGAAAAGTGCAAATCAATCCCAGAACAACAGCAAAGGACCTTGTGAAGATGCTGGAGGAAACAGGTACAAAATTATCTATTTACACAGTAAAACAAGTCCTATATGAACATAACCTGAAAGGCCACTCAGCAAGGAAGAAGCCACTGCTCCAAAACTGCCATAGAAACCCAGACTACGGTCTGCAACTGCACATGGGGACAAATATCGTACTTTTTGGAGAAATGTCCTCTGGTCTGATGAAACAAAAATAGAACTGTTTGAGCATAATGACCATCGTTATGTTTTGGAGGAAAAAGTGGGAGGATTGCAAGCCGAAGAACACCATCCCAACCGTGAAGCACGGGGGTGGAAGCATCATGTTGTGGGGGTGCTTTGCTGCAGGAGGGACTGGTGCACTTCACAAAATAGATGGCTTCATGAGGAGGTAAACTTATGTGGATATATTGAAGCAACATCTCAAGACATCAGTCAGGAAGTTAAAGCTTGGTCGCAAATGGGTCTTCCAAATGGACAATGACCCCAAGCATACTTCCAAAGTTGTGGCAAAATGGCTTAAGGACAACTCAGTCAAGGTATTGGAGTGGCCATCACAAAGCCCTGGCAAGGAGGCCGAAAAAAACCTGATTCATTTACACCAGCTCTTTCAGGAGGAATGGGCCAAAATTCACCCAGTTTATTGTGGGAAGCTTACGGAAGGCGACCTGAAACGTTTGTCCCAAGTTCCACAATTTAAAGGCAATGCTAAAAAATATTGAGTGTATGTAAACTTGTGACCCACTGGGAATGTGATGTTAGAAATTAAAGCTGAAATAAATAATTATCTTTGATTTAATTCTGACATTTCACATTCTTAAAATAAAGTGGTGATCATAACTGACCTAAGACAGTGAATTTTTACTTGGGTTAAATGTCAGGAATTGTGAAATACTGAGTTTAAATGTATTTGGCTGAGGTGTATGTAAACTTCCGACATCAACTCTTATCTGTTGTGGAATTGCTGGATTACTTGTTAGATATTGCTGCACAGTCAGAAGTGGAAGCACTACACTCGCAATCACATCTGCTAACCATGTGTATGTGACCAATCACATCTGCTAACCATGTGTATGTGACCAATCACATCTGCTAACCATGTGTATGTGACCAATAAATCTGATAACCATGTGTATGTGACCAATCACATCTGCTAACCATGTGTATGTGACCAATAACGTTTGATTTGATTTGATTTCCTTAGCCTCATCCCTCAGCAATATATATTTTCCCTAGCCTCATCCCTCAGCTGTATATAATTTCCCTAGCCTCATCCCTCAGCAATATATATTTTCCCTAGCCTCATCCCTCAGCTGTATATAATTTCCTAGCCTCATCCCTCAGCAATATATATTTTCCCTAGCCTCATCCCTCAGCTGTATATAATTTCCCTAGCCTCATCCCTCAGCAATATATATTTTCCCTAGCCTCATCCCTCAGCTGTATATTATTTCCCTAGCCTCATCCCTCAGCTGTATATAATTTCCCTAGCCTCATCCCTCAGCTGTATATAATTTCCCTAGCCTCATCCCTCAGCTGTATATCATTTCCCTAGCCTCATCCCTCAGCTGTATATAATTTCCCTAGCCTCATCCCTCAGCTGTATATCATTTCCCTAGCCTCATCCCTCAGCTGTATATAATTTCACTAGCCTCATCCCTCAGCTGTATATCATTTCCCTAGCCTCATCCCTCAGCTGTATATAATTTCACTAGCCTCATCCCTCAGCTGTATATAATTCCACTAGCCTCATCCCTCAGCTGTATATAATTTCACTAGCCTCATCCCTCAACTGTATATAATTTCCCTAGCCTCATCCCTCAGCTGTATATAATTTCACTAGCCTCATCCCTCAGCTGTATATCATTTCCCTAGCCTCATCCCTCAGCTGTATATAACTAGCCTCATCCCTCAGCTGTATATAATTCCACTAGCCTCATCCCTCAGCTGTATATAATTTCACTAGCCTCATCCCTCAACTGTATATAATTTCCCTAGCGTCATCCCTCAGCTGTATATAATTTCACTAGCCTCATCCCTCAGCTGTATATAATTTCACTAGCCTCATCCCTCAGCTGTATATAATTTCACTAGCCTCATCCCTCAGCTGTATATAATTTCACTAGCCTCATCCCTCAGCTGTATATAATTTCCCTAGCCTCATCCCTCAGCTGTATATAATTTCACTAGCCTCATCCCTCAGCTGTATATAATTTCACTAGCCTCATCCCTCAGCTGTATATAATTTCCCTAGCCTCATCCCTCAGCTGTATATAATTTCACTAGCCTCATCCCTCAGCTGTATATAATTTCACTAGCCTCATCCCTCAGCTGTATATAATTTCCCTAGCCTCATCCCTCAGCTGTATATCATTTCCCTAGCCTCATCCCTCAACTGTATATCATTTCCCTAGCCTCATCCCTCAGCTGTATATAATTTCACTAGCCTCATCCCTCAGCTGTATATCATTTCCCTAGCCTCATCCCTCAGCTGTATATAATTTCACTAGCCTCATCCCTCAGCTGTATATAATTTCACTAGCCTCATCCCTCAGCTGTATATAATTTCACTAGCCTCATCCCTCAGCTGTATATAATTTCCCTAGCCTCATCCCTCAGCTGTATATAATTTCACTAGCCTCATCCCTCAGCTGTATATAATTTCACTAGCCTCATCCCTCAGCTGTATATAATTTCCTAGCCTCATCCCTCAGCTGTATATAATTTCACTAGCCTCATCCCTCAGCTGTATATAATTTCACTAGCCTCATCCCTCAGCTGTATATAATTTCCCTAGCCTCATCCCTCAGCTGTATATAATTTCCCTAGCCTCATCCCTCAACTGTATATCATTTCCCTAGCCTCATCCCTCAGCTGTATATAATTTCCCTAGCCTCATCCCTCAACTGTATATAATTTCCCTAGCCTCATCCCTCAACTGTATATAATTTCACTAGCCTCATCCCTCAGCTGTATATAATTTCACTAGCCTCATCCCTCAACTGTATATAATTTCACTAGCCTCATCCCTCAGCTGTATATAATTTCCCTAGCCTCATCCCTCAACTGTATATAATTTCACTAGCCTCATCCCTCAGCTGTATATAATTTCACTAGCCTCATCCCTCAGCTGTATATAATTTCACTAGCCTCATCCCTCAGCTGTATATAATTTCACTAGCCTCATCCCTCAGCTGTATATAATTTCCCTAGCCTCATCCCTCAGCTGTATATAATTTCACTAGCCTCATCCCTCAGCTGTATATAATTTCACTAGCCTCATCCCTCAACTGTATATAATTTCACTAGCCTCATCCCTCAACTGTATATAATTTCACTAACCCCGTCCCTCAACTATATATCAATGCCTTAACCCCCCATCCCCCCCGTCCCTCAACTATATATCAATGCCTTAACCCCTCCCCCCGTCCCTCAACTATATATCAATGCCTTAACCCCGTCCCCGTCCCCCCCCCCTCATCCCTCAACTGTATAGAATTTCCCTAACCCCGTCCCTCAACTATATATCAATGCCTTAACCCCCCCGTCCCTCAACTATATATCAATGCCTTAACCCCCCCCCCGTCCCTCAACTATATCATGATAGATGTGGAATTGTTGGATCTCAAAGTCATTGTCACAGATAGAACACATTATAGTGGATGATGTCAAGTCAACATCTATTCCACGTTGGTTCAACGTAATGGATGGGAAATGCTTATGAATGTCTGATGTTCTGACCGATCAGGGTAATCTGTCTCTATTGGCGATTAATCACAACGACCAACGATGGGAAATAGATGAATTATCCAAAGGTGTAAAGGTGTAAAGGTGTAAAGGTGTAAAGGCGAAATTGAACTGTTTTGGAGGAATGGTCATAATTTAGTGAAATCTTTTAGTTTCCGGGTTTGTTTCTTACTCAGGGAAATGCTACTAATGATGATGCATCCATTCTTGTTCTTTGTAATGATGAGGAACGTTTTGAATAAGGAGATTTATGAAATACAAGAACACACCTTAACAATAAAGCATTAGTATTACAGGACAAATTCAAGTAAAAAAAAAAAAAAGAAATTATACTTCCTATCTAAAATGCCTTATTTTATCGATTAAAGCATTGAAATTGTAACAACAAATCCCTCCATTTTGAAATGAAGGAAGGTTCAGTGTCGTCATGGTAATGTGTGTCCTTTATTACTCATCTCCATCTACTAGTCCTGGTAAAGGACAGCATCACCCTGTCGTGTGTGGACAGACGCTGTGTGTGTGTGTGTGTGTGTCTGTGTGTGCGTGCGTGTGTGTGTGTGTGTGTGTGTGTGTGTGTGTGTGTGTGTGTGTGTGTGTGTGTGTGTGTGTGTGTGTGTGTGTGTGTGTGTGTGTGTGTGTGTTTTGTATTTTTTTACAGACACGTCGTTCCGTGTCAAATCAAGAGGCTCCAACTCTGTCTGGTGGTCTGAAACCATTAATTTGGTAGTCTAATTATGTTTCGCCTCACTCAAGCTGCCAACAGTTTTTATATGAAGACAGACCCACCATCAACGACGACAGAGATGAACCCAGAATGTTAGAGTCTCAAAGCGGTCACAGATATCACTAAAGCTTTGGAACGAATAACAAAATTGACTGGGAATTTTTATTTGTTTTTATTTATAAAAAAAATAAAAAAATAAATAAAAAACGTCAGACAGTGAGTGATGTGATACTGGCAGGGTTATTATTGTGTTTTTTTTAACATTCCAAATGGCGCCATATTCGCTACCTCGTGCACTACTATTGACCAGAGCCTTATGGGGAGCTAGTCAAAAAGTAGCGTGCTACATAGAGAATAGGATGCCGTTTGGGCAGCACTGTCTGTCTGTCAGCTATAGTAGATTATTGTCACTGTAGCCTAATGAGGAGGAGCAGTTAAGAGACCCTAATCATTTCAACCATCACTACTTTGAGGAATTGAGTCTAAATCTGTGCCCGAGTCGTTCTGCGTCTCTGCCCCAGGGAATGTCACTGCGGGTTGGGGTTAACTGGTGGTGGCAGAGCACCATGTGGGGCTGGTACGTGTCTTCGTGTAAAAATGCTGTAGTTAGATACCCCTTGTGGGCTACGCACAGCGCTATAGCAGAACAGCACCTATACAGAAAGGGGGGAAATTGTAGCAAATTGGTGCTGTAAACTTTTCTTTTGACCTTGGTCGGTGTGTGTGTGTGTGTGTGTGTGTGTGTGTGTGTGTGTGTGTGTGTGTGTGTGTGTGTGTGTGTATGTGTACGTGTGTATGTGTATGTGTATGTGTATGTGTATGTGTATGTGTGCGTGTGCGTGTGCGTGTGTACGTGTGTGTGCATGCGTGTGTGTGCGTGTGTGTATGCGTGTGTGTATGCGTGTGTGTATGCGTGTGTGTGTGTGTGTGTGTGTGTGTGTGTGTGTGTGTGTGTGTGTGTGTGTGTGTGTGTGTGTGTGTGTGTGTGTGTGTGTGTGTGTGTGTGTGTGTGTGTGTGTGTGTGTGTGAATAGTCTCAATGGTGCCCTAGAAGCCCTACAGTGTACTGAGGTGCTGGACTTGTCAGAAGTTACATGTTGTAATGTAATGTATTGTTACATGTTGTAATGTAATGTTACATGTTGTAATGTAATGTTACATGTTGTAATGTAATGTTACATGTTGTAATGTAATGTTACATGTTGTAATGTAATGTATTGTTTGTTACATGTTGTAATGTAATGTAATGTTACATGTTGTAATGTAATGTATTGTTTGTTACATATTGTAATGTAATGTTACATGTTGTAATGTAATGTAATGTTACATGTTGTAATGTATTGTTACATGTTGTAATGTAATGTAATGTTACATGTTGTAATGTAATGTATTGTTACATGTTGTAATGTAATGTAATGTTACATGTTGTAATGTAATGTAATGTTACATGTTGTAATGTAATGTAATGTTACATGTTGTAATGTAATGTAATGTTACATGTTGTAATGTAATGTTACATGTTGTAATGTAATGTATTGTTACATGTTGTAATGTAATGTATTGTTACATGTTGTAATGTAATGTATTGTTACATGTTGTAATGTAATGTAATGTTACATGTTGTAATGTAATGTTACATGTTGTAATGTAATGTAATGTTACATGTTGTAATGTAATGTATTGTTACATGTTGTAATGTAATGTAATGTTACATGTTGTAATGTAATGTAATGTTACATGTTGTAATGTAATGTATTGTTACATGTTGTAATGTAATGTATTGTTACATGTTGTAATGTAATGTAATGTTACATGTTGTAATGTAATGTATTGTTACATGTTGTAATGTAATGTAATGTTACATGTTGTAATGTAATGTATTGTTACATGTTGTAATGTAGTGTAATGTTACATGTTGTAATGTAATGTTACATGTTGTAATGTAATGTTACATGTTGTAATGTAATGTTACATGTTGTAATGTAATGTAATGTTACATGTTGTAATGTAATGTTTGTTACATGTTAAGCCACTTTTGTTTAGAGGTGTTTGTTAATAAATGACTAACGTGTAAATGTGAAATAAGATAGTATTATTTATTTTTTTTGCATTTCAGGAATATGAATGTCATGTTCATTTAGATTCGAGACAATGTTTAGCCGTTAGTTTATGTTATACTCATATTCATGACAGTTCCTCGTGTCTGAATACTCATATTCATGACAGTTACTCGTGTCTGAATACTCATATTCATGACAGTTATCGTGGAATACTCATATTCATGACAGTTCCTCGTGTCTGAATATGGGCGTCAGCGTAGCCTAGTGGTTAGAGCGTTGGACTAGTAACCGGAAGGTTGCAAGTTCAAACCCCCTAGCTGACATGGTACAAATCTGTCGTTCTGCCCCTGAACAGGCAGTTAACCCACTGTTCCTAGGCCATCATTGAAAATAAGAATTTGTTCTTAACTGACTTGTCTAGTTAAATAAAGGTACAATAAAATACTCATATTCATGACAGTTACTCGTGTCTGAATACTCATATTCATGACAGTTACTCGTGTCTGAATACTCATATTCATGACAGTTACTCGTGTCTGAATACTCATATTCATGACAGTTACTTGTGTCTGAATACTCATATTCATGACAGTTACTCGTGTCTGAATACTCATATTCATGACAGTTACTCGTGTCTGAATACTCATATTCATGACAGTTACTTGTGTCTGAATACTCATATTCATGACAGTTACTCGTGTCTGAATACTCATATTCATGACAGTTACTCGTGTCTGAATACTCATATTCAGATAGACTCAGGCTATTCAACCTTTCAGAAATGCCATGAAATTTAATGCCATGTTTTTAATAGGGTGGCAACTTTGAAATCAGTGACAGGAAGGCTTTTTATGATGAACTAAGGTTAAGGAAATGAAACATTCTCAAGGGCCCAGTCCTAATTATAAAAACAACAAATCATCAACCCTGCCACTTGGTTCACTATCAAGCTGCACAATACTTACGAGACGAGAGAGGGAAACAAACACCTTATTACCATACACTATAATACATTACAGTACAATACAATACAATACATTACAACACAGTACATTACAGTACAATACATGACAATACAATACAATACATTACAACACAGTACATTACAATACAATACAACACAGAGAGGGAAACAAACACCTTATTACCATACACTATAATACATTACAGTACAATACAATACATTACAACACAGTACATTACAGTACAATACAATACAATACAATACATTACAATACATTACAATACTTACGAGACGAGAGAGGGAAACAAACACCTTATTACCATACACTATAATACATTACAGTACAATACAATACAATACATTACAACACAGTACATTACAATACAATACAACAGAGAGAGGGAAACAAACACCTTATTACCATACACTATAATACATTACAGTACAATACAATACAATACATTACAACACAGTACATTACAGTACAATACATGACAATACAATACAATACATTACAACACAGTACATTACAGTACAATACAATACAATACAATACATTACAACACAGTACATTACAGTACAATACAATACATTACAACACAGTACATTACAGTACAATACAATACAATACAATACATTACAACACAGTACATTACAGTACAATACAATACAATACAATACAATATATTACAACAGAGAGGGAAACAAACACCTTAATACCATACACTATAATACATTACAGTACAATACAATACAATACATTACAACACAGTACATTACAGTACAATACAATACAATACAATACATTACAACACAGTACATTACAATACAATACAATACAGTAATTACAATACAATACAATACATTACAACACAGTACATTACAGTACAATACAATACATTACAACACAGTACATTACAGTACAATACAATACAATACAATACATTACAACACAGTACATTACAGTACAATACAATACAATACAATACAATATATTACAATACTTACGAGACGAGAGAGGGAAACAAACACACACACACACACACCTTATACACTATAATACATTACAATACATTACAATACAATACAACACATTACAACAGAGAGAGGGAAACAAACACCTTATTACCATACACTATAATACATTACAGTACAATACAATACAATACAATACATTACAACACAGTACATTACATTACAATACAGTACAATACAATACATTACAATACAATACAATACAATACATTACAATACATTACATTACAATACAATACAATACAATACAATACATTACAGTACATTACATTACAATACAATACAATACAATACATTACAATACAATACAATACAATACAATACAATACATTACAATACAATACATTACAAGAGAGAGAGGGAAACAAACACCTTATTACCATACACTATAATACATTACAGTACAATACAATACAATACATTACAACACAGTACATTACAATACAATACAACAGAGAGAGGGAAACAAACACCTTAATACCATACACTATAATACATTACAGTACAATACAATACATTACAACACAGTACATTACAGTACAATACAATACAATACAATACATTACAACACAGTACATTACAGTACAATACATGACAATACAATACAATACAATACATTACAACACAGTACATTACAGTACAATACATGACAATACAATACAATTCATTACAACACAGTACATTACAGTACAATACATGACAATACAATACAATACGTTACAATACAATACAATACAATACATTACAATACTTACGAGAC
The DNA here is from genome assembly GCF_023373465.1 of Oncorhynchus keta. NCBI lineage: Eukaryota > Metazoa > Chordata > Actinopteri > Salmoniformes > Salmonidae > Oncorhynchus > Oncorhynchus keta. The sequence continues at coordinate 4,199,708 of NC_068430.1, read as the reverse complement.
GAGAGAGGGAAACAAACACCTTATTACCATACACTATAATACAATACAATACAATACAATACAATACATTACAACACAGTACATTACAGTACAATACAATACAATACAATACAATACATTACAATACATTACAATACAATACAATACAATACATTACAATACAATACAATACATTACAATACAATACAATACAACACATTACAACAGAGAGAGGGAAACAAACACCTTATTACCATACACTATAATACATTACAGTACAATACAATACAATACAATACAATACATTACAACACAGTACATTACATTACAATACAGTACAATACAATACAATACAATACAATACAACACAATACATTACAATACATTACAATACAATACAATACATTACAACACAGTACATTACAGTACATTACAATACAATACAATACAATACATTACAACACAGTACAATACAATACAATACATTACAACACAGTACATTACAGTACAATACAATACAATACAATACAATATATTACAATACTTACGAGACGAGAGAGGGAAACAAACACACACACACACACACACCTTATACACTATAATACATTACAACAGAGAGGGAAACAAACACCTTAATACCATACACTATAATACATTACAGTACAATACAATACAATACATTACAACACAGTACATTACAGTACAATACAATACAATACAATACATTACAACACAGTACATTACAGTACAATACAATACATTACAACACAGTACATTAAAGTACAATACAATACAATACAATACATTACAACACAGTACATTACAGTACAATACAATACAATACAATACAATATATTACAATACTTACAGGAAACAAACACACACACACACACACCTTATACACTATAATACATTACAACAGAGAGAGGGAAACAAACACCTTAATACCATACACTATAATACATTACAGTACAATACAATACAATACATTACAATACATTACATTACAATACAATACATTACATTACAATACAATACAATACATTACAATACTTACGAGACGAGAGAGGGAAACAAACACCTTATTACCATACACTATAATACATTACAGTACAATACAATACATTACAACACAGTACATTACAGTACAATACAATACAATACAATACATTACAACACAGTACATTACAGTACAATACATGACAATACAATACAATACAATACATTACAACACAGTACATTACAGTACAATACATGACAATACAATACAATACATTACAACACAGTACATTACAGTACATTACAATACAATACAATACAATACATTACAATACAATACAATACATTACAATACATTACAATACAATACAATACATTACAACACAGTACATTACAGTACATTACAATACAATACAATACAATACATTACAACACAGTACAATACAATACAATACATTACAACACAGTACATTACAGTACAATACAATACAATACAATGCATTACAATACAATACATTACAATACAATACATTACAATACAATACAATACAATACAATACATTACAACACAGTACATTACAGTACAATACAATACAATGCAATACATTACAATACAATACATTACAATACAATACAATACATTACAATACATTACAATACAATACAATACAATACAATACATTACAACACAGTACAATACATTACAATACAATACAATACATTACAATACAATACAATACATTACAACACAGTACATTACAGTACAATACATGACAATACAATACATTACAAATACATACATTACCATACACTATAATACATTACAGTACAATACAATACAATACATTACAACACAGTACATTACAATACAATACAACAGAGTACTATAATACATTACAGTACAATACAATACATTACAACACAGTACATTAAGTACAATACAATACAATACAATACATTACAACACAGTACATTACAGTACAATACATGACAATACAATACAATACAATAATTACAACACAGTACATTACAGTACAATACATGACAATACAATACAATTCATTACAACACAGTACATTACAGTACAATACATGACAATACAATACAATACGTTACAATACAATACAATACAATACATTACAATACTTACGAGACGAGAGAGGAAACAAACACCTTATTACACTATAATACATTACAGTACAATACAATACATTACAACACAGTACATTACAGTACAATAATGACAATACAATACAATACATTACAACACAGTACAATACAATACATTACAATACATTACATTACAATACACGTTACAATACAATACAATACAATACATTACAATATTACGAGACGAGAGAGGGAAACAAACACCTTATTACCATACACTATAATACATTACAGTACAATACAATACAATACAATACATTACAACACAGTACATTACATTACAATACATTACAATACAATACAATACATTACAACACAGTACATTACAATACAATACAATACATTACAATACATTACAACACAGTACATTACAATACAATACAATACATTACAACACAGTACATTACAGTACAATACAATACAATACAATACATTACAATACAATACAGTACAATACAATACAATACAATACAATATATTACAATACTTACGAGAGAGAGGAAACAAAACACACACACACACACCTTATACACTATAATACATTACAACAGAGAGGGAAACAAACACCTTAATACCATACACTATAATACATTACAGTACAATACAATACAATACATTACAACACAGTACATTACAGTACAATACAATACAATACAATACATTACAACACAGTACATTACAGTACAATACAATACATTACAACACAGTACATTAAAGTACAATACAATACAATACAATACATTACAACACAGTACATTACAGTACAATACAATACAATACAATACAATATATTACAATACTTACGAGAGAGGAAGTACTTATACACTATAATACATTACAACAGAGAGAGGGAAACAAACACCTTAATACCATACACTATAATACATTACAGTACAATACAATACAATACATTACAATACATTACATTACAATACAATACATTACATTACAATACAATACAATACATTACAATACTTACGAGACGAGAGGGAAACAAACACCTTATTACCATACACTATAATACATTACAGTACAATACAATACATTACAACACAGTACATTACAGTACAATACAATACAATACAATACATTACAACACAGTACATTACAGTACAATACATGACAATACAATACAATACAATACATTACAACACAGTACATTACAGTACAATACATGACAATACAATACAATACATTACAACACAGTACATTACAGTACAATACATGACAATACAATACAATACATTACAATACAATACAACACAGTACATTACAGTACAATACATGACAATACAATACAATACATTACAACACAGTACATTTACAGTACAATACATGACAATACAATACAATACATTACAATGCAATACAATACATTACAATACATTACAATACAATACAATACAATACATTACAATACATTACAATACAATACATTACATTACAATACAATACAATACAATACATTACAACACAGTACATTACATTACAATACAATACAATACATTACAATACAATACAATACATTACAATACAATACAATACAATACAATACAATACAATACATTACAACACAGTACATTACATTACAATACAATACAATACATTACAATACAATACAATACATTACAACACAGTACATTACATTACAATACATGACAATACAATACATTACAACACAGTACATTACATTACAATACATGACAATACAATACAATACATTACAATACATTACAACACAGTACATTACAGTACAATACATGACAATACAATACAATACATTACAACACAGTACATTACAGTACAATACATGACAATACAATACAATACAATACAATACATTACAATACAATACAATACAATACATTGAAACAAACACCTTATTACCATACACTATAATACATTACAGTACATTACAATACAATACAATACAATACATTACAACACAGTACATTACAGTACAATACATGACAATACAATACATACATTACAATACAATACATTACAACACAGTACATTACAGTACAATACAATACAATACAATGCATTACAATACAATACATTACAATACAATGCAATACATTACAATACATTACAATACAATACAATACATTACAACACAATACATTACAGTACAATACATTACAATACAATACAATACATTACAATACAATACAATACAATACAATACATTACAACACAGTACATTACATTACAATACAATGCAATACATTACAACACAGTACATTACATTACAATACATTACATTACAATACAATACAATACATTACAATACAATACAATACATTACAACACAGTACATTACATTACAATACAATACAATACATTACAACACAGTACATTACATTACAATACAATGCAATACAATACAATACAATATTGACATGGGAAACATATGTGGACATTGCCAAAGCAAGTGAAGTATAATATAAACAAAAGTGAAATAAACAATAATATGAACAGGAAACATTACACATAAGTCCTAAATGTCATATTACGTCAATATACAGTGTTGTAACGATGTGCAAATAGTTAAAGTACAATAGGGAAAATAAATCAACTTAAATAGGTTGTATTGTCACCCAACAGATATGGGAGTTTATCAAAATTGTGTAATCTGTGATCTGTGTAATCTGAGGGAAATATGTGTCTCTAATATGGTCATACATTTGTCAGGAAGTGCAGCTCAGTTTCCACCTCGTTTTGTGGGCAGTGAGCACATAGCCTGTCTTCTCTTGAGAACCAGGTCTGCCTACGGCGGCCTTTCTCAATAGCAAGGCTATGCTCACTGAGTCTGTACATAGTCAAAGCTTTGCTTAAGTTTGTGTCAGTCACAGTGGTCAGGTATTCTGCTGCTGTGTACTCTCTGTTTAGGGCCAAATAGCATTCTAGTTTGCTCAGCTTTTTTGTTCATTCTTTCCAATCTGTCAAGTAATTACCTTTTTGTTGTCTCATGATTTGGTTGGGGCTAATTGTGTTGCTATGCTGGGGCTCTGTGATGTCTGTTTGTGTTTGTGAACAGAGCCCCAGCACCAGCTGGCAGAGGGGACTCTTCTCCAGGTTCATCTTTCTGTAGGTGATGGCTTTGTTATGGAATGTTTGGGAATCGCTTCCTTTTAGGTGGTTGTAGAATTGAATGTGTATTTTCTAGATTTTGATAAGTAGCGGGTATTGGCCTAATTCTGCTCTGTATGCATTATTTGGTATTTTACGTTGTACACGGAGGATATTTTTGTAGAATTATGCAGTCTCATGCAGTTTGTCCCATTTTGTGAATTCTTGGTTGGTGACCCCAGACCTCACAACCATAAAGGGCAATGGGTTCTATAACTGATTTAAGTATTTTTAGCCATATCCTAATTGGTATGTCGAATTTTATGTTCCTCTTGATGGCATAGAAGGCCCTTCTTGCCTTGTCTCTCAGATCATTCACAGCTTTGTGGAAGTTACCTGTGGCGCTGCTGTTTAGGCCAACGTATGTATATGTATAGTATTTTTGTGTGCTCTAAGGCAAAAGTGTCTAGATGGAATTTTCATTTGCGGTCCTGGCGACTGGACCTTTTTTGGAACACCATTATTTTGATCTTACTGAGATTTACTGTCAGGGCCCAGGTCTGACAGAATCTGTGCATAAGATCTAGGTGCTGCTGTAGGCCCTCCTTGGTTGGTCACAGAAGCACCAGATCATCAGCAAACAGTAGACATTTAACTTCAGATTCTAGTAGGGGGAGGCCGGGTGCTGCAGACTTTTCTAGTGCCCGCGCCAATTCATTGATATATTTGTTCAAGAGGGTGGGGCTTAAGCTGCATCCCTGTCTCACCCCTCGGCCCTGTGGGAAGAAATGTGTGTGTTTTTTGCCAATTTTAACCGCACACGGTTTGTGTACATGGATTTTATAATGTCGTATGTTTTACCCCCAACACCACTTTCCATCAATTTGAATAGCAGACGCTCAAGCAAAATTGAGTCAAAGGCTTTTTTTTAAATCAACAAAGCATGAGAAGACTTTGCCTTTGTTTTGGTTTGTTTTTGTTTGTCAATTAGGATGTGCAGGGTGAGTAGGTGGCCTTTCGTACGATAATTAGTTTAAAAGCCATTTTGACGTTTGCTCAGTCGTATGGTAATTTGGTAAAAAGTCAATTTGACATTTGCTCAGTACATTGTTTTCATTGAGGAAATGTACGAGTCTGCTGTTGATGATAATGCAGAGGATTTTCCCAAGGTTACTGTTGACACATATTCCACGGTAGTTATTGTGGTCAAATTTGTCTCCACTTTTGTGGATTGGGGTTTTCAGTTCTTGGTTCCAAATATTGGGGAAGATACCAGATTTAAGGATGATGTTAATAAGTATTAGTATAGCCAATTGGAATTTGTTGTCTGTATATTTGATCATTTCATTGAGGATACCATCAACACCACAGGCCTTTTTGGGTTGGAGGGTTTTAATTTTGTCCTGTAACTCATTGAATGTAATTGGAGAATCCAGTGGGTTCTGGTAGTCTTTAATAGTTGATTCTAAGATTTGTATTTGATGTATATGTTTTTGCTATTTGTTCTTTGTTATAGAGCCAAAACAATTGGAGAAGGATTTTACCCGTTCATCTCCATTCTGGATAGATTTTGTTGTTGTATTGTTGTTTGTTTAGTGTTTTTCCAATTTTCCCAGAAGTGGTTTGAGTCTACGGATTCTTCAATTACATTGAGCTGATTTCTGACATGCGATTTCTTCTTTTTCCGTAGTGTATTTCTATATTGTTTTAGTGATTCACCGTAGTGAAGACGTAGGCTCAGGATTTCCGTGTCTCTATGTTTTTGGTTGGACAGGTTTCTCAATTTATTTCTTAGGTTTTTGAGTTCTTCAACAAACCATTTGTCATTGTAGTTCATTTTCTTTGGTTTTCTGTTTTACATTTTTAGATTTGATAGGGAAGCTGAGATGTCGAATATACTGTTACGATTTTCTACTGCCAGGTTTACACCTTCACTATTACAGTGAAACATTTTGTCCAGGAAATTGTATAGAAGGGACTGTAATTTGTTGTTGCCCAATTATTTTTTGGGTAGATTTCCATACTACTCTCCTTCCATCTATAGCATGTCTTAAGATTATTCATTTCCTTTCCTTTGATGCCTCATAATTGAGTATTGCTCTGTTCAAGTAGAGTGTGATTTTGCTGTGATCTGATAGGGGTGTCAGTGGACTGACTGTGAACGCTCTGAGAGACTCTGGGTTGAGGTCAGTGATAAAGTAGTCTACACTACCACTACAGAGAGATGAGCTATATTTGTACCAACCATTGGAGTCCACTCGAAGCCAACCATTCACTATGTACATACCCAGTGTGAGACAGAACTGCAGGAGTTGTGACATGTTTTGTTGGTTATGTTGTCATAGTTGTGTCTAGGGGGGCATATGGAGGATAGAATGCTGTCCCCTACAGGTAGGTGTTTGTCCCCCTGTGCGCTGAGGGTGTCAGGTTCTTGTCCAGTTCTGGCATTTAGGTCGCCACAGACTAGTACACGACCCTGGGCCTGGAAATGGTTAATCTCCCCCTCTAAGATGGAGAAGCTGTCATCTTTAAAGTGTAGGGATTCTATTGGGGGGATATAGGTAGCACACATGAGGACATGTTTCTCTGTTGAGATAATTTCTTTATTAATATCTAGCCAGATGTAAATTGCTCCTGTTTTGAC